>NW_028283562.1:1321666-1644583 GCF_059441095.1 Idiotropiscis lumnitzeri | reverse complement strand
CGTTGCGTTCAGGTCGCAGTCTCCCCAGGAGGCGTGGGTTCGAATCCCGCTTCCGACAGAGCCCATTGAAAGTACCAGCAAGAACAAAGCAAATACATTCAAGAGAGCATTACCAGGTGCCAGGATGGCAGAGTGGTCAAAGACGCTGCGTTCAGGTCGCAGTCTCCCCAGGAGTAGTGGGTTCGAATCCCGCCTCCGACAGAGCCCATTGAAAGTACCAAGCAAGAACAAAGCTAACACAGTCAAGAGAGCATTACCAGCTGCCAGGATGGCAGAGCGGTCTAAGGCGTTGCGTTCAGGTCGCTGTCTCCCCAGGAGGCGTGGGTTCGAATCCCACCTCAGACAGAGCCCATTGAAAGTACCAAGCAATAACAAAGCAAACACAGTCAAGAGAGAATTACCAGTTGCCAGGATGGCAGAGCGGTCTAAGGCGTTGCGTTCAGGTCGCAGTCTCCCCAGGAGGCGTGGGTTCGAATCCCACCTCAAACAGAGCCCATTGAAAGTACCAAGCAATAACAAAGCAAACACAGTCAAGAGAGAATTACCAGTTGCCAGGATGGCAGAGCGGTCTAAGGCGTTGCGTTCAGGTCGCAGTAACCCCAGGAGGCGTGGGTTCGAATCCCACCTCAGACAGAGCCCATTGAAAGTACCAAGCAATAACAAAGCAAACACAGTCAAGAGAGCATTACCAGCTGCCAGGATGGCAGTGTGTTCTAAGGCGTTGCGTTCAGGTCGCAGTCTCCCCAGGAGGCGTGGGTTCGAATCCCGCTTCAGACAGAGCCCATTGAAAGTACCAGCAAGAACAAAGCAAACATATTCAAGAGAGCATTACCAGGTGCCAGGATGGCAGAGTGGTCAAAGACGCTGCGTTCAGGTCGCAGTCTCCCCAGGAGGTGTGGGTTCGAATCCCGCCTCCGACAGAGCCCATTGAAAGTACCAAGCAAGAACAAAGCTAACACAGTCAAGAGAGCATTACCAGCTGCCAGGATGGCAGAGCGGTCTAAGGCGTTGCGTTCAGGTCACAGTCTCCCCAGGAGGCGTGGGTTCGAATCCCGCCTCAGACATTGCCCATTGAAAGTACCAAGCAAGAACAAAGCAAACACATTCAAGAGAGCATTACCAGCTGCCAGGATGGCAGAGCGGTCTAAGGCGTTGCGTTCAGATCGCAGTCTCCCCAGGAGGCGTGGGTTCGAATCCCGCCTCAGACAGTGCCCATTGAAAGTACCAACCAATAATAAAGCAAACACAGTCAAGAGAGCATTACCAGTTGCCAGGATGGCAGAGCAGTCTAAGGCGTTGCGTTCAGATCGCAGTCTCCCCAGGAGGCGTGGGTTTGAATCCCGCCTCAGACAGTGCCCATTGAAAGTACCAAGCAATAATAAAGCAAACACAGTAAAGAGAGCATTACCAGTTGCCAGGATGGCAGAGCGGTCTAATGCGTTGCGTTCAGGTCCCAGTAATCCAAGGAGGCGTGGGTTCGAATCCCACCTCAGACAGAGCCCATTGAAAGTACCAAGCAATAACAAAGCAAACACAGTCAAGAGAGCATTACCAGCTGCCAGGATGGCAGTGTGTTCTAAGGCGTTGCGTTCAGGTCGCAGTCACCCCAGGAGGCGTGGGTTCGAATCCCACCTCAGACAGAGCCCATTGAAAGTACCAAGCAATAACAAAGCAAACACAGTCAAGAGAGAATTACCAGATGCCAGGATGGAAGAGCAGTCTAAGGTGTTGCGTTCAGGTCGCAGTAACCCCAGGAGGCGTGGGTTGGAATCCCACCTCAGACAGAGCCCATTGAAAGTACCAAGCAATAACAAAGCAAACACAGTCAAGAGAGCATTACCAGCTGCCAGGATGGCAGTGTGTTCTAAGGCGTTGCGTTCAGGTCGCAGTCTCCCCAGGAGGCGTGGGTTCGAATCCCGCTTCCGACAGAGCCCATTGAAAGTACCAGCAAGAACAAAGCAAATACATTCAAGAGAGCATTACCAGGTGCCAGGATGGCAGAGTGGTCAAAGACGCTGCGTTCAGGTCGCAGTCTCCCCAGGAGTAGTGGGTTCGAATCCCGCCTCCGACAGAGCCCATTGAAAGTACCAAGCAAGAACAAAGCTAACACAGTCAAGAGAGCATTACCAGCTGCCAGGATGGCAGAGCGGTCTAAGGCGTTGCGTTCAGGTCGCAGTCTCCCCAGGAGGCGTGGGTTCGAATCCCACCTCAGACAGAGCCCATTGAAAGTACCAAGCAATAACAAAGCAAACACAGTCAAGAGAGAATTACCAGTTGCCAGGATGGCAGAGCAGTCTAAGGCGTTGCGTTCAGATCGCAGTCTCCCCAGGAGGCGTGGGTTTGAATCCCGCCTCAGACAGTGCCCATTGAAAGTACCAAGCAATAATAAAGCAAACACAGTCAAGAGAGCATTACCAGTTGCCAGGATGGCAGAGCGGTCTAAGGCGTTGCGTTCAGGTCGCAGTCTCCCCAGGACGCAGGGGTTCGAATCCCACCTCAGACAGAGCCCATTGAAAGTACCAAGCAAGAACAAAGCAAACACAGTCAAGAGAGCATTACCAGTTGCCAGGATGGCAGAGCGGTCTAAGGCGTTGCGTTCAGGTCGCAGTCTCCCCAGGAGGCGTGAGTTCGAATCCCGCCTCAGACAGTGCCCATTGAAAGTACCAAGCAATAATAAAGCAAACACAGTAAAGAGAGCATTACCAGTTGCCAGGATGGCAGAGCGGTCTAAGGCGTTGCGTTCAGGTCGCTGTCTCCCCAGGAGACGTGGGTTCGAATCCCACTTCAGACAGAGCCCATTGAAAGTACCAGCAAGAACAAAGCAAACACATTCAAGAGAGCATTACCAGGTGCCAGGATGGCAGAGCGGTCAAAGACGCTGCGTTCAGGTCGCAGTCTCCCCAGGAGACGTGGGTTCGAATCCCGCCTCAGACAGAGCCCATTGAAAGTACCAAGCAAGAACAAAGCAAACACAGTCAAGAGAGAGTTACCAGTTGCCAGGATGGCAGAGCGGTCTAATGCGTTGCGTTCAGGTCCCAGTAATCCCAGGAGGCGTGGGTTCGAATCCCACCTCAGACAGAGCCCATTGAAAGTACCAAGCAATAACAAAGCAAACACAGTCAAGAGAGCATTACCAGCTGCCAGGATGGCAGTGTGTTCTAAGGCGTTGCGTTCAGGTCGCAGTCACCCCAGGAGGCGTGGGTTCGAATCCCACCTCAGACAGAGCCCATTGAAAGTACCAAGCAATAACAAAGCAAACACAGTCAAGAGAGAATTACCAGATGCCAGGATGGAAGAGCAGTCTAAGGCGTTGCGTTCAGGTCGCAGTAACCCCAGGAGGCGTGGGTTGGAATCCCACCTCAGACAGAGCCCATTGAAAGTACCAAGCAATAACAAAGCAAACACAGTCAAGAGAGCATTACCAGCTGCCAGGATGGCAGTGTGTTCTAAGGTGTTGCGTTCAGGTCGCAGTCTCCCCAGGAGGCGTGGGTTCGAATCCCGCTTCCGACAGAGCCCATTGAAAGTACCAGCAAGAACAAAGCAAATACATTCAAGAGAGCATTACCAGGTGCCAGGATGGCAGAGTGGTCAAAGACGCTGCGTTCAGGTCGCAGTCTCCCCAGGACTAGTGGGTTCGAATCCCGCCTCCGACAGAGCCCATTGAAAGTACCAAGCAAGAACAAAGCTAACACAGTCAAGAGAGCATTACCAGCTGCCAGGATGGCAGAGCGGTCTAAGGCGTTGCGTTCAGGTCGCAGTCTCCCCAGGAGGCGTGGGTTCGAATCCCACCTCAGACAGAGCCCATTGAAAGTACCAAGCAATAACAAAGCAAACACAGTCAAGAGAGAATTACCAGTTGCCAGGATGGCAGAGCGGTCTAAGGCGTTGCGTTCAGGTCGCAGTCTCCCCAGGAGGCGTGGGTTCGAATCCCACCTCAGACAGAGCCCATTGAAAGTACCAAGCAATAACAAAGCAAACACAGTCAAGAGAGAATTACCAGTTGCCAGGATGGCAGAGCGGTCTAAGGCGTTGCGTTCAGGTCGCAGTAACCCCAGGAGGCGTGGGTTCGAATCCCACCTCAGACAGAGCCCATTGAAAGAACCAAGCAATAACAAAGCAAACACAGTCAAGAGAGCATTACCAGCTGCCAGGATGGCAGTGTGTTCTAAGGCGTTGCGTTCAGGTCGCAGTCTCCCCAGGAGGCGTGGGTTCGAATCCCGCTTCAGACAGAGCCCATTGAAAGTACCAGCAAGAACAAAGCAAACATATTCAAGAGAGCATTACCAGGTGCCAGGATGGCAGAGTGGTCAAAGACGCTGCGTTCAGGTCGCAGTCTCCCCAGGAGGCGTGGGTTCGAATCCCGCCTCCGACAGAGCCCATTGAAAGTACCAAGCAAGAACAAAGCTAACACAGTCAAGAGAGCATTACCAGCTGCCAGGATGGCAGAGCGGTCTAAGGCGTTGCGTTCAGGTCACAGTCTCCCCAGGAGGCGTGGGTTCGAATCCCGCCTCAGACATTGCCCATTGAAAGTACCAAGCAAGAACAAAGCAAACACATTCAAGAGAGCATTACCAGCTGCCAGGATGGCAGAGCGGTCTAAGGCGTTGCGTTCAGATCGCAGTCTCCCCAGGAGGCGTGGGTTCGAATCCCGCCTCAGACAGTGCCCATTGAAAGTACCAACCAATAATAAAGCAAAAACAGTCAAGAGAGCATTACCAGTTGCCAGGATGGCAGAGCAGTCTAAGGCGTTGCGTTCAGATCGCAGTCTCCCCAGGAGGCGTGGGTTTGAATCCCGCCTCAGACAGTGCCCATTGAAAGTACCAAGCAATAATAAAGCAAACACAGTAAAGAGAGCATTACCAGTTGCCAGGATGGCAGAGCGGTCTAATGCGTTGCGTTCAGGTCCCAGTAATCCCAGGAGGCGTGGGTTCAAATCCCACCTCAGACAGAGCCCATTGAAAGTACCAAGCAATAACAAAGCAAACACAGTCAAGAGAGCATTACCAGCTGCCAGGATGGCAGTGTGTTCTAAGGCGTTGCGTTCAGGTCGCAGTCACCCCAGGAGGCGTGGGTTCGAATCCCACCTCAGACAGAGCCCATTGAAAGTACCAAGCAATAACAAAGCAAACACAGTCAAGAGAGAATTACCAGATGCCAGGATGGAAGAGCAGTCTAAGGCGTTGCGTTCAGGTCGCAGTAACCCCAGGAGGCGTGGGTTGGAATCCCACCTCAGACAGAGCCCATTGAAAGTAGCAAGCAATAACAAAGCAAACACAGTCAAGAGAGCATTACCAGCTGCCAGGATGGCAGTGTGTTCTAAGGCGTTGCGTTCAGGTCGCAGTCTCCCCAGGAGGCGTGGGTTCGAATCCCGCTTCCGACAGAGCCCATTGAAAGTACCAGCAAGAACAAAGCAAATACATTCAAGAGAGCATTACCAGGTGCCAGGATGGCAGAGTGGTCAAAGACGCTGCGTTCAGGTCGCAGTCTCCCCAGGAGTAGTGGGTTCGAATCCCGCCTCCGACAGAGCCCATTGAAAGTACCAAGCAAGAACAAAGCTAACACAGTCAAGAGAGCATTACCAGCTGCCAGGATGGCAGAGCGGTCTAAGGCGTTGCGTTCAGGTCGCTGTCTCCCCAGGAGGCGTGGCTTCGAATCCCACCTCAGACAGAGCCCATTGAAAGTACCAAGCAATAACAAAGCAAACACAGTCAAGAGAGAATTACCAGTTGCCAGGATGGCAGAGCGGTCTAAGGCGTTGCGTTCAGGTCGCAGTCTCCCCAGGAGGCGTGGGTTCGAATCCCACCTCAAACAGAGCCCATTGAAAGTACCAAGCAATAACAAAGCAAACACAGTCAAGAGAGAATTACCAGTTGCCAGGATGGCAGAGCGGTCTAAGGCGTTGCGTTCAGGTCGCAGTAACCCCAGGAGGCGTGGGTTCGAATCCCACCTCAGACAGAGCCCATTGAAAGTACCAAGCAATAACAAAGCAAACACAGTCAAGAGAGCATTACCAGCTGCCAGGATGGCAGTGTGTTCTAAGGCGTTGCGTTCAGGTCGCAGTCTCCCCAGGAGGCGTGGGTTCGAATCCCGCTTCAGACAGAGCCCATTGAAAGTACCAGCAAGAACAAAGCAAACATATTCAAGAGAGCATTACCAGGTGCCAGGATGGCAGAGTGGTCAAAGACGCTGCGTTCAGGTCGCAGTCTCCCCAGGAGGCGTGGGTTCGAATCCCGCCTCCGACAGAGCCCATTGAAATTACCAAGCAAGAACAAAGCTAACACAGTCAAGAGAGCATTACCAGCTGCCAGGATGGCAGAGCGGTCTAAGGCGTTGCGTTCAGGTCACAGTCTCCCCAGGAGGCGTGGGTTCGAATCCCGCCTCAGACATTGCCCATTGAAAGTACCAAGCAAGAACAAAGCAAACACATTCAAGAGAGCATTACCAGCTGCCAGGATGGCAGAGCGGTCTAAGGCGTTGCGTTCAGATCGCAGTCTCCCCAGGAGGCGTGGGTTCGAATCCCGCCTCAGACAGTGCCCATTGAAAGTACCAACCAATAATAAAGCAAACACAGTCAAGAGAGCATTACCAGTTGCCAGGATGGCAGAGCAGTCTAAGGCGTTGCGTTCAGATCGCAGTCTCCCCAGGAGGCGTGGGTTTGAATCCCGCCTCAGACAGTGCCCATTGAAAGTACCAAGCAATAATAAAGCAAACACAGTAAAGAGAGCATTACCAGTTGCCAGGATGGCAGAGCGGTCTAATGCGTTGCGTTCAGGTCCCAGTAATCCAAGGAGGCGTGGGTTCGAATCCCACCTCAGACAGAGCCCATTGAAAGTACCAAGCAATAACAAAGCAAACACAGTCAAGAGAGCATTACCAGCTGCCAGGATGGCAGTGTGTTCTAAGGCGTTGCGTTCAGGTCGCAGTCACCCCAGGAGGCGTGGGTTCGAATCCCACCTCAGACAGAGCCCATTGAAAGTACCAAGCAATAACAAAGCAAACACAGTCAAGAGAGAATTACCAGATGCCAGGATGGAAGAGCAGTCTAAGGTGTTGCGTTCAGGTCGCAGTAACCCCAGGAGGCGTGGGTTGGAATCCCACCTCAGACAGAGCCCATTGAAAGTACCAAGCAATAACAAAGCAAACACAGTCAAGAGAGCATTACCAGCTGCCAGGATGGCAGTGTGTTCTAAGGCGTTGCGTTCAGGTCGCAGTCTCCCCAGGAGGCGTGGGTTCGAATCCCGCTTCCGACAGAGCCCATTGAAAGTACCAGCAAGAACAAAGCAAATACATTCAAGAGAGCATTACCAGGTGCCAGGATGGCAGAGTGGTCAAAGACGCTGCGTTCAGGTCGCAGTCTCCCCAGGAGTAGTGGGTTCGAATCCCGCCTCCGACAGAGCCCATTGAAAGTACCAAGCAAGAACAAAGCTAACACAGTCAAGAGAGCATTACCAGCTGCCAGGATGGCAGAGCGGTCTAAGGCGTTGCGTTCAGGTCGCAGTCTCCCCAGGAGGCGTGGGTTCGAATCCCACCTCAGACAGAGCCCATTGAAAGTACCAAGCAATAACAAAGCAAACACAGTCAAGAGAGAATTACCAGTTGCCAGGATGGCAGAGCAGTCTAAGGCGTTGCGTTCAGATCGCAGTCTCCCCAGGAGGCGTGGGTTTGAATCCCGCCTCAGACAGTGCCCATTGAAAGTACCAAGCAATAATAAAGCAAACACAGTCAAGAGAGCATTACCAGTTGCCAGGATGGCAGAGCGGTCTAAGGCGTTGCGTTCAGGTCGCAGTCTCCCCAGGACGCAGGGGTTCGAATCCCACCTCAGACAGAGCCCATTGAAAGTACCAAGCAAGAACAAAGCAAACACAGTCAAGAGAGCATTACCAGTTGCCAGGATGGCAGAGCGGTCTAAGGCGTTGCGTTCAGGTCGCAGTCTCCCCAGGAGGCGTGAGTTCGAATCCCGCCTCAGACAGTGCCCATTGAAAGTACCAAGCAATAATAAAGCAAACACAGTAAAGAGAGCATTACCAGTTGCCAGGATGGCAGAGCGGTCTAAGGCGTTGCGTTCAGGTCGCTGTCTCCCCAGGAGACGTGGGTTCGAATCCCACTTCAGACAGAGCCCATTGAAAGTACCAGCAAGAACAAAGCAAACACATTCAAGAGAGCATTACCAGGTGCCAGGATGGCAGAGCGGTCAAAGACGCTGCGTTCAGGTCGCAGTCTCCCCAGGAGACGTGGGTTCGAATCCCGCCTCAGACAGAGCCCATTGAAAGTACCAAGCAAGAACAAAGCAAACACAGTCAAGAGAGAGTTACCAGTTGCCAGGATGGCAGAGCGGTCTAATGCGTTGCGTTCAGGTCCCAGTAATCCCAGGAGGCGTGGGTTCGAATCCCACCTCAGACAGAGCCCATTGAAAGTACCAAGCAATAACAAAGCAAACACAGTCAAGAGAGCATTACCAGCTGCCAGGATGGCAGTGTGTTCTAAGGCGTTGCGTTCAGGTCGCAGTCACCCCAGGAGGCGTGGGTTCGAATCCCACCTCAGACAGAGCCCATTGAAAGTACCAAGCAATAACAAAGCAAACACAGTCAAGAGAGAATTACCAGATGCCAGGATGGAAGAGCAGTCTAAGGCGTTGCGTTCAGGTCGCAGTAACCCCAGGAGGCGTGGGTTGGAATCCCACCTCAGACAGAGCCCATTGAAAGTACCAAGCAATAACAAAGCAAACACAGTCAAGAGAGCATTACCAGCTGCCAGGATGGCAGTGTGTTCTAAGGCGTTGCGTTCAGGTCGCAGTCTCCCCAGGAGGCGTGGGTTCGAATCCCGCTTCCGACAGAGCCCATTGAAAGTACCAGCAAGAACAAAGCAAATACATTCAAGAGAGCATTACCAGGTGCCAGGATGGCAGAGTGGTCAAAGACGCTGCGTTCAGGTCGCAGTCTCCCCAGGAGTAGTGGGTTCGAATCCCGCCTCCGACAGAGCCCATTGAAAGTACCAAGCAAGAACAAAGCTAACACAGTCAAGAGAGCATTACCAGCTGCCAGGATGGCAGAGCGGTCTAAGGCGTTGCGTTCAGGTCGCAGTCTCCCCAGGAGGCGTGGGTTCGAATCCCACCTCAGACAGAGCCCATTGAAAGTACCAAGCAATAACAAAGCAAACACAGTCAAGAGAGAATTACCAGTTGCCAGGATGGCAGAGCGGTCTAAGGCGTTGCGTTCAGGTCGCAGTCTCCCCAGGAGGCGTGGGTTCGAATCCCACCTCAGACAGAGCCCATTGAAAGTACCAAGCAATAACAAAGCAAACACAGTCAAGAGAGAATTACCAGTTGCCAGGATGGCAGAGCGGTCTAAGGCGTTGCGTTCAGGTCGCAGTAACCCCAGGAGGCGTGGGTTCGAATCCCACCTCAGACAGAGCCCATTGAAAGAACCAAGCAATAACAAAGCAAACACAGTCAAGAGAGCATTACCAGCTGCCAGGATGGCAGTGTGTTCTAAGGCGTTGCGTTCAGGTCGCAGTCTCCCCAGGAGGCGTGGGTTCGAATCCCGCTTCAGACAGAGCCCATTGAAAGTACCAGCAAGAACAAAGCAAACATATTCAAGAGAGCATTACCAGGTGCCAGGATGGCAGAGTGGTCAAAGACGCTGCGTTCAGGTCGCAGTCTCCCCAGGAGGCGTGGGTTCGAATCCCGCCTCCGACAGAGCCCATTGAAAGTACCAAGCAAGAACAAAGCTAACACAGTCAAGAGAGCATTACCAGCTGCCAGGATGGCAGAGCGGTCTAAGGCGTTGCGTTCAGGTCACAGTCTCCCCAGGAGGCGTGGGTTCGAATCCCGCCTCAGACATTGCCCATTGAAAGTACCAAGCAAGAACAAAGCAAACACATTCAAGAGAGCATTACCAGCTGCCAGGATGGCAGAGCGGTCTAAGGCGTTGCGTTCAGATCGCAGTCTCCCCAGGAGGCGTGGGTTCGAATCCCGCCTCAGACAGTGCCCATTGAAAGTACCAACCAATAATAAAGCAAAAACAGTCAAGAGAGCATTACCAGTTGCCAGGATGGCAGAGCAGTCTAAGGCGTTGCGTTCAGATCGCAGTCTCCCCAGGAGGCGTGGGTTTGAATCCCGCCTCAGACAGTGCCCATTGAAAGTACCAAGCAATAATAAAGCAAACACAGTAAAGAGAGCATTACCAGTTGCCAGGATGGCAGAGCGGTCTAATGCGTTGCGTTCAGGTCCCAGTAATCCCAGGAGGCGTGGGTTCAAATCCCACCTCAGACAGAGCCCATTGAAAGTACCAAGCAATAACAAAGCAAACACAGTCAAGAGAGCATTACCAGCTGCCAGGATGGCAGTGTGTTCTAAGGCGTTGCGTTCAGGTCGCAGTCACCCCAGGAGGCGTGGGTTCGAATCCCACCTCAGACAGAGCCCATTGAAAGTACCAAGCAATAACAAAGCAAACACAGTCAAGAGAGAATTACCAGATGCCAGGATGGAAGAGCAGTCTAAGGCGTTGCGTTCAGGTCGCAGTAACCCCAGGAGGCGTGGGTTGGAATCCCACCTCAGACAGAGCCCATTGAAAGTAGCAAGCAATAACAAAGCAAACACAGTCAAGAGAGCATTACCAGCTGCCAGGATGGCAGTGTGTTCTAAGGCGTTGCGTTCAGGTCGCAGTCTCCCCAGGAGGCGTGGGTTCGAATCCCGCTTCCGACAGAGCCCATTGAAAGTACCAGCAAGAACAAAGCAAATACATTCAAGAGAGCATTACCAGGTGCCAGGATGGCAGAGTGGTCAAAGACGCTGCGTTCAGGTCGCAGTCTCCCCAGGAGTAGTGGGTTCGAATCCCGCCTCCGACAGAGCCCATTGAAAGTACCAAGCAAGAACAAAGCTAACACAGTCAAGAGAGCATTACCAGCTGCCAGGATGGCAGAGCGGTCTAAGGCGTTGCGTTCAGGTCGCTGTCTCCCCAGGAGGCGTGGGTTCGAATCCCACCTCAGACAGAGCCCATTGAAAGTACCAAGCAATAACAAAGCAAACACAGTCAAGAGAGAATTACCAGTTGCCAGGATGGCAGAGCGGTCTAAGGCGTTGCGTTCAGGTCGCAGTCTCCCCAGGAGGCGTGGGTTCGAATCCCACCTCAAACAGAGCCCATTGAAAGTACCAAGCAATAACAAAGCAAACACAGTCAAGAGAGAATTACCAGTTGCCAGGATGGCAGAGCGGTCTAAGGCGTTGCGTTCAGGTCGCAGTAACCCCAGGAGGCGTGGGTTCGAATCCCACCTCAGACAGAGCCCATTGAAAGTACCAAGCAATAACAAAGCAAACACAGTCAAGAGAGCATTACCAGCTGCCAGGATGGCAGTGTGTTCTAAGGCGTTGCGTTCAGGTCGCAGTCTCCCCAGGAGGCGTGGGTTCGAATCCCGCTTCAGACAGAGCCCATTGAAAGTACCAGCAAGAACAAAGCAAACATATTCAAGAGAGCATTACCAGGTGCCAGGATGGCAGAGTGGTCAAAGACGCTGCGTTCAGGTCGCAGTCTCCCCAGGAGGCGTGGGTTCGAATCCCGCCTCCGACAGAGCCCATTGAAAGTACCAAGCAAGAACAAAGCTAACACAGTCAAGAGAGCATTACCAGCTGCCAGGATGGCAGAGCGGTCTAAGGCGTTGCGTTCAGGTCACAGTCTCCCCAGGAGGCGTGGGTTCGAATCCCGCCTCAGACATTGCCCATTGAAAGTACCAAGCAAGAACAAAGCAAACACATTCAAGAGAGCATTACCAGCTGCCAGGATGGCAGAGCGGTCTAAGGCGTTGCGTTCAGATCGCAGTCTCCCCAGGAGGCGTGGGTTCGAATCCCGCCTCAGACAGTGCCCATTGAAAGTACCAACCAATAATAAAGCAAACACAGTCAAGAGAGCATTACCAGTTGCCAGGATGGCAGAGCAGTCTAAGGCGTTGCGTTCAGATCGCAGTCTCCCCAGGAGGCGTGGGTTTGAATCCCGCCTCAGACAGTGCCCATTGAAAGTACCAAGCAATAATAAAGCAAACACAGTCAAGAGAGCATTACCAGTTGCCAGGATGGCAGAGCGGTCAAAGGCGTTGCGTTCAGGTCGCAGTCTCCCCAGGACGCAGGGGTTCGAATCCCACCTCAGACAGAGCCCATTGAAAGTACCAAGCAAGAACAAAGCAAACACAGTCAAGAGAGCATTACCAGTTGCCAGGATGGCAGAGCGGTCTAAGGCGTTGCGTTCAGGTCGCAGTCTCCCCAGGAGGCGTGAGTTCGAATCCCGCCTCAGACAGTGCCCATTGAAAGTACCAAGCAATAATAAAGCAAACACAGTAAAGAGAGCATTACCAGTTGCCAGGATGGCAGAGCGGTCTAAGGCGTTGCGTTCAGGTCGCTGTCTCCCCAGGAGACGTGGGTTCGAATCCCACTTCAGACAGAGCCCATTGAAAGTACCAGCAAGAACAAAGCAAACACATTCAAGAGAGCATTACCAGGTGCCAGGATGGCAGAGCGATCAAAGACGCTGCGTTCAGGTCGCAGTCTCCCCAGGAGGCGTGGGTTCGAATCCCGCCTCCGACAGAGCCCATTGAAAGTACCAAGCAAGAACAAAGCTAACACAGTCAAGAGAGCATTACAAGCTGCCAGGATGGCAGAGCGGTCTAAGGCGTTGCGTTCAGGTCGCAGTCTCCCCAGGAGGCGTGGGTTCGAATCCCACCTCAGACAGAGCCCATTGAAAGTACCAAGCAATAACAAAGCAAACACAGTCAAGAGAGAATTACCAGATGCCAGGATGGAAGAGCAGTCTAAGGCGTTGCGTTCAGGTCGCAGTAACCCCAGGAGGCGTGGGTTGGAATCCCACCTCAGACAGAGCCCATTGAAAGTACCAAGCAATAACAAAGCAAACACAGTCAAGAGAGCATTACCAGCTGCCAGGATGGCAGTGTGTTCTAAGGCGTTGCGTTCAGGTCGCAGTCTCCCCAGGAGGCGTGGGTTCGAATCCCGCTTCCGACAGAGCCCATTGAAAGTACCAGCAAGAACAAAGCAAATACATTCAAGAGAGCATTACCAGGTGCCAGGATGGCAGAGTGGTCAAAGACGCTGCGTTCAGGTCGCAGTCTCCCCAGGAGTAGTGGGTTCGAATCCCGCCTCCGACAGAGCCCATTGAAAGTACCAAGCAAGAACAAAGCTAACACAGTCAAGAGAGCATTACCAGCTGCCAGGATGGCAGAGCGGTCTAAGGCGTTGCGTTCAGGTCGCTGTCTCCCCAGGAGGCGTGGGTTCGAATCCCACCTCAGACAGAGCCCATTGAAAGTACCAAGCAATAACAAAGCAAACACAGTCAAGAGAGAATTACCAGTTGCCAGGATGGCAGAGTGGTCAAAGACGCTGCGTTCAGGTAGCAGTCTCCCCAGGAGTAGTGGGTTCGAATCCCGCCTCCGACAGAGCCCATTGAAAGTACCAAGCAAGAACAAAGCTAACACAGTCAAGAGAGCATTACCAGCTGCCAGGATGGCAGTGTGTTCTAAGGCGTTGCGTTCAGGTCGCAGTCTCCCCAGGAGGCGTGGGTTCGAATCCCGCTTCAGACAGAGCCCATTGAAAGTACCAGCAAGAACAAAGCAAACATATTCAAGAGAGCATTACCAGGTGCCAGGATGGCAGAGTGGTCAAAGACGCTGCGTTCAGGTCGCAGTCTCCCCAGGAGGCGTGGGTTCGAATCCCGCCTCCGACAGAGCCCATTGAAAGTACCAAGCAAGAACAAAGCTAACACAGTCAAGAGAGCATTACCAGCTGCCAGGATGGCAGAGCGGTCTAAGGCGTTGCGTTCAGGTCACAGTCTCCCCAGGAGGCGTGGGTTCGAATCCCGCCTCAGACAGTGCCCATTGAAAGTACCAACCAATAATAAAGCAAACACAGTCAAGAGAGCATTACCAGTTGCCAGGATGGCAGAGCAGTCTAAGGCGTTGCGTTCAGATCGCAGTCTCCCCAGGAGGCGTGGGTTTGAATCCCGCCTCAGACAGTGCCCATTGAAAGTACCAAGCAATAATAAAGCAAACACAGTCAAGAGAGCATTACCAGTTGCCAGGATGGCAGAGCGGTCAAAGGCGTTGCGTTCAGGTCGCAGTCTCCCCAGGACGCAGGGGTTCGAATCCCACCTCAGACAGAGCCCATTGAAAGTACCAAGCAAGAACAAAGCAAACACAGTCAAGAGAGCATTACCAGTTGCCAGGATGGCAGAGCGGTCTAAGGCGTTGCGTTCAGGTCGCAGTCTCCCCAGGAGGCGTGAGTTCGAATCCCGCCTCAGACAGTGCCCATTGAAAGTACCAAGCAATAATAAAGCAAACACAGTAAAGAGAGCATTACCAGTTGCCAGGATGGCAGAGCGGTCTAAGGCGTTGCGTTCAGGTCGCTGTCTCCCCAGGAGACGTGGGTTCGAATCCCACTTCAGACAGAGCCCATTGAAAGTACCAGCAAGAACAAAGCAAACACATTCAAGAGAGCATTACCAGGTGCCAGGATGGCAGAGCGATCAAAGACGCTGCGTTCAGGTCGCAGTCTCCCCAGGAGGCGTGGGTTCGAATCCCGCCTCCGACAGAGCCCATTGAAAGTACCAAGCAAGAACAAAGCTAACACAGTCAAGAGAGCATTACAAGCTGCCAGGATGGCAGAGCGGTCTAAGGCGTTGCGTTCAGGTCGCAGTCTCCCCAGGAGGCGTGGGTTCGAATCCCACCTCAGACAGAGCCCATTGAAAGTACCAAGCAATAACAAAGCAAACACAGTCAAGAGAGAATTACCAGATGCCAGGATGGAAGAGCAGTCTAAGGCGTTGCGTTCAGGTCGCAGTAACCCCAGGAGGCGTGGGTTGGAATCCCACCTCAGACAGAGCCCATTGAAAGTACCAAGCAATAACAAAGCAAACACAGTCAAGAGAGCATTACCAGCTGCCAGGATGGCAGTGTGTTCTAAGGCGTTGCGTTCAGGTCGCAGTCTCCCCAGGAGGCGTGGGTTCGAATCCCGCTTCCGACAGAGCCCATTGAAAGTACCAGCAAGAACAAAGCAAATACATTCAAGAGAGCATTACCAGGTGCCAGGATGGCAGAGTGGTCAAAGACGCTGCGTTCAGGTAGCAGTCTCCCCAGGAGTAGTGGGTTCGAATCCCGCCTCCGACAGAGCCCATTGAAAGTACCAAGCAAGAACAAAGCTAACACAGTCAAGAGAGCATTACCAGCTGCCAGGATGGCAGAGCGGTCTAAGGCGTTGCGTTCAGGTCGCAGTCTCCCCAGGAGGCGTGGGTTCGAATCCCACCTCAGACAGAGCCCATTGAAAGTACCAAGCAATAACAAAGCAAACACAGTCAAGAGAGAATTACCAGTTGCCAGGATGGCAGAGCGGTCTAAGGCGTTGCGTTCAGGTCGCAGTCTCCCCAGGAGGCGTGGGTTCGAATCCCACCTCAGACAGAGCCCATTGAAAGTACCAAGCAATAACAAAGCAAACACAGTCAAGAGAGAATTACCAGTTGCCAGGATGGCAGAGCGGTCTAAGGCGTTGCGTTCAGGTCGCAGTAACCCCAGGAGGCGTGGGTTCGAATCCCACCTCAGACAGAGCCCATTGAAAGTACCAAGCAATAACAAAGCAAACACAGTCAAGAGAGCATTACCAGCTGCCAGGATGGCAGTGTGTTCTAAGGCGTTGCGTTCAGGTCGCAGTCTCCCCAGGAGGCGTGGGTTCGAATCCCGCTTCAGACAGAGCCCATTGAAAGTACCAGCAAGAACAAAGCAAACATATTCAAGAGAGCATTACCAGGTGCCAGGATGGCAGAGTGGTCAAAGACGCTGCGTTCAGGTCGCAGTCTCCCCAGGAGGCGTGGGTTCGAATCCCGCCTCCGACAGAGCCCATTGAAAGTACCAAGCAAGAACAAAGCTAACACAGTCAAGAGAGCATTACCAGCTGCCAGGATGGCAGCGCGGTCTAAGGCGTTGCGTTCAGGTCACAGTCTCCCCAGGAGGCGTGGGTTCGAATCCCGCCTCAGACATTACCCATTGAAAGTACCAAGCAAGAACAAAGCAAACACATTCAAGAGAGCATTACCAGCTGCCAGGATGGCAGAGCGGTCTAAGGCGTTGCGTTCAGATCGCAGTCTCCCCAGGAGGCGTGGGTTCGAATCCCGCCTCAGACAGTGCCCATTGAAAGTACCAACCAATAATAAAGCAAACACAGTCAAGAGAGCATTACCAGTTGCCAGGATGGCAGAGCAGTCTAAGGCGTTGCGTTCAGATCGCAGTCTCCCCAGGAGGCGTGGGTTTGAATCCCGCCTCAGACAGTGCCCATTGAAAGTACCAAGCAATAATAAAGCAAACACAGTAAAGAGAGCATTACCAGTTGCCAGGATGGCAGAGCGGTCTAATGCGTTGCGTTCAGGTCCCAGTAATCCCAGGAGGCGTGGGTTCGAATCCCACCTCAGACAGAGCCCTTTGAAAGTACCAAGCAATAACAAAGCAAACACAGTCAAGAGAGCATTTCCAGCTGCCAGGATGGCAGTGTGTTCTAAGGCGTTGCGTTCAGGTCGCAGTCACCCCAGGAGGCGTGGGTTCGAATCCCACCTCAGACAGAGCCCATTGAAAGTACCAAGCAATAACAAAGCAAACACAGTCAAGAGAGAATTACCAGATGCCAGGATGGAAGAGCAGTCTAAGGCGTTGCGTTCAGGTCGCAGTAACCCCAGGAGGCGTGGGTTGGAATCCCACCTCAGACAGAGCCCATTGAAAGTACCAAGCAATAACAAAGCAAACACAGTCAAGAGAGCATTACCAGCTGCCAGGATGGCAGTGTGTTCTAAGGCGTTGCGTTCAGGTCGCAGTCTCCCCAGGAGGCGTGGGTTCGAATCCCGCTTCCGACAGAGCCCATTGAAAGTACCAGCAAGAACAAAGCAAATACATTCAAGAGAGCATTACCAGGTGCCAGGATGGCAGAGTGGCCAAAGACGCTGCGTTCAGGTCGCAGTCTCCCCAGGAGTAGTGGGTTCGAATCCCGCCTCCGACAGAGCCCATTGAAAGTACCAAGCAAGAACAAAGCTAACACAGTCAAGAGAGCATTACCAGCTGCCAGGATGGCAGAGCGGTCTAAGGCGTTGCGTTCAGGTCGCTGTCTCCCCAGGAGGCGTGGGTTCGAATCCCACCTCAGACAGAGCCCATTGAAAGTACCAAGCAATAACAAAGCAAACACAGTCAAGAGAGAATTACCAGTTGCCAGGATGGCAGAGCGGTCTAAGTCGTTGCGTTCAGGTCGCAGTCTCCCCAGGAGGCGTGGGTTCGAATCCCACCTCAGACAGAGCCCATTGAAAGTACCAAGCAATAACAAAGCAAACACAGTCAAGAGAGAATTACCAGTTGCCAGGATGGCAGAGCGGTCTAAGGCGTTGCGTTCAGGTCGCAGTAACCCCAGGAGGCGTGGGTTCGAATCCCACCTCAGACAGAGCCCATTGAAAGTACCAAGCAATAACAAAGCAAACACAGTCAAGAGAGCATTACCAGCTGCCAGGATGGCAGTGTGTTCTAAGGCGTTGCGTTCAGGTCGCAGTCTCCCCAGGAGGCGTGGGTTCGAATCCCGCTTCAGACAGAGCCCATTGAAAGTACCAGCAAGAACAAAGCAAACATATTCAAGAGAGCATTACCAGGTGCCAGGATGGCAGAGTGGTCAAAGACGCTGCGTTCAGGTCGCAGTCTCCCCAGGAGGCGTGGGTTCGAATCCCGCCTCCGACAGAGCCCATTGAAAGTACCAAGCAAGAACAAAGCTAACACAGTCAAGAGAGCATTACCAGCTGCCAGGATGGCAGAGCGGTCTAAGGCGTTGCGTTCAGGTCACAGTCTCCCCAGGAGGCGTGGGTTCGAATCCCGCCTCAGACATTGCCCATTGAAAGTACCAAGCAAGAACAAAGCAAACACATTCAAGAGAGCATTACCAGCTGCCAGGATGGCAGAGCGGTCTAAGGCGTTGCGTTCAGATCGCAGTCTCCCCAGGAGGCGTGGGTTCGAATCCCGCCTCAGACAGTGCCCATTGAAAATACCAACCAATAATAAAGCAAACACAGTCAAGAGAGCATTACCAGTTGCCAGGATGGCAGAGCAGTCTAAGGCGTTGCGTTCAGATCGCAGTCTCCCCAGGAGGCGTGGGTTTGAATCCCGCCTCAGACAGTGCCCATTGAAAGTACCAAGCAATAATAAAGCAAACACAGTCAAGAGAGCATTACCAGTTGCCAGGATGGCAGAGCGGTCAAAGGCGTTGCGTTCAGGTCGCAGTCTCCCCAGGACGCAGGGGTTCGAATCCCACCTCAGACAGAGCCCATTGAAAGTACCAAGCAAGAACAAAGCAAACACAGTCAAGAGAGCATTACCAGTTGCCAGGATGGCAGAGCGGTCTAAGGCGTTGCGTTCAGGTCGCAGTCTCCCCAGGAGGCGTGAGTTCGAATCCCGCCTCAGACAGTGCCCATTGAAAGTACCAAGCAATAATAAAGCAAACACAGTAAAGAGAGCATTACCAGTTGCCAGGATGGCAGAGCGGTCTAAGGCGTTGCGTTCAGGTCGCTGTCTCCCCAGGAGACGTGGGTTCGAATCCCACTTCAGACAGAGCCCATTGAAAGTACCAGCAAGAACAAAGCAAACACATTCAAGAGAACATTACCAGGTGCCAGGATGGCAGAGCGGTCAAAGACGCTGCGTTCAGGTCGCAGTCTCCCCAGGAGACGTGGGTTCGAATCCCACCTCAGACAGAGCCCATTGATAGTACTAAGCAAGAAAAAAGCAAACACAGTCAAGAGAGAATTACCAGTTGCCAGGATGGCAGAGCGGTCTAAGGCGTTGCGTTCAGGTCGCAGTCTCCCCAGGAGGCGTGGGTTCGAATCCCACCTCAGACAGAGCCCATTGAAAGTACCAAGCAATAACAAAGCAAACACAGTCAAGAGAGCATTACCAGCTGCCAGGATGGCAGTGTGTTCTAAGGCGTTGCGTTCAGGTCGCAGTCACCCCAGGAGGCGTGGGTTCGAATCCCACCTCAGACAGAGCCCATTGAAAGTACCAAGCAATAACAAAGCAAACACAGTCAAGAGAGAATTACCATATGCCAGGATGGAAGAGCAGTCTAAGGCGTTGCGTTCAGGTCGCAGTAACCCCAGGAGGCGTGGGTTGGAATCCCACCTCAGACAGAGCCCATTGAAAGTACCAAGCAATAACAAAGCAAACACAGTCAAGAGAGCATTACCAGCTGCCAGGATGGCAGTGTGTTCTAAGGCGTTGCGTTCAGGTCGCAGTCTCCCCAGGAGGCGTGGGTTCGAATCCCGCTTCCGACAGAGCCCATTGAAAGTACCAGCAAGAACAAAGCAAACACATTCAAGAGAGCATTACCAGGTGCCAGGATGGCAGAGTGGTCAAAGACGCTGCGTTCAGGTCGCAGTCTCCCCAGGAGTAGTGGGTTCGAATCCCGCCTCCGACAGAGCCCATTGAAAGTACCAAGCAAGAACAAAGCTAACACAGTCAAGAGAGCATTACCAGCTGCCAGGATGGCAGAGCGGTCTAAGGCGTTGCGTTCAGGTCGCAGTCTCCCCAGGAGGCGTGGGTTCGAATCCCGCCTCAGACATTGCCAATTGAAAGTACCAAGCAAGAACAAAGCAAACACATTCAAGAGAGCATTACCAGGTGCCAGGATGGCAGAGCGGTCTAAGGCGTTGCGTTCAGATCGCAGTCTCCCCAGGAGGCGTGGGTTCGAATCCCGCCTCAGACAGTGCCCATTGAAAGTACCAAGCAATAATAAAGCAAACACAGTCAAGAGAGCATTACCAGTTGCCAGGATGGCAGAGCAGTCTAAGGCGTTGCGTTCAGATCGCAGTCCCCCCAGGAGGCGTGGGTTCGAATCCCGCCTCAGACATTGCCAATTGAAAGTACCAAGCAAGAACAAAGCAAACACATTCAAGAGAGCATTACCAGCTGCCAGGATGGCAGAGCGGTCTAAGGCGTTGCGTTCAGATCGCAGTCTCCCCAGGAGGCGTGGGTTCGAATCCCGCCTCAGACAGTGCCCATTGAAAGTACCAAGCAATAATAAAGCAAACACAGTCAAGAGAGCATTACCAGTTGCCAGGATGGCAGAGCAGTCTAAGGCGTTGCGTTCAGATCGCAGTCCCCCCAGGAGGCGTGGGTTCGAATCCCGCCTCAGACAGTGCCCATTGAAAGTACCAAGCAATAATAAAGCAAACACAGTCAAGAGAGCATTACCAGTTGCCAGGATGGCAGAGCGGTCTAAGGCGTTGCGTTCAGGTCGCAGTCTCCCCAGGAGGCGTGGGTTCGAATCCCAAGAACAAAGCAAACACATTCAAGAGAGCATTACCAGATGCCAGGATGGCAGAGCGGTCTAAGGCGTTGCGTTCAGGTCGCAGTCTCCCCAGGAGGCGTGGGTTCGAATCCCACCTCAGACAGAGCCCATTGAAAGTACCAAGCAATAACAAAGCAAACACAGTCAAGAGAGCTTTACCAGTTGCCAGGATGGCAGAGCGGTCTAAGGCGTTGCGTTCAGGTCGCAGTACCCCCAGGAGGCGTGGGTTCGAATCCCACCTCAGACAGAGCCCATTGAAAGTACCAAGCAATAACAAAGCAAACACAGTCAAGAGAGCATTACCAGCTGCCAGGATGGCAGTGTGTTCTAAGGCGTTGCGTTCAGGTCGCAGTCTCCCCAGGAGGCGTGGGTTCGAATCCCGCTTCAGACAGAGCCCATTGAAAGTACCAGCAAGAACAAAGCAAACATATTCAAGAGAGCATTACCAGGTGCCAGGATGGCAGAGTGGTCAAAGACGCTGCGTTCAGGTCGCAGTCTCCCCAGGAGGCGTGGGTTCGAATCCCGCCTCCGACAGAGCCCATTGAAAGTACCAAGCAAGAACAAAGCTAACACAGTCAAGAGAGCATTACCAGCTGCCAGGATGGCAGAGCGGTCTAAGGCCTTGCGTTCAGGTCGCAGTCTCCCCAGGAGGCGTGGGTTCGAATCCCGCCTCAGACATTGCCCATTGAAAGTACCAAGCAAGAACAAAGCAAACACATTCAAGAGAGCATTACCAGCTGCCAGGATGGCAGAGCGGTCTAAGGCGTTGCGTTCAGATCGCAGTCTCCCCAGGAGGCGTGGGTTCGAATCCCGCCTCAGACAGTGCCCATTGAAAGTACCAAGCAATAATAAAGCAAACACAGTCAAGAGAGCATTACCAGTTGCCAGGATGGCAGAGCGGTCTAAGGCGTTGCGTTCACGTCGCAGTCTCCCCAGGAGGCGTGGGTTCGAATCCCACCTCAGACAGTGCCCATTGAAAGTACCAAGCAATAATAAAGCAAACACAGTCAAGAGAGCATTACCAGTTGCCAGGATGGCAGAGCGGTCTAAGGCGTTGCGTTCAGATCGCAGTCTCCCCAGGAGGCGTGTGTTCGAATCCCGCCTCAGACAGTGCCCATTGAAAGTACCAAGCAATAATAAAGCAAACACAGTAAAGAGAGCATTACCAGTTGCCAGGATGGCAGAGCGGTCTAAGGCGTTGCGTTCAGGTCGCAGTCTCCCCAGGAGACGTGGGTTCGAATCCCACTTCAGACAGAGCCCATTGAAAGTACCAGCAAGAACAAAGCAAACACATTCAAGAGAGCATTACCAGGTGCCAGGATGGCAGAGCGGTCAAAGACGCTGCGTTCAGGTCGCAGTCTCCCCAGGAGACGTGGGTTCGAATCCCGCCTCAGACAGAGCCCATTGAAAGTACCAAGCAAGAACAAAGCAAACACAGTCAAGAGAGAGTTACCAGTTGCCAGGATGGCAGAGCGGTCTAAGGCGTTGCGTTCAGGTCCCAGTAATCCCAGGAGGCGTGGTTTTAAATCCCACCTCAGACAGAGCCCATTGATAGTACTAAGCAATAACAAAGCAAACACAGTCAAGAGAGCATTACCAGCTGCCAGGATGGCAGTGTGTTCTAAGGCGTTGCGTTCAGGTCGCAGTCACCCCAGGAGGCGTGGGTTCGAATCCCACCTCAGACAGAGCCCATTGAAAGTACCAAGCAATAACAAAGCAAACACAGTCAAGAGAGAATTACCAGATGCCAGGATGGAAGAGCAGTCTAAGGCGTTGCGTTCAGGTCGCAGTAACCCCAGGAGGCGTGGGTTGGAATCCCACCTCAGACAGAGCCCATTGAAAGTACCAAGCAATAACAAAGCAAACACAGTCAAGAGAGCATTACCAGCTGCCAGGATGGCAGTGTGTTCTAAGGCGTTGCGTTCAGGTCGCAGCCTCCCCAGGAGGCGTGGGTTCGAATCCCGCTTCCGACAGAGCCCATTGAAAGTACCAGCAAGAACAAAGCAAACACATTCAAGAGAGCATTACCAGGTGCCAGGATGGCAGAGTGGTCAAAGACGCTGCGTTCAGGTCGCAGTCTCCCCAGGAGTAGTGGGTTCGAATCCCGCCTCCGACAGAGCCCATTGAAAGTACCAAGCAAGAACAAAGCTAACACAGTCAAGAGAGCATTACCAGCTGCCAGGATGGCAGAGCGGTCTAAGGCGTTGCGTTCAGGTCGCAGTCTCCCCAGGAGGCGTGGGTTTGAATCCCACCGCAGACAGTGCCCATTGAAAGTACCAAGCAATAATAAAGCAAACACAGTCAAGAGAGCATTACCAGTTGCCAGGATGGCAGAGCAGTCTAAGGCGTTGCGTTCAGATCGCAGTCCCCCCAGGAGGCGTGGGTTCGAATCCCGCCTCAGACAGTGCCCATTGAAAGTACCAAGCAATAATAAAGCAAACACAGTCAAGAGAGCATTACCAGTTGCCAGGATGGCAGAGCGGTCTAAGGCGTTGCGTTCAGGTCGCAGACTCCCCAGGAGGCGTGGGTTCGAACCCCACCTCAGACAGTGCCCATTGAAAGTACCAAGCAAGAACAAAGCAAACACAGTCAAGAGAGCATTACCAGATGCCAGGATGGCAGAGCGGTCTAAGGCGTTGCGTTCAGGTCGCAGTCTCCCCAGGAGGCGTGGGTTCGAATCCCAAGAACAAAGCAAACACATTCAAGAGAGCATTACCAGATGCCAGGATGGCAGAGCGGTCTAAGGCGTTGCGTTCAGGTCGCAGTCTCCCCAGGAGGCGTGGGTTCGAATCCCACCTCAGACAGAGCCCATTGAAAGTACCAAGCAATAACAAAGCAAACACAGTCAAGAGAGCTTTACCAGTTGCCAGGATGGCAGAGCGGTCTAAGGCGTTGCGTTCAGGTCGCAGTCTCCCCAGGAGGCGTGGGTTTGAATCCCACCTCAGACAGAGCCCATTGAAAGTACCAAGCAATAACAAAGCAAACACAGTCAAGAGAGCATTACCAGCTGCCAGGATGGCAGTGTGTTCTAAGGCGTTGCGTTCAGGTCGCAGTCTCCCCAGGAGGCGTGGGTTCGAATCCCGCTTCAGACAGAGCCCATTGAAAGTACCAGCAAGAACAAAGCAAACACATTCAAGAGAGCATTACCAGGTGCCAGGATGGCAGAGTGGTCAAAGACGCTGCGTTCAGGTCGCAGTCTCCCCAGGAGGCGTGGGTTCAAATCCCGCCTCCGACAGAGCCCATTGAAAGTACCAAGCAAGAACAAAGCTAACACATTCAAGAGAGCATTACCAGTTGCCAGGATGGCAGAGCGGTCTAAGGCGTTGCGTTCAGGTCGCAGTCTCCCCAGGACGCAGGGGTTCGAATCCCACCTCAGACAGAGCCCATTGAAAGTACCAAGCAAGAACAAAGCAAACACAGTCAAGAGAGCATTACCAGTTGCCAGGATGGCAGAGCGGTCTAAGGCGTTGCGTTCAGGTCGCAGTCTCCCCAGGAGGCGTGAGTTCGAATCCCGCCTCAGACAGTGCCCATTGAAAGTACCAAGCAATAATAAAGCAAACACAGTAAAGAGAGCATTACCAGTTGCCAGGATGGCAGAGCGGTCTAAGGCGTTGCGTTCAGGTCGCAGTCTCCCCAGGAGACGTGGGTTCGAATCCCACTTCAGACAGAGCCCATTGAAAGTACCAGCAAGAACAAAGCAAACACATTCAAGAGAGCATTACCAGGTGCCAGGATGGCAGAGCGGTCAAAGACGCTGCGTTCAGGTCGCAGTCTCCCCAGGAGACGTGGGTTCGAATCCCGCCTCAGACAGAGCCCATTGAAAGTACCAAGCAAGAACAAAGCAAACACAGTCAAGAGAGAGTTACCAGTTGCCAGGATGGCAGAGCGGTCTAAGGCGTTGCGTTCAGGTCCCAGTAATCCCAGGAGGCGTGGTTTTAAATCCCACCTCAGACAGAGCCCATTGATAGTACTAAGCAAGAAAAAGCAAACACAGTCAAGAGAGAATTACCAGTTGCCAGGATGGCAGAGCGGTCTAAGGCGTTGCGTTCAGGTCGCAGTCTCCCCAGGAGGCGTGGGTTCGAATCCCACCTCAGACAGAGCCCATTGAAAGTACCAAGCAATAACAAAGCAAACACAGTCAAGAGAGCATTACCAGCTGCCAGGATGGCAGTGTGTTCTAAGGCGTTGCGTTCAGGTCGCAGTCTCCCCAGGAGGCGTGGGTTCGAATCCCGCTTCCGACAGAGCCCATTGAAAGTACCAAGCAAGAACAAAGCTAACACAGTCAAGAGAGCATTACCAGCTGCCAGGATGGCAGAGCGGTCTAAGGCGTTGCGTTCAGGTCGCAGTCTCCCCAGGAGGCGTGGGTTCGAATCCCGCCTCAGACATTGCCCATTGAAAGTACCAAGCAAGAACAAAGCAAACACATTCAAGAGAGCATTACCAGCTGCCAGGATGGCAGAGCGGTCTAAGGCGTTGCGTTCAGGTCGCAGTCTCCCCAGGAGGCGTGGGTTTGAATCCCACCGCAGACAGTGCCCATTGAAAGTACCAAGCAATAATAAAGCAAACACAGTCAAGAGAGCATTACCAGTTGCCAGGATGGCAGAGCAGTCTAAGGCGTTGCGTTCAGATCGCAGTCCCCCCAGGAGGCGTGGGTTCGAATCCCGCCTCAGACAGTGCCCATTGAAAGTACCAAGCAATAATAAAGCAAACACAGTCAAGAGAGCTTTACCAGTTGCCAGGATGGCAGAGCGGTCTAAGGCGTTGCGTTCAGGTCGCAGTACCCCCAGGAGGCGTGGGTTCGAATCCCACCTCAGACAGAGCCCATTGAAAGTACCAAGCAATAACAAAGCAAACACAGTCAAGAGAGCATTACCAGCTGCCAGGATGGCAGTGTGTTCTAAGGCGTTGCGTTCAGGTCGCAGTCTCCCCAGGAGGCGTGGGTTCGAATCCCGCTTCAGACAGAGCCCATTGAAAGTACCAGCAAGAACAAAGCAAACATATTCAAGAGAGCATTACCAGGTGCCAGGATGGCAGAGTGGTCAAAGACGCTGCGTTCAGGTCGCAGTCTCCCAGGAGGCGTGGGTTCGAATCCCGCCTCCGACAGAGCCCATTGAAAGTACCAAGCAAGAACAAAGCTAACACAGTCAAGAGAGCATTACCAGCTGCCAGGATGGCAGAGCGGTCTAAGGCCTTGCGTTCAGGTCGCAGTCTCCCCAGGAGGCGTGGGTTCGAATCCCGCCTCAGACATTGCCCATTGAAAGTACCAAGCAAGAACAAAGCAAACACATTCAAGAGAGCATTACCAGCTGCCAGGATGGCAGAGCGGTCTAAGGCGTTGCGTTCAGATCGCAGTCTCCCCAGGAGGCGTGGGTTCGAATCCCGCCTCAGACAGTGCCCATTGAAAGTACCAAGCAATAATAAAGCAAACACAGTCAAGAGAGCATTACCAGTTGCCAGGATGGCAGAGCGGTCTAAGGCGTTGCGTTCACGTCGCAGTCTCCCCAGGAGGCGTGGGTTCGAATCCCACCTCAGACAGTGCCCATTGAAAGTACCAAGCAATAATAAAGCAAACACAGTCAAGAGAGCATTACCAGTTGCCAGGATGGCAGAGCGGTCTAAGGCGTTGCGTTCAGATCGCAGTCTCCCCAGGAGGCGTGAGTTCGAATCCCGCCTCAGACAGTGCCCATTGAAAGTACCAAGCAATAATAAAGCAAACACAGTAAAGAGAGCATTACCAGTTGCCAGGATGGCAGAGCGGTCTAAGGCGTTGCGTTCAGGTCGCAGTCTCCCCAGGAGACGTGGGTTCGAATCCCACTTCAGACAGAGCCCATTGAAAGTACCAGCAAGAACAAAGCAAACACATTCAAGAGAGCATTACCAGGTGCCAGGATGGCAGAGCGGTCAAAGACGCTGCGTTCAGGTCGCAGTCTCCCCAGGAGACGTGGGTTCGAATCCCGCCTCAGACAGAGCCCATTGAAAGTACCAAGCAAGAACAAAGCAAACACAGTCAAGAGAGAGTTACCAGTTGCCAGGATGGCAGAGCGGTCTAAGGCGTTGCGTTCAGGTCCCAGTAATCCCAGGAGGCGTGGTTTTAAATCCCACCTCAGACAGAGCCCATTGATAGTACTAAGCAAGAAAAAGCAAACACAGTCAAGAGAGAATTACCAGTTGCCAGGATGGCAGAGCGGTCTAAGGCGTTGCGTTCAGGTCGCAGTCTCCCCAGGAGGCGTGGGTTCGAATCCCACCTCAGACAGAGCCCATTGAAAGTACCAAGCAATAACAAAGCAAACACAGTCAAGAGAGCATTACCAGCTGCCAGGATGGCAGTGTGTTCTAAGGCGTTGCGTTCAGGTCGCAGTCACCCCAGGAGGCGTGGGTTCGAATCCCACCTCAGACAGAGCCCATTGAAAGTACCAAGCAATAACAAAGCAAACACAGTCAAGAGAGAATTACCAGATGCCAGGATGGAAGAGCAGTCTAAGGCGTTGCGTTCAGGTCGCAGTAACCCCAGGAGGCGTGGGTTGGAATCCCACCTCAGACAGAGCCCATTGAAAGTACCAAGCAATAACAAAGCAAACACAGTCAAGAGAGCATTACCAGCTGCCAGGATGGCAGTGTGTTCTAAGGCGTTGCGTTCAGGTCGCAGCCTCCCCAGGAGGCGTGGGTTCGAATCCCGCTTCCGACAGAGCCCATTGAAAGTACCAGCAAGAACAAAGCAAACACATTCAAGAGAGCATTACCAGGTGCCAGGATGGCAGAGTGGTCAAAGACGCTGCGTTCAGGTCGCAGTCTCCCCAGGAGTAGTGGGTTCGAATCCCGCCTCCGACAGAGCCCATTGAAAGTACCAAGCAAGAACAAAGCTAACACAGTCAAGAGAGCATTACCAGCTGCCAGGATGGCAGAGCGGTCTAAGGCGTTGCGTTCAGGTCGCAGTCTCCCCAGGAGGCGTGGGTTTGAATCCCACCGCAGACAGTGCCCATTGAAAGTACCAAGCAATAATAAAGCAAACACAGTCAAGAGAGCATTACCAGTTGCCAGGATGGCAGAGCAGTCTAAGGCGTTGCGTTCAGATCGCAGTCCCCCCAGGAGGCGTGGGTTCGAATCCCGCCTCAGACAGTGCCCATTGAAAGTACCAAGCAATAATAAAGCAAACACAGTCAAGAGAGCATTACCAGTTGCCAGGATGGCAGAGCGGTCTAAGGCGTTGCGTTCAGGTCGCAGACTCCCCAGGAGGCGTGGGTTCGAACCCCACCTCAGACAGTGCCCATTGAAAGTACCAAGCAAGAACAAAGCAAACACAGTCAAGAGAGCATTACCAGATGCCAGGATGGCAGAGCGGTCTAAGGCGTTGCGTTCAGGTCGCAGTCTCCCCAGGAGGCGT
Organism: Idiotropiscis lumnitzeri; assembly: GCF_059441095.1. Taxonomy (NCBI): domain Eukaryota; kingdom Metazoa; phylum Chordata; class Actinopteri; order Syngnathiformes; family Syngnathidae; genus Idiotropiscis; species Idiotropiscis lumnitzeri. Next base: position 1,616,855 of record NW_028283562.1, on the reverse strand, counting down.
GGGTTCGAATCCCAAGAACAAAGCAAACACATTCAAGAGAGCATTACCAGATGCCAGGATGGCAGAGCGGTCTAAGGCGTTGCGTTCAGGTCGCAGTCTCCCCAGGAGGCGTGGGTTCGAATCCCACCTCAGACAGAGCCCATTGAAAGTACCAAGCAATAACAAAGCAAACACAGTCAAGAGAGCTTTACCAGTTGCCAGGATGGCAGAGCGGTCTAAGGCGTTGCGTTCAGGTCGCAGTCTCCCCAGGAGGCGTGGGTTTGAATCCCACCTCAGACAGAGCCCATTGAAAGTACCAAGCAATAACAAAGCAAACACAGTCAAGAGAGCATTACCAGCTGCCAGGATGGCAGTGTGTTCTAAGGCGTTGCGTTCAGGTCGCAGTCTCCCCAGGAGGCGTGGGTTCGAATCCCGCTTCAGACAGAGCCCATTGAAAGTACCAGCAAGAACAAAGCAAACACATTCAAGAGAGCATTACCAGGTGCCAGGATGGCAGAGTGGTCAAAGACGCTGCGTTCAGGTCGCAGTCTCCCCAGGAGGCGTGGGTTCAAATCCCGCCTCCGACAGAGCCCATTGAAAGTACCAAGCAAGAACAAAGCTAACACATTCAAGAGAGCATTACCAGTTGCCAGGATGGCAGAGCGGTCTAAGGCGTTGCGTTCAGGTCGCAGTCTCCCCAGGACGCAGGGGTTCGAATCCCACCTCAGACAGAGCCCATTGAAAGTACCAAGCAAGAACAAAGCAAACACAGTCAAGAGAGCATTACCAGTTGCCAGGATGGCAGAGCGGTCTAAGGCGTTGCGTTCAGGTCGCAGTCTCCCCAGGAGGCGTGAGTTCGAATCCCGCCTCAGACAGTGCCCATTGAAAGTACCAAGCAATAATAAAGCAAACACAGTAAAGAGAGCATTACCAGTTGCCAGGATGGCAGAGCGGTCTAAGGCGTTGCGTTCAGGTCGCAGTCTCCCCAGGAGACGTGGGTTCGAATCCCACTTCAGACAGAGCCCATTGAAAGTACCAGCAAGAACAAAGCAAACACATTCAAGAGAGCATTACCAGGTGCCAGGATGGCAGAGCGGTCAAAGACGCTGCGTTCAGGTCGCAGTCTCCCCAGGAGACGTGGGTTCGAATCCCGCCTCAGACAGAGCCCATTGAAAGTACCAAGCAAGAACAAAGCAAACACAGTCAAGAGAGAGTTACCAGTTGCCAGGATGGCAGAGCGGTCTAAGGCGTTGCGTTCAGGTCCCAGTAATCCCAGGAGGCGTGGTTTTAAATCCCACCTCAGACAGAGCCCATTGATAGTACTAAGCAAGAAAAAGCAAACACAGTCAAGAGAGAATTACCAGTTGCCAGGATGGCAGAGCGGTCTAAGGCGTTGCGTTCAGGTCGCAGTCTCCCCAGGAGGCGTGGGTTCGAATCCCACCTCAGACAGAGCCCATTGAAAGTACCAAGCAATAACAAAGCAAACACAGTCAAGAGAGCATTACCAGCTGCCAGGATGGCAGTGTGTTCTAAGGCGTTGCGTTCAGGTCGCAGTCTCCCCAGGAGGCGTGGGTTCGAATCCCGCTTCCGACAGAGCCCATTGAAAGTACCAAGCAAGAACAAAGCTAACACAGTCAAGAGAGCATTACCAGCTGCCAGGATGGCAGAGCGGTCTAAGGCGTTGCGTTCAGGTCGCAGTCTCCCCAGGAGGCGTGGGTTCGAATCCCGCCTCAGACATTGCCCATTGAAAGTACCAAGCAAGAACAAAGCAAACACATTCAAGAGAGCATTACCAGCTGCCAGGATGGCAGAGCGGTCTAAGGCGTTGCGTTCAGGTCGCAGTCTCCCCAGGAGGCGTGGGTTTGAATCCCACCGCAGACAGTGCCCATTGAAAGTACCAAGCAATAATAAAGCAAACACAGTCAAGAGAGCATTACCAGTTGCCAGGATGGCAGAGCAGTCTAAGGCGTTGCGTTCAGATCGCAGTCCCCCCAGGAGGCGTGGGTTCGAATCCCGCCTCAGACAGTGCCCATTGAAAGTACCAAGCAATAATAAAGCAAACACAGTTAAGAGAGCATTACCAGTTGCCAGGATGGCAGAGCGGTCTAAGGCGTTGCGTTCAGGTCGCAGACTCCCCAGGAGGCGTGGGTTCGAACCCCACCTCAGACAGTGCCCATTGAAAGTACCAAGCAAGAACAAAGCAAACACAGTCAAGAGAGCATTACCAGATGCCAGGATGGCAGAGCGGTCTAAGGCGTTGCGTTCAGGTCGCAGTCTCCCCAGGAGGCGTGGGTTCGAATCCCAAGAACAAAGCAAACACATTCAAGAGAGCATTACCAGATGCCTGGATGGCAGAGCGGTCTAAGGCGTTGCGTTCAGGTCGCAGTCTCCCCAGGAGGCGTGGGTTCGAATCCCACCTCAGACAGAGCCCATTGAAAGTACCAAGCAATAACAAAGCAAACACAGTCAAGAGAGCTTTACCAGTTGCCAGGATGGCAGAGCGGTCTAAGGCGTTGCGTATAGGTCGCAGTCTCCCCAGGAGGCGTGGGTTTGAATCCCACCTCAGACAGAGCCCATTGAAAGTACCAAGCAATAACAAAGCAAACACAGTCAAGAGAGCATTACCAGCTGCCAGGATGGCAGTGTGTTCTAAGGCGTTGCGTTCAGGTCGCAGTCTCCCCAGGAGGCGTGGGTTCGAATCCCGCTTCAGACAGAGCCCATTGAAAGTACCAGCAAGAACAAAGCAAACACATTCAAGAGAGCATTACCAGGTGCCAGGATGGCAGAGTGGTCAAAGACGCTGCGTTCAGGTCGCAGTCTCCCCAGGAGGCGTGGGTTCAAATCCCGCCTCCGACAGAGCCCATTGAAAGTACCAAGCAAGAACAAAGCTAACACATTCAAGAGAGCATTACCAGTTGCCAGGATGGCAGAGCGGTCTAAGGCGTTGCGTTCAGGTCGCAGTCTCCCCAGGACGCAGGGGTTCGAATCCCACCTCAGACAGAGCCCATTGAAAGTACCAAGCAAGAACAAAGCAAACACAGTCAAGAGAGCATTACCAGTTGCCAGGATGGCAGAGCGGTCTAAGGCGTTGCGTTCAGGTCGCAGTCTCCCCAGGAGGCGTGAGTTCGAATCCCGCCTCAGACAGTGCCCATTGAAAGTACCAAGCAATAATAAAGCAAACACAGTAAAGAGAGCATTACCAGTTGCCAGGATGGCAGAGCGGTCTAAGGCGTTGCGTTCAGGTCGCAGTCTCCCCAGGAGACGTGGGTTCGAATCCCACTTCAGACAGAGCCCATTGAAAGTACCAGCAAGAACAAAGCAAACACATTCAAGAGAGCATTACCAGGTGCCAGGATGGCAGAGCGGTCAAAGACGCTGCGTTCAGGTCGCAGTCTCCCCAGGAGACGTGGGTTCGAATCCCGCCTCAGACAGAGCCCATTGAAAGTACCAAGCAAGAACAAAGCAAACACAGTCAAGAGAGAGTTACCAGTTGCCAGGATGGCAGAGCGTTCTAAGGCGTTGCGTTCAGGTCCCAGTAATCCCAGGAGGCGTGGTTTTAAATCCCACCTCAGACAGAGCCCATTGATAGTACTAAGCAAGAAAAAGCAAACACAGTCAAGAGAGAATTACCAGTTGCCAGGATGGCAGAGCGGTCTAAGGCGTTGCGTTCAGGTCGCAGTCTCCCCAGGAGGCGTGGGTTCGAATCCCACCTCAGACAGAGCCCATTGAAAGTACCAAGCAATAACAAAGCAAACACAGTCAAGAGAGCATTACCAGCTGCCAGGATGGCAGTGTGTTCTAAGGCGTTGCGTTCAGGTCGCAGTCTCCCCAGGAGGCGTGGGTTCGAATCCCGCTTCCGACAGAGCCCATTGAAAGTACCAGCAAGAACAAAGCAAACACATTCAAGAGAGCATTACCAGGTGCCAGGATGGCAGAGTGGTCAAAGACGCTGCGTTCAGGTCGCAGTCTCCCCAGGAGTCGTGGGTTCGAATCCCGCCTCCGACAGAGCCCATTGAAAGTACCAAGCAATAATAAAGCAAACACAGTAAAGAGAGCATTACCAGGTGCCAGGATGGCAGAGCGGTCAAAGACGCTGCGTTCAGGTCGCAGTCTCCCCAGGAGACGTGGGTTCGAATCCCGCCTCAGACAGAGCCCATTGAAAGTACCAAGCAATAACAAAGCAAACACAGTCAAGAGAGCATTACCAGTTGCCAGGATGGCAGTGTGTTCTAAGGCGTTGCGTTCAGGTCGCAGTAACCCCAGGAGGCGTGGGTTGGAATCCCACCTCAGACAGAGCCCATTGAAAGTACCAAGCAATAACAAAGCAAACACAGTCAAGAGAGCATTACCAGCTGCCAGGATGGCAGTGTGTTCTAAGGCGTTGCGTTCAGGTCGCAGTCTCCCCAGGAGGCGTGGGTTCGAATCCCGCTTCCGACAGAGCCCATTGAAAGTACCAGCAAGAACAAAGCAAACACATTCAAGAAAGCATTACCAGGTGCCAGGATGGCAGAGTGGTCAAAGACGCTGCGTTCAGGTCGCAGTCTCCCCAGGAGTCGTGGGTTCGAATCCCGCCTCCGACAGAGCCCATTGAAAGTACCAAGCAAGAACAAAGCTAACACAGTCAAGAGAGCATTACCAGCTGCCAGGATGGCAGAGCGGTCTAAGGCGTTGCGTTCAGGTCGCAGTCTCCCCAGGAGGCGTGGGTTCGAATCCCGCCTCAGACATTGCCCATTGAAAGTACAAAGCAAGAACAAAGCAAACACATTCAAGAGAGCATTACCAGCTGCCAGGATGGCAGAGCGGTCTAAGGCGTTGCGTTCAGATCGCAGTCTCCCCAGGAGGCGTGGGTTCGAATCCCGCCTCAGACAGTGCCCATTGAAAGTACCAAGCAATAATAAAGCAAACACAGTCAAGAGAGCATTACCAGTTGCCAGGATGGCAGAGCAGTCTAAGGCGTTGCGTTCAGATCGCAGTCCCCCCAGGAGGCGTGGGTTCGAATCCCGCCTCAGACAGTGCCCATTGAAAGTACCAAGCAATAATAAAGCAAACACAGTCAAGAGAGCATTACCAGTTGCCAGGATGGCAGAGCGGTCTAAGGCGTTGCGTTCAGGTCGCAGTCTCCCCAGGAGGCGTGGGTTCGAATCCCACCTCAGACAGAGCCCATTGAAAGTACCAAGCAATAACAAAGCAAACAAAGTCAAGAGAGCATTACCAGTTGCCAGGATGGCAGAGCGGTCTAAGGCGTTGCGTTCAGGTCGCAGTCTCCCCAGGAGGCGTGGGTTCGAATCCCACCTCAGACAGAGCCCATTGAAAGTACCAAGCAATAACAAAGCAAACACAGTCAAGAGAGAATTACCAGTTGCCAGGATGGCAGAGCGGTCTAAGGCGTTGCGTTCAGGTCGCAGTCTCCCCAGGAGGCGTGGGTTCGAATCCCACCTCAGACAGAGCCCATTGAAAGTACCAAGCAATAACAAAGCAAACACAGTCAAGAGAGAATTACCAGTTGCCAGGATGGCAGAGCGGTCTAAGGCGTTGCGTTCAGGTCGCAGTAACCCCAGGAGGCGTGGGTTCGAATCCCACCTCAGACAGAGCCCATTGAAAGTACCAAGCAATAACAAAGCAAACACAGTCAAGAGAGCATTACCAGTTGCCAGGATGGCAGAGCGGTCTAAGGCGTTGCGTTCAGGTCGCAGACTCCCCAGGAGGCGTGGGTTCGAACCCCACCTCAGACAGTGCCCATTGAAAGTACCAAGCAAGAACAAAGCAAACACAGTCAAGAGAGCATTACCAGATGCCAGGATGGCAGAGCGGTCTAAGGCGTTGCGTTCAGGTCGCAGTCTCCCCAGGAGGCGTGGGTTCGAATCCCAAGAACAAAGCAAACACATTCAAGAGAGCATTACCAGATGCCTGGATGGCAGAGCGGTCTAAGGCGTTGCGTTCAGGTCGCAGTCTCCCCAGGAGGCGTGGGTTCGAATCCCACCTCAGACAGAGCCCATTGAAAGTACCAAGCAATAACAAAGCAAACACAGTCAAGAGAGCTTTACCAGTTGCCAGGATGGCAGAGCGGTCTAAGGCGTTGCGTATAGGTCGCAGTCTCCCCAGGAGGCGTGGGTTTGAATCCCACCTCAGACAGAGCCCATTGAAAGTACCAAGCAATAACAAAGCAAACACAGTCAAGAGAGCATTACCAGCTGCCAGGATGGCAGTGTGTTCTAAGGCGTTGCGTTCAGGTCGCAGTCTCCCCAGGAGGCGTGGGTTCGAATCCCGCTTCAGACAGAGCCCATTGAAAGTACCAGCAAGAACAAAGCAAACACATTCAAGAGAGCATTACCAGGTGCCAGGATGGCAGAGTGGTCAAAGACGCTGCGTTCAGGTCGCAGTCTCCCCAGGAGGCGTGGGTTCAAATCCCGCCTCCGACAGAGCCCATTGAAAGTACCAAGCAAGAACAAAGCTAACACATTCAAGAGAGCATTACCAGTTGCCAGGATGGCAGAGCGGTCTAAGGCGTTGCGTTCAGGTCGCAGTCTCCCCAGGACGCAGGGGTTCGAATCCCACCTCAGACAGAGCCCATTGAAAGTACCAAGCAAGAACAAAGCAAACACAGTCAAGAGAGCATTACCAGTTGCCAGGATGGCAGAGCGGTCTAAGGCGTTGCGTTCAGGTCGCAGTCTCCCCAGGAGGCGTGAGTTCGAATCCCGCCTCAGACAGTGCCCATTGAAAGTACCAAGCAATAATAAAGCAAACACAGTAAAGAGAGCATTACCAGTTGCCAGGATGGCAGAGCGGTCTAAGGCGTTGCGTTCAGGTCGCAGTCTCCCCAGGAGACGTGGGTTCGAATCCCACTTCAGACAGAGCCCATTGAAAGTACCAGCAAGAACAAAGCAAACACATTCAAGAGAGCATTACCAGGTGCCAGGATGGCAGAGCGGTCAAAGACGCTGCGTTCAGGTCGCAGTCTCCCCAGGAGACGTGGGTTCGAATCCCGCCTCAGACAGAGCCCATTGAAAGTACCAAGCAAGAACAAAGCAAACACAGTCAAGAGAGAGTTACCAGTTGCCAGGATGGCAGAGCGTTCTAAGGCGTTGCGTTCAGGTCCCAGTAATCCCAGGAGGCGTGGTTTTAAATCCCACCTCAGACAGAGCCCATTGATAGTACTAAGCAAGAAAAAGCAAACACAGTCAAGAGAGAATTACCAGTTGCCAGGATGGCAGAGCGGTCTAACGCGTTGCGTTCAGGTCGCAGTCTCCCCAGGAGGCGTGGGTTCGAATCCCACCTCAGACAGAGCCCATTGAAAGTACCAAGCAATAACAAAGCAAACACAGTCAAGAGAGCATTACCAGCTGCCAGGATGGCAGTGTGTTCTAAGGCGTTGCGTTCAGGTCGCAGTCTCCCCAGGAGGCGTGGGTTCGAATCCCGCTTCCGACAGAGCCCATTGAAAGTACCAGCAAGAACAAAGCAAACACATTCAAGAGAGCATTACCAGGTGCCAGGATGGCAGAGTGGTCAAAGACGCTGCGTTCAGGTCGCAGTCTCCCCAGGAGTCGTGGGTTCGAATCCCGCCTCCGACAGAGCCCATTGAAAGTACCAAGCAATAATAAAGCAAACACAGTAAAGAGAGCATTACCAGGTGCCAGGATGGCAGAGCGGTCAAAGACGCTGCGTTCAGGTCGCAGTCTCCCCAGGAGACGTGGGTTCGAATCCCGCCTCAGACAGAGCCCATTGAAAGTACCAAGCAATAACAAAGCAAACACAGTCAAGAGAGCATTACCAGTTGCCAGGATGGCAGTGTGTTCTAAGGCGTTGCGTTCAGGTCGCAGTAACCCCAGGAGGCGTGGGTTGGAATCCCACCTCAGACAGAGCCCATTGAAAGTACCAAGCAATAACAAAGCAAACACAGTCAAGAGAGCATTACCAGCTGCCAGGATGGCAGTGTGTTCTAAGGCGTTGCGTTCAGGTCGCAGTCTCCCCAGGAGGCGTGGGTTCGAATCCCGCTTCCGACAGAGCCCATTGAAAGTACCAGCAAGAACAAAGCAAACACATTCAAGAAAGCATTACCAGGTGCCAGGATGGCAGAGTGGTCAAAGACGCTGCGTTCAGGTCGCAGTCTCCCCAGGAGTCGTGGGTTCGAATCCCGCCTCCGACAGAGCCCATTGAAAGTACCAAGCAAGAACAAAGCTAACACAGTCAAGAGAGCATTACCAGCTGCCAGGATGGCAGAGCGGTCTAAGGCGTTGCGTTCAGGTCGCAGTCTCCCCAGGAGGCGTGGGTTCGAATCCCGCCTCAGACATTGCCCATTGAAAGTACAAAGCAAGAACAAAGCAAACACATTCAAGAGAGCATTACCAGCTGCCAGGATGGCAGAGCGGTCTAAGGCGTTGCGTTCAGATCGCAGTCTCCCCAGGAGGCGTGGGTTCGAATCCCGCCTCAGACAGTGCCCATTGAAAGTACCAAGCAATAATAAAGCAAACACAGTCAAGAGAGCATTACCAGTTGCCAGGATGGCAGAGCGGTCTAAGGCGTTGCGTTCAGGTCGCAGTCTCCCCAGGAGGCGTGGGTTCGAATCCCACCTCAGACAGAGCCCATTGAAAGTACCAAGCAATAACAAAGCAAACAAAGTCAAGAGAGCATTACCAGTTGCCAGGATGGCAGAGCGGTCTAAGGCGTTGCGTTCAGGTCGCAGTCTCCCCAGGAGGCGTGGGTTCGAATCCCACCTCAGACAGAGCCCATTGAAAGTACCAAGCAATAACAAAGCAAACACAGTCAAGAGAGAATTACCAGTTGCCAGGATGGCAGAGCGGTCTAAGGCGTTGCGTTCAGGTCGCAGTCTCCCCAGGAGGCGTGGGTTCGAATCCCACCTCAGACAGAGCCCATTGAAAGTACCAAGCAATAACAAAGCAAACACAGTCAAGAGAGAATTACCAGTTGCCAGGATGGCAGAGCGGTCTAAGGCGTTGCGTTCAGGTCGCAGTAACCCCAGGAGGCGTGGGTTCGAATCCCACCTCAGACAGAGCCCATTGAAAGTACCAAGCAATAACAAAGCAAACACAGTCAAGAGAGCATTACCAGCTGCCAGGATGGCAGTGTGTTCTAAGGCGTTGCGTTCAGGTCGCAGTCTCCCCAGGAGGCGTGGGTTCGAATCCCGCTTCAGACAGAGCCCATTGAAAGTACCAGCACGAACAAAGCAAACATATTCAAGAGAGCATTACCAGGTGCCAGGATGGCAGAGTGGTCAAAGACGCTGCGTTCAGGTCGCAGTCTCCCCAGGAGGCGTGGGTTCGAATCCCGCCTCCGACAGAGCCCATTGAAAGTACCAAGCAAGAACAAAGCAAACATATTCAAGAGAGCATTACCAGCTGCCAGGATGGCAGAGCGGTCTAAGGCGTTGCGTTCAGGTCACAGTCTCCCCAGGAGGCGTGGGTTTGAATCCCGCCTCAGACATTGCCCATTGAAAGTACCAAGCAAGAACAAAGCAAACACATTCAAGAGAGCATTACCAGCTGCCAGGATGGCAGAGCGGTCTAAGGCGTTGCGTTCAGATCGCAGTCTCCCCAGGAGGCGTGGGTTCGAATCCCGCCTCAGACAGTGCCCATTGAAAGTACCAACCAATAATAAAGCAAACACAGTCAAGAGAGCATTACCAGTTGCCAGGATGGCAGAGCAGTCTAAGGCGTTGCGTTCAGATCGCAGTCTCCCCAGGAGGCGTGGGTTTGAATCCCGCCTCAGACAGTGCCCATTGAAAGTACCAAGCAATAATAAAGCAAACAAAGTCAAGAGAGCATTACCAGTTGCCAGGATGGCAGAGCGGTCTAAGGCGTTGCGTTCAGGTCGCAGTCTCCCCAGGACGCAGGGGTTCGAATCCCACCTCAGACAGAGCCCATTGAAAGTACCAAGCAAGAACAAAGCAAACACACTCAAGAGAGCATTACCAGTTGCCAGGATGGCAGAGCGGTCTAAGGCGTTGCGTTCAGGTCGCAGTCTCCCCAGGAGGCGTGAGTTCGAATCCCGCCTCAGACAGTGCCCATTGAAAGTACCAAGCAATAATAAAGCAAACACAGTAAAGAGAGCATTACCAGTTGCCAGGATGGCAGAGCGGTCTAAGGCGTTGCGTTCAGGTCGCTGTCTCCCCAGGAGACGTGGGTTCGAATCCCACTTCAGACAGAGCCCATTGAAAGTACCAGCAAGAACAAAGCAAACACATTCAAGAGAGCATTACCAGGTGCCAGGATGGCAGAGCGGTCAAAGACGCTGCGTTCAGGTCGCAGTCTCCCCAGGAGACGTGGGTTCGAATCCCGCCTCAGACAGAGCCCATTGAAAGTACCAAGCAAGAACAAAGCAAACACAGTCAAGAGAGAGTTACCAGTTGCCAGGATGGCAGAGCGGTCTAATGCGTTGCGTTCAGGTCCCAGTAATCCCAGGAGGCGTGGGTTCGAATCCCACCTCAGACAGAGCCCATTGAAAGTACCAAGCAATAACAAAGCAAACACAGTCAAGAGAGCATTACCAGCTGCCAGGATGGCAGTGTGTTCTAAGGCGTTGCGTTCAGGTCGCAGTCACCCCAGGAGGCGTGGGTTCGAATCCCACCTCAGACAGAGCCCATTGATAGTACTAAGCAAGAAAAAGCAAACACAGTCAAGAGAGAATTACCAGTTGCCAGGATGGCAGAGCGGTCTAAGGCGTTGCGTTCAGGTCGCAGTCTCCCCAGGAGGCGTGGGTTCGAATCCCACCTCAGACAGAGCCCATTGAAAGTACCAAGCAATAACAAAGCAAACACAGTCAAGAGAGCATTACCAGCTGCCAGGATGGCAGTGTGTTCTAAGGCGTTGCGTTCAGGTCGCAGTCTCCCCAGGAGGCGTGGGTTCGAATCCCGCCTCAGACAGTGCCCATTGAAAGTACCAACCAATAATAAAGCAAACACAGTCAAGAGAGCATTACCAGTTGCCAGGATGGCAGAGCAGTCTAAGGCGTTGCGTTCAGATCGCAGTCTCCCCAGGAGGCGTGGGTTTGAATCCCGCCTCAGACAGTGCCCATTGAAAGTACCAAGCAATAATAAAGCAAACAAAGTCAAGAGAGCATTACCAGTTGCCAGGATGGCAGAGCGGTCTAAGGCGTTGCGTTCAGGTCGCAGTCTCCCCAGGACGCAGGGGTTCGAATCCCACCTCAGACAGAGCCCATTGAAAGTACCAAGCAAGAACAAAGCAAACACACTCAAGAGAGCATTACCAGTTGCCAGGATGGCAGAGCGGTCTAAGGCGTTGCGTTCAGGTCGCAGTCTCCCCAGGAGGCGTGAGTTCGAATCCCGCCTCAGACAGTGCCCATTGAAAGTACCAAGCAATAATAAAGCAAACACAGTAAAGAGAGCATTACCAGTTGCCAGGATGGCAGAGCGGTCTAAGGCGTTGCGTTCAGGTCGCTGTCTCCCCAGGAGACGTGGGTTCGAATCCCACTTCAGACAGAGCCCATTGAAAGTACCAGCAAGAACAAAGCAAACACATTCAAGAGAGCATTACCAGGTGCCAGGATGGCAGAGCGGTCAAAGACGCTGCGTTCAGGTCGCAGTCTCCCCAGGAGACGTGGGTTCGAATCCCGCCTCAGACAGAGCCCATTGAAAGTACCAAGCAAGAACAAAGCAAACACAGTCAAGAGAGAGTTACCAGTTGCCAGGATGGCAGAGCGGTCTAATGCGTTGCGTTCAGGTCCCAGTAATCCCAGGAGGCGTGGGTTCGAATCCCACCTCAGACAGAGCCCATTGAAAGTACCAAGCAATAACAAAGCAAACACAGTCAAGAGAGCATTACCAGCTGCCAGGATGGCAGTGTGTTCTAAGGCGTTGCGTTCAGGTCGCAGTCACCCCAGGAGGCGTGGGTTCGAATCCCACCTCAGACAGAGCCCATTGAAAGTACCAAGCAATAACAAAGCAAACACAGTCAAGAGAGAATTACCAGATGCCAGGATGGAAGAGCAGTCTAAGGCGTTGCGTTCAGGTCGCAGTAACCCCAGGAGGCGTGGGTTGGAATCCCACCTCAGACAGAGCCCATTGAAAGTACCAAGCAATAACAAAGCAAACACAGTCAAGAGAGCATTACCAGCTGCCAGGATGGCAGTGTGTTCTAAGGCGTTGCGTTCAGGTCACAGTCTCCCCAGGAGGCGTGGGTTCGAATCCCGCTTCCGACAGAGCCCATTGAAAGTACCAGCAAGAACAAAGCAAACACATTCAAGAGAGCATTACCAGGTGCCAGGATGGCAGAGTGGTAAAAGACGCTGCGTTCAGGTCGCAGTCTCCCCAGGAGTAGTGGGTTCGAATCCCGCCTCCGACAGAGCCCATTGAAAGTACCAAGCAAGAACAAAGCTAACACAGTCAAGAGAGCATTACCAGTTGCCAGGATGGCAGAGCGGTCTAAGGCGTTGCGTTCAGGTCGCAGTAACCCCAGGAGACGTGGGTTCGAATCCCACTTCAGACAGAGCCCATTGAAAGTACCAGCAAGAACAAAGCAAACACATTCAAGAGAGCATTACCAGGTGCCAGGATGGCAGAGCGGTCAAAGACGCTGCGTTCAGGTCGCAGTCTCCCCAGGAGACGTGGGTTCGAATCCCACTTCAGACAGAGCCCATTGAAAGTACCAGCAAGAACAAAGCAAACACATTCAAGAGAGCATTACCAGCTGCCAGGATGGCAGAGCGGTCTAAGGCGTTGCGTTCAGGTCGCAGTCTCCCCAGGAGGCGTGGGTTCGAATCCCGCCTCAGACATTGCCCATTGAAAGTACAAAGCAAGAACAAAGCAAACACATTCAAGAGAGCATTACCAGCTGCCAGGATGGCAGAGCGGTCTAAGGCGTTGCGTTCAGATCGCAGTCTCCCCAGGAGGCGTGGGTTCGAATCCCGCCTCAGACAGTGCCCATTGAAAGTACCAAGCAATAATAAAGCAAACACAGTCAAGAGAGCATTACCAGTTGCCAGGATGGCAGAGCGGTCTAAGGCGTTGCGTTCAGGTCGCAGTCTCCCCAGGAGGCGTGGGTTCGAATCCCACCTCAGACAGAGCCCATTGAAAGTACCAAGCAATAACAAAGCAAACAAAGTCAAGAGAGCATTACCAGTTGCCAGGATGGCAGAGCGGTCTAAGGCGTTGCGTTCAGGTCGCAGTCTCCCCAGGAGGCGTGGGTTCGAATCCCACCTCAGACAGAGCCCATTGAAAGTACCAAGCAATAACAAAGCAAACACAGTCAAGAGAGAATTACCAGTTGCCAGGATGGCAGAGCGGTCTAAGGCGTTGCGTTCAGGTCGCAGTCTCCCCAGGAGGCGTGGGTTCGAATCCCACCTCAGACAGAGCCCATTGAAAGTACCAAGCAATAACAAAGCAAACACAGTCAAGAGAGAATTACCAGTTGCCAGGATGGCAGAGCGGTCTAAGGCGTTGCGTTCAGGTCGCAGTAACCCCAGGAGGCGTGGGTTCGAATCCCACCTCAGACAGAGCCCATTGAAAGTACCAAGCAATAACAAAGCAAACACAGTCAAGAGAGCATTACCAGCTGCCAGGATGGCAGTGTGTTCTAAGGCGTTGCGTTCAGGTCGCAGTCTCCCCAGGAGGCGTGGGTTCGAATCCCGCTTCAGACAGAGCCCATTGAAAGTACCAGCACGAACAAAGCAAACATATTCAAGAGAGCATTACCAGGTGCCAGGATGGCAGAGTGGTCAAAGACGCTGCGTTCAGGTCGCAGTCTCCCCAGGAGGCGTGGGTTCGAATCCCGCCTCCGACAGAGCCCATTGAAAGTACCAAGCAAGAACAAAGCAAACATATTCAAGAGAGCATTACCAGCTGCCAGGATGGCAGAGCGGTCTAAGGCGTTGCGTTCAGGTCACAGTCTCCCCAGGAGGCGTGGGTTTGAATCCCGCCTCAGACATTGCCCATTGAAAGTACCAAGCAAGAACAAAGCAAACACATTCAAGAGAGCATTACCAGCTGCCAGGATGGCAGAGCGGTCTAAGGCGTTGCGTTCAGATCGCAGTCTCCCCAGGAGGCGTGGGTTCGAATCCCGCCTCAGACAGTGCCCATTGAAAGTACCAACCAATAATAAAGCAAACACAGTCAAGAGAGCATTACCAGTTGCCAGGATGGCAGAGCAGTCTAAGGCGTTGCGTTCAGATCGCAGTCTCCCCAGGAGGCGTGGGTTTGAATCCCGCCTCAGACAGTGCCCATTGAAAGTACCAAGCAATAATAAAGCAAACAAAGTCAAGAGAGCATTACCAGTTGCCAGGATGGCAGAGCGGTCTAAGGCGTTGCGTTCAGGTCGCAGTCTCCCCAGGACGCAGGGGTTCGAATCCCACCTCAGACAGAGCCCATTGAAAGTACCAAGCAAGAACAAAGCAAACACACTCAAGAGAGCATTACCAGTTGCCAGGATGGCAGAGCGGTCTAAGGCGTTGCGTTCAGGTCGCAGTCTCCCCAGGAGGCGTGAGTTCGAATCCCGCCTCAGACAGTGCCCATTGAAAGTACCAAGCAATAATAAAGCAAACACAGTAAAGAGAGCATTACCAGTTGCCAGGATGGCAGAGCGGTCTAAGGCGTTGCGTTCAGGTCGCTGTCTCCCCAGGAGACGTGGGTTCGAATCCCACTTCAGACAGAGCCCATTGAAAGTACCAGCAAGAACAAAGCAAACACATTCAAGAGAGCATTACCAGGTGCCAGGATGGCAGAGCGGTCAAAGACGCTGCGTTCAGGTCGCAGTCTCCCCAGGAGACGTGGGTTCGAATCCCGCCTCAGACAGAGCCCATTGAAAGTACCAAGCAAGAACAAAGCAAACACAGTCAAGAGAGAGTTACCAGTTGCCAGGATGGCAGAGCGGTCTAATGCGTTGCGTTCAGGTCCCAGTAATCCATGGAGGCGTGGGTTCGAATCCCACCTCAGACAGAGCCCATTGAAAGTACCAAGCAATAACAAAGCAAACACAGTCAAGAGAGCATTACCAGCTGCCAGGATGGCAGTGTGTTCTAAGGCGTTGCGTTCAGGTCGCAGTCACCCCAGGAGGCGTGGGTTCGAATCCCACCTCAGACAGAGCCCATTGATAGTACTAAGCAAGAAAAAGCAAACACAGTCAAGAGAGAATTACCAGTTGCCAGGATGGCAGAGCGGTCTAAGGCGTTGCGTTCAGGTCGCAGTCTCCCCAGGAGGCGTGGGTTCGAATCCCACCTCAGACAGAGCCCATTGAAAGTACCAAGCAATAACAAAGCAAACACAGTCAAGAGAGCATTACCAGCTGCCAGGATGGCAGTGTGTTCTAAGGCGTTGCGTTCAGGTCGCAGTCTCCCCAGGAGGCGTGGGTTCGAATCCCGCTTCCGACAGAGCCCATTGAAAGTACCAGCAAGAACAAAGCAAACACATTCAAGAGAGCATTACCAGGTGCCAGGATGGCAGAGTGGTCAAAGACGCTGCGTTCAGGTCGCAGTCTCCCCAGGAGTCGTGGGTTCGAATCCCGCCTCCGACAGAGCCCATTGAAAGTACCAAGCAATAATAAAGCAAACACAGTAAAGAGAGCATTACCAGGTGCCAGGATGGCAGAGCGGTCAAAGACGCTGCGTTCAGGTCGCAGTCTCCCCAGGAGACGTGGGTTCGAATCCCGCCTCAGACAGAGCCCATTGAAAGTACCAAGCAATAACAAAGCAAACACAGTCAAGAGAGCATTGCCAGTTGCCAGGATGGCAGTGTGTTCTAAGGCGTTGCGTTCAGGTCGCAGTAACCCCAGGAGGCGTGGGTTGGAATCCCACCTCAGACAGAGCCCATTGAAAGTACCAAGCAATAACAAAGCAAACACAGTCAAGAGAGCATTACCAGCTGCCAGGATGGCAGTGTGTTCTAAGGCGTTGCGTTCAGGTCGCAGTCTCCCCAGGAGGCGTGGGTTCGAATCCCGCTTCCGACAGAGCCCATTGAAAGTACCAGCAAGAACAAAGCAAACACATTCAAGAAAGCATTACCAGGTGCCAGGATGGCAGAGTGGTCAAAGACGCTGCGTTCAGGTCGCAGTCTCCCCAGGAGTCGTGGGTTCGAATCCCGCCTCCGACAGAGCCCATTGAAAGTACCAAGCAAGAACAACGCTAACACAGTCAAGAGAGCATTACCAGCTGCCAGGATGGCAGAGCGGTCTAAGGCGTTGCGTTCAGGTCGCAGTCTCCCCAGGAGGCGTGGGTTCGAATCCCGCCTCAGACATTGCCCATTGAAAGTACAAAGCAAGAACAAAGCAAACACATTCAAGAGAGCATTACCAGCTGCCAGGATGGCAGAGCGGTCTAAGGCGTTGCGTTCAGATCGCAGTCTCCCCAGGAGGCGTGGGTTCGAATCCCGCCTCAGACAGTGCCCATTGAAAGTACCAAGCAATAATAAAGCAAACACAGTCAAGAGAGCATTACCAGTTGCCAGGATGGCAGAGCAGTCTAAGGCGTTGCGTTCAGATCGCAGTCCCCCCAGGAGGCGTGGGTTCGAATCCCGCCTCAGACAGTGCCCATTGAAAGTACCAAGCAATAATAAAGCAAACACAGTCAAGAGAGCATTACCAGTTGCCAGGATGGCAGAGCGGTCTAAGGCGTTGCGTTCAGGTCGCAGTCTCCCCAGGAGGCGTGGGTTCGAATCCCACCTCAGACAGAGCCCATTGAAAGTACCAAGCAATAACAAAGCAAACAAAGTCAAGAGAGCATTACCAGTTGCCAGGATGGCAGAGCGGTCTAAGGCGTTGCGTTCAGGTCGCAGTCTCCCCAGGAGGCGTGGGTTCGAATCCCACCTCAGACAGAGCCCATTGAAAGTACCAAGCAATAACAAAGCAAACACAGTCAAGAGAGAATTACCAGTTGCCAGGATGGCAGAGCGGTCTAAGGCGTTGCGTTCAGGTCGCAGTCTCCCCAGGAGGCGTGGGTTCGAATCCCACCTCAGACAGAGCCCATTGAAAGTACCAAGCAATAACAAAGCAAACACAGTCAAGAGAGAATTACCAGTTGCCAGGATGGCAGAGCGGTCTAAGGCGTTGCGTTCAGGTCGCAGTAACCCCAGGAGGCGTGGGTTCGAATCCCACCTCAGACAGAGCCCATTGAAAGTACCAAGCAATAACAAAGCAAACACAGTCAAGAGAGCATTACCAGCTGCCAGGATGGCAGTGTGTTCTAAGGCGTTGCGTTCAGGTCGCAGTCTCCCCAGGAGGCGTGGGTTCGAATCCCGCTTCAGACAGAGCCCATTGAAAGTACCAGCACGAACAAAGCAAACATATTCAAGAGAGCATTACCAGGTGCCAGGATGGCAGAGTGGTCAAAGACGCTGCGTTCAGGTCGCAGTCTCCCCAGGAGGCGTGGGTTCGAATCCCGCCTCCGACAGAGCCCATTGAAAGTACCAAGCAAGAACAAAGCAAACATATTCAAGAGAGCATTACCAGCTGCCAGGATGGCAGAGCGGTCTAAGGCGTTGCGTTCAGGTCACAGTCTCCCCAGGAGGCGTGGGTTTGAATCCCGCCTCAGACATTGCCCATTGAAAGTACCAAGCAAGAACAAAGCAAACACATTCAAGAGAGCATTACCAGCTGCCAGGATGGCAGAGCGGTCTAAGGCGTTGCGTTCAGATCGCAGTCTCCCCAGGAGGCGTGGGTTCGAATCCCGCCTCAGACAGTGCCCATTGAAAGTACCAACCAATAATAAAGCAAACACAGTCAAGAGAGCATTACCAGTTGCCAGGATGGCAGAGCAGTCTAAGGCGTTGCGTTCAGATCGCAGTCTCCCCAGGAGGCGTGGGTTTGAATCCCGCCTCAGACAGTGCCCATTGAAAGTACCAAGCAATAATAAAGCAAACAAAGTCAAGAGAGCATTACCAGTTGCCAGGATGGCAGAGCGGTCTAAGGCGTTGCGTTCAGGTCGCAGTCTCCCCAGGACGCAGGGGTTCGAATCCCACCTCAGACAGAGCCCATTGAAAGTACCAAGCAAGAACAAAGCAAACACACTCAAGAGAGCATTACCAGTTGCCAGGATGGCAGAGCGGTCTAAGGCGTTGCGTTCAGGTCGCAGTCTCCCCAGGAGGCGTGAGTTCGAATCCCGCCTCAGACAGTGCCCATTGAAAGTACCAAGCAATAATAAAGCAAACACAGTAAAGAGAGCATTACCAGTTGCCAGGATGGCAGAGCGGTCTAAGGCGTTGCGTTCAGGTCGCTGTCTCCCCAGGAGACGTGGGTTCGAATCCCACTTCAGACAGAGCCCATTGAAAGTACCAGCAAGAACAAAGCAAACACATTCAAGAGAGCATTACCAGGTGCCAGGATGGCAGAGCGGTCAAAGACGCTGCGTTCAGGTCGCAGTCTCCCCAGGAGACGTGGGTTCGAATCCCGCCTCAGACAGAGCCCATTGAAAGTACCAAGCAAGAACAAAGCAAACACAGTCAAGAGAGAGTTACCAGTTGCCAGGATGGCAGAGCGGTCTAATGCGTTGCGTTCAGGTCCCAGTAATCCCAGGAGGCGTGGGTTCGAATCCCACCTCAGACAGAGCCCATTGAAAGTACCAAGCAATAACAAAGCAAACACAGTCAAGAGAGCATTACCAGCTGCCAGGATGGCAGTGTGTTCTAAGGCGTTGCGTTCAGGTCGCAGTCACCCCAGGAGGCGTGGGTTCGAATCCCACCTCAGACAGAGCCCATTGATAGTACTAAGCAAGAAAAAGCAAACACAGTCAAGAGAGAATTACCAGTTGCCAGGATGGCAGAGCGGTCTAAGGCGTTGCGTTCAGGTCGCAGTCTCCCCAGGAGGCGTGGGTTCGAATCCCACCTCAGACAGAGCCCATTGAAAGTACCAAGCAATAACAAAGCAAACACAGTCAAGAGAGCATTACCAGCTGCCAGGATGGCAGTGTGTTCTAAGGCGTTGCGTTCAGGTCGCAGTCTCCCCAGGAGGCGTGGGTTCGAATCCCGCCTCAGACAGTGCCCATTGAAAGTACCAACCAATAATAAAGCAAACACAGTCAAGAGAGCATTACCAGTTGCCAGGATGGCAGAGCAGTCTAAGGCGTTGCGTTCAGATCGCAGTCTCCCCAGGAGGCGTGGGTTTGAATCCCGCCTCAGACAGTGCCCATTGAAAGTACCAAGCAATAATAAAGCAAACAAAGTCAAGAGAGCATTACCAGTTGCCAGGATGGCAGAGCGGTCTAAGGCGTTGCGTTCAGGTCGCAGTCTCCCCAGGACGCAGGGGTTCGAATCCCACCTCAGACAGAGCCCATTGAAAGTACCAAGCAAGAACAAAGCAAACACACTCAAGAGAGCATTACCAGTTGCCAGGATGGCAGAGCGGTCTAAGGCGTTGCGTTCAGGTCGCAGTCTCCCCAGGAGGCGTGAGTTCGAATCCCGCCTCAGACAGTGCCCATTGAAAGTACCAAGCAATAATAAAGCAAACACAGTAAAGAGAGCATTACCAGTTGCCAGGATGGCAGAGCGGTCTAAGGCGTTGCGTTCAGGTCGCTGTCTCCCCAGGAGACGTGGGTTCGAATCCCACTTCAGACAGAGCCCATTGAAAGTACCAGCAAGAACAAAGCAAACACATTCAAGAGAGCATTACCAGGTGCCAGGATGGCAGAGCGGTCAAAGACGCTGCGTTCAGGTCGCAGTCTCCCCAGGAGACGTGGGTTCGAATCCCGCCTCAGACAGAGCCCATTGAAAGTACCAAGCAAGAACAAAGCAAACACAGTCAAGAGAGAGTTACCAGTTGCCAGGATGGCAGAGCGGTCTAATGCGTTGCGTTCAGGTCCCAGTAATCCCAGGAGGCGTGGGTTCGAATCCCACCTCAGACAGAGCCCATTGAAAGTACCAAGCAATAACAAAGCAAACACAGTCAAGAGAGCATTACCAGCTGCCAGGATGGCAGTGTGTTCTAAGGCGTTGCGTTCAGGTCGCAGTCACCCCAGGAGGCGTGGGTTCGAATCCCACCTCAGACAGAGCCCATTGAAAGTACCAAGCAATAACAAAGCAAACACAGTCAAGAGAGAATTACCAGATGCCAGGATGGAAGAGCAGTCTAAGGCGTTGCGTTCAGGTCGCAGTAACCCCAGGAGGCGTGGGTTGGAATCCCACCTCAGACAGAGCCCATTGAAAGTACCAAGCAATAACAAAGCAAACACAGTCAAGAGAGCATTACCAGCTGCCAGGATGGCAGTGTGTTCTAAGGCGTTGCGTTCAGGTCACAGTCTCCCCAGGAGGCGTGGGTTCGAATCCCGCTTCCGACAGAGCCCATTGAAAGTACCAGCAAGAACAAAGCAAACACATTCAAGAGAGCATTACCAGGTGCCAGGATGGCAGAGTGGTAAAAGACGCTGCGTTCAGGTCGCAGTCTCCCCAGGAGTAGTGGGTTCGAATCCCGCCTCCGACAGAGCCCATTGAAAGTACCAAGCAAGAACAAAGCTAACACAGTCAAGAGAGCATTACCAGTTGCCAGGATGGCAGAGCGGTCTAAGGCGTTGCGTTCAGGTCGCAGTAACCCCAGGAGACGTGGGTTCGAATCCCACTTCAGACAGAGCCCATTGAAAGTACCAGCAAGAACAAAGCAAACACATTCAAGAGAGCATTACCAGGTGCCAGGATGGCAGAGCGGTCAAAGACGCTGCGTTCAGGTCGCAGTCTCCCCAGGAGACGTGGGTTCGAATCCCACTTCAGACAGAGCCCATTGAAAGTACCAGCAAGAACAAAGCAAACACATTCAAGAGAGCATTACCAGCTGCCAGGATGGCAGAGCGGTCTAAGGCGTTGCGTTCAGGTCGCAGTCTCCCCAGGAGGCGTGGGTTCGAATCCCGCCTCAGACATTGCCCATTGAAAGTACAAAGCAAGAACAAAGCAAACACATTCAAGAGAGCATTACCAGCTGCCAGGATGGCAGAGCGGTCTAAGGCGTTGCGTTCAGATCGCAGTCTCCCCAGGAGGCGTGGGTTCGAATCCCGCCTCAGACAGTGCCCATTGAAAGTACCAAGCAATAATAAAGCAAACACAGTCAAGAGAGCATTACCAGTTGCCAGGATGGCAGAGCGGTCTAAGGCGTTGCGTTCAGGTCGCAGTCTCCCCAGGAGGCGTGGGTTCGAATCCCACCTCAGACAGAGCCCATTGAAAGTACCAAGCAATAACAAAGCAAACAAAGTCAAGAGAGCATTACCAGTTGCCAGGATGGCAGAGCGGTCTAAGGCGTTGCGTTCAGGTCGCAGTCTCCCCAGGAGGCGTGGGTTCGAATCCCACCTCAGACAGAGCCCATTGAAAGTACCAAGCAATAACAAAGCAAACACAGTCAAGAGAGAATTACCAGTTGCCAGGATGGCAGAGCGGTCTAAGGCGTTGCGTTCAGGTCGCAGTCTCCCCAGGAGGCGTGGGTTCGAATCCCACCTCAGACAGAGCCCATTGAAAGTACCAAGCAATAACAAAGCAAACACAGTCAAGAGAGAATTACCAGTTGCCAGGATGGCAGAGCGGTCTAAGGCGTTGCGTTCAGGTCGCAGTAACCCCAGGAGGCGTGGGTTCGAATCCCACCTCAGACAGAGCCCATTGAAAGTACCAAGCAATAACAAAGCAAACACAGTCAAGAGAGCATTACCAGCTGCCAGGATGGCAGTGTGTTCTAAGGCGTTGCGTTCAGGTCGCAGTCTCCCCAGGAGGCGTGGGTTCGAATCCCGCTTCAGACAGAGCCCATTGAAAGTACCAGCACGAACAAAGCAAACATATTCAAGAGAGCATTACCAGGTGCCAGGATGGCAGAGTGGTCAAAGACGCTGCGTTCAGGTCGCAGTCTCCCCAGGAGGCGTGGGTTCGAATCCCGCCTCCGACAGAGCCCATTGAAAGTACCAAGCAAGAACAAAGCAAACATATTCAAGAGAGCATTACCAGCTGCCAGGATGGCAGAGCGGTCTAAGGCGTTGCGTTCAGGTCACAGTCTCCCCAGGAGGCGTGGGTTTGAATCCCGCCTCAGACATTGCCCATTGAAAGTACCAAGCAAGAACAAAGCAAACACATTCAAGAGAGCATTACCAGCTGCCAGGATGGCAGAGCGGTCTAAGGCGTTGCGTTCAGATCGCAGTCTCCCCAGGAGGCGTGGGTTCGAATCCCGCCTCAGACAGTGCCCATTGAAAGTACCAACCAATAATAAAGCAAACACAGTCAAGAGAGCATTACCAGTTGCCAGGATGGCAGAGCAGTCTAAGGCGTTGCGTTCAGATCGCAGTCTCCCCAGGAGGCGTGGGTTTGAATCCCGCCTCAGACAGTGCCCATTGAAAGTACCAAGCAATAATAAAGCAAACAAAGTCAAGAGAGCATTACCAGTTGCCAGGATGGCAGAGCGGTCTAAGGCGTTGCGTTCAGGTCGCAGTCTCCCCAGGACGCAGGGGTTCGAATCCCACCTCAGACAGAGCCCATTGAAAGTACCAAGCAAGAACAAAGCAAACACACTCAAGAGAGCATTACCAGTTGCCAGGATGGCAGAGCGGTCTAAGGCGTTGCGTTCAGGTCGCAGTCTCCCCAGGAGGCGTGAGTTCGAATCCCGCCTCAGACAGTGCCCATTGAAAGTACCAAGCAATAATAAAGCAAACACAGTAAAGAGAGCATTACCAGTTGCCAGGATGGCAGAGCGGTCTAAGGCGTTGCGTTCAGGTCGCTGTCTCCCCAGGAGACGTGGGTTCGAATCCCACTTCAGACAGAGCCCATTGAAAGTACCAGCAAGAACAAAGCAAACACATTCAAGAGAGCATTACCAGGTGCCAGGATGGCAGAGCGGTCAAAGACGCTGCGTTCAGGTCGCAGTCTCCCCAGGAGACGTGGGTTCGAATCCCGCCTCAGACAGAGCCCATTGAAAGTACCAAGCAAGAACAAAGCAAACACAGTCAAGAGAGAGTTACCAGTTGCCAGGATGGCAGAGCGGTCTAATGCGTTGCGTTCAGGTCCCAGTAATCCATGGAGGCGTGGGTTCGAATCCCACCTCAGACAGAGCCCATTGAAAGTACCAAGCAATAACAAAGCAAACACAGTCAAGAGAGCATTACCAGCTGCCAGGATGGCAGTGTGTTCTAAGGCGTTGCGTTCAGGTCGCAGTCACCCCAGGAGGCGTGGGTTCGAATCCCACCTCAGACAGAGCCCATTGATAGTACTAAGCAAGAAAAAGCAAACACAGTCAAGAGAGAATTACCAGTTGCCAGGATGGCAGAGCGGTCTAAGGCGTTGCGTTCAGGTCGCAGTCTCCCCAGGAGGCGTGGGTTCGAATCCCACCTCAGACAGAGCCCATTGAAAGTACCAAGCAATAACAAAGCAAACACAGTCAAGAGAGCATTACCAGCTGCCAGGATGGCAGTGTGTTCTAAGGCGTTGCGTTCAGGTCGCAGTCTCCCCAGGAGGCGTGGGTTCGAATCCCGCTTCCGACAGAGCCCATTGAAAGTACCAGCAAGAACAAAGCAAACACATTCAAGAGAGCATTACCAGGTGCCAGGATGGCAGAGTGGTCAAAGACGCTGCGTTCAGGTCGCAGTCTCCCCAGGAGTCGTGGGTTCGAATCCCGCCTCCGACAGAGCCCATTGAAAGTACCAAGCAATAATAAAGCAAACACAGTAAAGAGAGCATTACCAGGTGCCAGGATGGCAGAGCGGTCAAAGACGCTGCGTTCAGGTCGCAGTCTCCCCAGGAGACGTGGGTTCGAATCCCGCCTCAGACAGAGCCCATTGAAAGTACCAAGCAATAACAAAGCAAACACAGTCAAGAGAGCATTGCCAGTTGCCAGGATGGCAGTGTGTTCTAAGGCGTTGCGTTCAGGTCGCAGTAACCCCAGGAGGCGTGGGTTGGAATCCCACCTCAGACAGAGCCCATTGAAAGTACCAAGCAATAACAAAGCAAACACAGTCAAGAGAGCATTACCAGCTGCCAGGATGGCAGTGTGTTCTAAGGCGTTGCGTTCAGGTCGCAGTCTCCCCAGGAGGCGTGGGTTCGAATCCCGCTTCCGACAGAGCCCATTGAAAGTACCAGCAAGAACAAAGCAAACACATTCAAGAAAGCATTACCAGGTGCCAGGATGGCAGAGTGGTCAAAGACGCTGCGTTCAGGTCGCAGTCTCCCCAGGAGTCGTGGGTTCGAATCCCGCCTCCGACAGAGCCCATTGAAAGTACCAAGCAAGAACAACGCTAACACAGTCAAGAGAGCATTACCAGCTGCCAGGATGGCAGAGCGGTCTAAGGCGTTGCGTTCAGGTCGCAGTCTCCCCAGGAGGCGTGGGTTCGAATCCCGCCTCAGACATTGCCCATTGAAAGTACAAAGCAAGAACAAAGCAAACACATTCAAGAGAGCATTACCAGCTGCCAGGATGGCAGAGCGGTCTAAGGCGTTGCGTTCAGATCGCAGTCTCCCCAGGAGGCGTGGGTTCGAATCCCGCCTCAGACAGTGCCCATTGAAAGTACCAAGCAATAATAAAGCAAACACAGTCAAGAGAGCATTACCAGTTGCCAGGATGGCAGAGCAGTCTAAGGCGTTGCGTTCAGATCGCAGTCCCCCCAGGAGGCGTGGGTTCGAATCCCGCCTCAGACAGTGCCCATTGAAAGTACCAAGCAATAATAAAGCAAACACAGTCAAGAGAGCATTACCAGTTGCCAGGATGGCAGAGCGGTCTAAGGCGTTGCGTTCAGGTCGCAGTCTCCCCAGGAGGCGTGGGTTCGAATCCCACCTCAGACAGAGCCCATTGAAAGTACCAAGCAATAACAAAGCAAACAAAGTCAAGAGAGCATTACCAGTTGCCAGGATGGCAGAGCGGTCTAAGGCGTTGCGTTCAGGTCGCAGTCTCCCCAGGAGGCGTGGGTTCGAATCCCACCTCAGACAGAGCCCATTGAAAGTACCAAGCAATAACAAAGCAAACACAGTCAAGAGAGAATTACCAGTTGCCAGGATGGCAGAGCGGTCTAAGGCGTTGCGTTCAGGTCGCAGTCTCCCCAGGAGGCGTGGGTTCGAATCCCACCTCAGACAGAGCCCATTGAAAGTACCAAGCAATAACAAAGCAAACACAGTCAAGAGAGAATTACCAGTTGCCAGGATGGCAGAGCGGTCTAAGGCGTTGCGTTCAGGTCGCAGTAACCCCAGGAGGCGTGGGTTCGAATCCCACCTCAGACAGAGCCC
The DNA here is from genome assembly GCF_059441095.1 of Idiotropiscis lumnitzeri. NCBI lineage: Eukaryota > Metazoa > Chordata > Actinopteri > Syngnathiformes > Syngnathidae > Idiotropiscis > Idiotropiscis lumnitzeri. The sequence goes on along the minus strand of NW_028283562.1, from coordinate 1,591,759 downwards.
ATTGAAAGTACCAAGCAATAACAAAGCAAACACAGTCAAGAGAGCATTACCAGCTGCCAGGATGGCAGTGTGTTCTAAGGCGTTGCGTTCAGGTCGCAGTCTCCCCAGGAGGCGTGGGTTCGAATCCCGCTTCAGACAGAGCCCATTGAAAGTACCAGCACGAACAAAGCAAACATATTCAAGAGAGCATTACCAGGTGCCAGGATGGCAGAGTGGTCAAAGACGCTGCGTTCAGGTCGCAGTCTCCCCAGGAGGCGTGGGTTCGAATCCCGCCTCCGACAGAGCCCATTGAAAGTACCAAGCAAGAACAAAGCAAACATATTCAAGAGAGCATTACCAGCTGCCAGGATGGCAGAGCGGTCTAAGGCGTTGCGTTCAGGTCACAGTCTCCCCAGGAGGCGTGGGTTTGAATCCCGCCTCAGACATTGCCCATTGAAAGTACCAAGCAAGAACAAAGCAAACACATTCAAGAGAGCATTACCAGCTGCCAGGATGGCAGAGCGGTCTAAGGCGTTGCGTTCAGATCGCAGTCTCCCCAGGAGGCGTGGGTTCGAATCCCGCCTCAGACAGTGCCCATTGAAAGTACCAACCAATAATAAAGCAAACACAGTCAAGAGAGCATTACCAGTTGCCAGGATGGCAGAGCAGTCTAAGGCGTTGCGTTCAGATCGCAGTCTCCCCAGGAGGCGTGGGTTTGAATCCCGCCTCAGACAGTGCCCATTGAAAGTACCAAGCAATAATAAAGCAAACAAAGTCAAGAGAGCATTACCAGTTGCCAGGATGGCAGAGCGGTCTAAGGCGTTGCGTTCAGGTCGCAGTCTCCCCAGGACGCAGGGGTTCGAATCCCACCTCAGACAGAGCCCATTGAAAGTACCAAGCAAGAACAAAGCAAACACACTCAAGAGAGCATTACCAGTTGCCAGGATGGCAGAGCGGTCTAAGGCGTTGCGTTCAGGTCGCAGTCTCCCCAGGAGGCGTGAGTTCGAATCCCGCCTCAGACAGTGCCCATTGAAAGTACCAAGCAATAATAAAGCAAACACAGTAAAGAGAGCATTACCAGTTGCCAGGATGGCAGAGCGGTCTAAGGCGTTGCGTTCAGGTCGCTGTCTCCCCAGGAGACGTGGGTTCGAATCCCACTTCAGACAGAGCCCATTGAAAGTACCAGCAAGAACAAAGCAAACACATTCAAGAGAGCATTACCAGGTGCCAGGATGGCAGAGCGGTCAAAGACGCTGCGTTCAGGTCGCAGTCTCCCCAGGAGACGTGGGTTCGAATCCCGCCTCAGACAGAGCCCATTGAAAGTACCAAGCAAGAACAAAGCAAACACAGTCAAGAGAGAGTTACCAGTTGCCAGGATGGCAGAGCGGTCTAATGCGTTGCGTTCAGGTCCCAGTAATCCCAGGAGGCGTGGGTTCGAATCCCACCTCAGACAGAGCCCATTGAAAGTACCAAGCAATAACAAAGCAAACACAGTCAAGAGAGCATTACCAGCTGCCAGGATGGCAGTGTGTTCTAAGGCGTTGCGTTCAGGTCGCAGTCACCCCAGGAGGCGTGGGTTCGAATCCCACCTCAGACAGAGCCCATTGAAAGTACCAAGCAATAACAAAGCAAACACAGTCAAGAGAGAATTACCAGATGCCAGGATGGAAGAGCAGTCTAAGGCGTTGCGTTCAGGTCGCAGTAACCCCAGGAGGCGTGGGTTGGAATCCCACCTCAGACAGAGCCCATTGAAAGTACCAAGCAATAACAAAGCAAACACAGTCAAGAGAGCATTACCAGCTGCCAGGATGGCAGTGTGTTCTAAGGCGTTGCGTTCAGGTCACAGTCTCCCCAGGAGGCGTGGGTTCGAATCCCGCTTCCGACAGAGCCCATTGAAAGTACCAGCAAGAACAAAGCAAACACATTCAAGAGAGCATTACCAGGTGCCAGGATGGCAGAGTGGTAAAAGACGCTGCGTTCAGGTCGCAGTCTCCCCAGGAGTAGTGGGTTCGAATCCCGCCTCCGACAGAGCCCATTGAAAGTACCAAGCAAGAACAAAGCTAACACAGTCAAGAGAGCATTACCAGTTGCCAGGATGGCAGAGCGGTCTAAGGCGTTGCGTTCAGGTCGCAGTAACCCCAGGAGACGTGGGTTCGAATCCCACTTCAGACAGAGCCCATTGAAAGTACCAGCAAGAACAAAGCAAACACATTCAAGAGAGCATTACCAGGTGCCAGGATGGCAGAGCGGTCAAAGACGCTGCGTTCAGGTCGCAGTCTCCCCAGGAGACGTGGGTTCGAATCCCGCCTCAGACAGAGCCCATTGAAAGTACCAAGCAAGAACAAAGCAAACACAGTCAAGAGAGAGTTACCAGTTGCCAGGATGGCAGAGCGGTCTAATGCGTTGCGTTCAGGTCCCAGTAATCCCAGGAGGCGTGGGTTCGAATCCCACCTCAGACAGAGCCCATTGAAAGTACCAAGCAATAACAAAGCAAACACAGTCAAGAGAGCATTACCAGCTGCCAGGATGGCAGTGTGTTCTAAGGCGTTGCGTTCAGGTCGCAGTCACCCCAGGAGGCGTGGGTTCGAATCCCACCTCAGACAGAGCCCATTGAAAGTACCAAGCAATAACAAAGCAAACACAGTCAAGAGAGAATTACCAGATGCCAGGATGGAAGAGCAGTCTAAGGCGTTGCGTTCAGGTCGCAGTAACCCCAGGAGGCGTGGGTTGGAATCCCACCTCAGACAGAGCCCATTGAAAGTACCAAGCAATAACAAAGCAAACACAGTCAAGAGAGCATTACCAGCTGCCAGGATGGCAGTGTGTTCTAAGGCGTTGCGTTCAGGTCGCAGTCTCCCCAGGAGGCGTGGGTTCGAATCCCGCTTCCGACAGAGCCCATTGAAAGTACCAGCAAGAACAAAGCAAACACATTCAAGAGAGCATTACCAGGTGCCAGGATGGCAGAGTGGTAAAAGACGCTGCGTTCAGGTCGCAGTCTCCCCAGGAGTAGTGGGTTCGAATCCCGCCTCCGACAGAGCCCATTGAAAGTACCAAGCAAGAACAAAGCTAACACAGTCAAGAGAGCATTACCAGCTGCCAGGATGGCAGAGCGGTCTAAGGCGTTGCGTTCAGGTCGCAGTCTCCCCAGGAGGCGTGGGTTCGAATCCCACCTCAGACAGAGCCCATTGAAAGTACCAAGCAATAACAAAGCAAACACAGTCAAGAGAGAATTACCAGTTGCCAGGATGGCAGAGCGGTCTAAGGCGTTGCGTTCAGGTCGCAGTCTCCCCAGGAGGCGTGGGTTCGAATCCCACCTCAGACAGAGCCCATTGAAAGTACCAAGCAATAACAAAGCAAACACAGTCAAGAGAGAATTACCAGTTGCCAGGATGGCAGAGCGGTCTAAGGCGTTGCGTTCAGGTCGCAGTAACCCCAGGAGGCGTGGGTTCGAATCCCACCTCAGACAGAGCCCATTGAAAGTACCAAGCAATAACAAAGCAAACACAGTCAAGAGAGCATTACCAGCTGCCAGGATGGCAGTGTGTTCTAAGGCGTTGCGTTCAGGTCGCAGTCTCCCCAGGAGGCGTGGGTTCGAATCCCGCTTCAGACAGAGCCCATTGAAAGTACCAGCAAGAACAAAGCAAACATATTCAAGAGAGCATTACCAGGTGCCAGGATGGCAGAGTGGTCAAAGACGCTGCGTTCAGGTCGCAGTCTCCCCAGGAGGCGTGGGTTCGAATCCCGCCTCCGACAGAGCCCATTGAAAGTACCAAGCAAGAACAAAGCTAACACAGTCAAGAGAGCATTACCAGCTGCCAGGATGGCAGAGCGGTCTAAGGCGTTGCGTTCAGGTCACAGTCTCCCCAGGAGGCGTGGGTTTGAATCCCGCCTCAGACAGTGCCCATTGAAAGTACCAAGCAATAATAAAGCAAACACAGTCAAGAGAGCATTACCAGTTGCCAGAATGGCAGAGCGGTCTAAGGCGTTGCGTTCAGGTCGCAGTCTCCCCAGGACGCAGGGGTTCGAATCCCACCTCAGACAGAGCCCATTGAAAGTACCAAGCAAGAACAAAGCAAACACAGTCAAGAGAGCATTACCAGTTGCCAGGATGGCAGAGCGGTCTAAGGCGTTGCGTTCAGGTCGCAGTCTCCCCAGGAGGCGTGAGTTCGAATCCCGCCTCAGACAGTGCCCATTGAAAGTACCAAGCAATAATAAAGCAAACACAGTAAAGAGAGCATTACCAGTTGCCAGGATGGCAGAGCGGTCTAAGGCGTTGCGTTCAGGTCGCTGTCTCCCCAGGAGACGTGGGTTCGAATCCCACTTCAGACAGAGCCCATTGAAAGTACCAGCAAGAACAAAGCAAACACATTCAAGAGAGCATTACCAGGTGCCAGGATGGCAGAGCGGTCAAAGACGCTGCGTTCAGGTCGCAGTCTCCCCAGGAGACGTGGGTTCGAATCCCACCTCAGACAGAGCCCATTGATAGTACTAAGCAAGAAAAAAGCAAACACAGTCAAGAGAGAATTACCAGTTGCCAGGATGGCAGAGCGGTCTAAGGCGTTGCGTTCAGGTCGCAGTCTCCCCAGGAGGCGTGGGTTCGAATCCCACCTCAGACAGAGCCCATTGAAAGTACCAAGCAATAACAAAGCAAACACAGTCAAGAGAGCATTACCAGCTGCCAGGATGGCAGTGTGTTCTAAGGCGTTGCGTTCAGGTCGCAGTCACCCCAGGAGGCGTGGGTTCGAATCCCACCTCAGACAGAGCCCATTGAAAGTACCAAGCAAGAACAAAGCAAACACATTCAAGAGAGCATTACCAGCTGCCAGGATGGCAGTGTGTTCTAAGGCGTTGCGTTCAGGTCACAGTCTCCCCAGGAGGCGTGGGTTTGAATCCCGCCTCAGACATTGCCCATTGAAAGTACCAAGCAAGAACAAAGCAAACACATTCAAGAGAGCATTACCAGCTGCCAGGATGGCAGAGCGGTCTAAGGCGTTGCGTTCAGATCGCAGTCTCCCCAGGAGGCGTGGGTTCGAATCCCGCCTCAGACAGTGCCCATTGAAAGTACCAACCAATAATAAAGCAAACACAGTCAAGAGAGCATTACCAGTTGCCAGGATGGCAGAGCAGTCTAAGGCGTTGCGTTCAGATCGCAGTCTCCCCAGGAGGCGTGGGTTTGAATCCCGCCTCAGACAGTGCCCATTGAAAGTACCAAGCAATAATAAAGCAAACAAAGTCAAGAGAGCATTACCAGTTGCCAGGATGGCAGAGCGGTCTAAGGCGTTGCGTTCAGGTCGCAGTCTCCCCAGGACGCAGGGGTTCGAATCCCACCTCAGACAGAGCCCATTGAAAGTACCAAGCAAGAACAAAGCAAACACACTCAAGAGAGCATTACCAGTTGCCAGGATGGCAGAGCGGTCTAAGGCGTTGCGTTCAGGTCGCAGTCTCCCCAGGAGGCGTGAGTTCGAATCCCGCCTCAGACAGTGCCCATTGAAAGTACCAAGCAATAATAAAGCAAACACAGTAAAGAGAGCATTACCAGTTGCCAGGATGGCAGAGCGGTCTAAGGCGTTGCGTTCAGGTCGCTGTCTCCCCAGGAGACGTGGGTTCGAATCCCACTTCAGACAGAGCCCATTGAAAGTACCAGCAAGAACAAAGCAAACACATTCAAGAGAGCATTACCAGGTGCCAGGATGGCAGAGCGGTCAAAGACGCTGCGTTCAGGTCGCAGTCTCCCCAGGAGACGTGGGTTCGAATCCCGCCTCAGACAGAGCCCATTGAAAGTACCAAGCAAGAACAAAGCAAACACAGTCAAGAGAGAGTTACCAGTTGCCAGGATGGCAGAGCGGTCTAATGCGTTGCATTCAGGTCCCAGTAATCCATGGAGGCGTGGGTTCGAATCCCACCTCAGACAGAGCCCATTGAAAGTACCAAGCAATAACAAAGCAAACACAGTCAAGAGAGCATTACCAGCTGCCAGGATGGCAGTGTGTTCTAAGGCGTTGCGTTCAGGTCGCAGTCACCCCAGGAGGCGTGGGTTCGAATCCCACCTCAGACAGAGCCCATTGATAGTACTAAGCAAGAAAAAGCAAACACAGTCAAGAGAGAATTACCAGTTGCCAGGATGGCAGAGCGGTCTAAGGCGTTGCGTTCAGGTCGCAGTCTCCCCAGGAGGCGTGGGTTCGAATCCCACCTCAGACAGAGCCCATTGAAAGTACCAAGCAATAACAAAGCAAACACAGTCAAGAGAGCATTACCAGCTGCCAGGATGGCAGTGTGTTCTAAGGCGTTGCGTTCAGGTCGCAGTCTCCCCAGGAGGCGTGGGTTCGAATCCCGCTTCCGACAGAGCCCATTGAAAGTACCAGCAAGAACAAAGCAAACACATTCAAGAGAGCATTACCAGGTGCCAGGATGGCAGAGTGGTCAAAGACGCTGCGTTCAGGTCGCAGTCTCCCCAGGAGTCGTGGGTTCGAATCCCGCCTCCGACAGAGCCCATTGAAAGTACCAAGCAATAATAAAGCAAACACAGTAAAGAGAGCATTACCAGGTGCCAGGATGGCAGAGCGGTCAAAGACGCTGCGTTCAGGTCGCAGTCTCCCCAGGAGACGTGGGTTCGAATCCCGCCTCAGACAGAGCCCATTGAAAGTACCAAGCAATAACAAAGCAAACACAGTCAAGAGAGCATTGCCAGTTGCCAGGATGGCAGTGTGTTCTAAGGCGTTGCGTTCAGGTCGCAGTAACCCCAGGAGGCGTGGGTTGGAATCCCACCTCAGACAGAGCCCATTGAAAGTACCAAGCAATAACAAAGCAAACACAGTCAAGAGAGCATTACCAGCTGCCAGGATGGCAGTGTGTTCTAAGGCGTTGCGTTCAGGTCGCAGTCTCCCCAGGAGGCGTGGGTTCGAATCCCGCTTCCGACAGAGCCCATTGAAAGTACCAGCAAGAACAAAGCAAACACATTCAAGAAAGCATTACCAGGTGCCAGGATGGCAGAGTGGTCAAAGACGCTGCGTTCAGGTCGCAGTCTCCCCAGGAGTCGTGGGTTCGAATCCCGCCTCCGACAGAGCCCATTGAAAGTACCAAGCAAGAACAACGCTAACACAGTCAAGAGAGCATTACCAGCTGCCAGGATGGCAGAGCGGTCTAAGGCGTTGCGTTCAGGTCGCAGTCTCCCCAGGAGGCGTGGGTTCGAATCCCGCCTCAGACATTGCCCATTGAAAGTACAAAGCAAGAACAAAGCAAACACATTCAAGAGAGCATTACCAGCTGCCAGGATGGCAGAGCGGTCTAAGGCGTTGCGTTCAGATCGCAGTCTCCCCAGGAGGCGTGGGTTCGAATCCCGCCTCAGACAGTGCCCATTGAAAGTACCAAGCAATAATAAAGCAAACACAGTCAAGAGAGCATTACCAGTTGCCAGGATGGCAGAGCAGTCTAAGGCGTTGCGTTCAGATCGCAGTCCCCCCAGGAGGCGTGGGTTCGAATCCCGCCTCAGACAGTGCCCATTGAAAGTACCAAGCAATAATAAAGCAAACACAGTCAAGAGAGCATTACCAGTTGCCAGGATGGCAGAGCGGTCTAAGGCGTTGCGTTCAGGTCGCAGTCTCCCCAGGAGGCGTGGGTTCGAATCCCACCTCAGACAGAGCCCATTGAAAGTACCAAGCAATAACAAAGCAAACAAAGTCAAGAGAGCATTACCAGTTGCCAGGATGGCAGAGCGGTCTAAGGCGTTGCGTTCAGGTCGCAGTCTCCCCAGGAGGCGTGGGTTCGAATCCCACCTCAGACAGAGCCCATTGAAAGTACCAAGCAATAACAAAGCAAACACAGTCAAGAGAGAATTACCAGTTGCCAGGATGGCAGAGCGGTCTAAGGCGTTGCGTTCAGGTCGCAGTCTCCCCAGGAGGCGTGGGTTCGAATCCCACCTCAGACAGAGCCCATTGAAAGTACCAAGCAATAACAAAGCAAACACAGTCAAGAGAGAATTACCAGTTGCCAGGATGGCAGAGCGGTCTAAGGCGTTGCGTTCAGGTCGCAGTAACCCCAGGAGGCGTGGGTTCGAATCCCACCTCAGACAGAGCCCATTGAAAGTACCAAGCAATAACAAAGCAAACACAGTCAAGAGAGCATTACCAGCTGCCAGGATGGCAGTGTGTTCTAAGGCGTTGCGTTCAGGTCGCAGTCTCCCCAGGAGGCGTGGGTTCGAATCCCGCTTCAGACAGAGCCCATTGAAAGTACCAGCACGAACAAAGCAAACATATTCAAGAGAGCATTACCAGGTGCCAGGATGGCAGAGTGGTCAAAGACGCTGCGTTCAGGTCGCAGTCTCCCCAGGAGGCGTGGGTTCGAATCCCGCCTCCGACAGAGCCCATTGAAAGTACCAAGCAAGAACAAAGCAAACATATTCAAGAGAGCATTACCAGCTGCCAGGATGGCAGAGCGGTCTAAGGCGTTGCGTTCAGGTCACAGTCTCCCCAGGAGGCGTGGGTTTGAATCCCGCCTCAGACATTGCCCATTGAAAGTACCAAGCAAGAACAAAGCAAACACATTCAAGAGAGCATTACCAGCTGCCAGGATGGCAGAGCGGTCTAAGGCGTTGCGTTCAGATCGCAGTCTCCCCAGGAGGCGTGGGTTCGAATCCCGCCTCAGACAGTGCCCATTGAAAGTACCAACCAATAATAAAGCAAACACAGTCAAGAGAGCATTACCAGTTGCCAGGATGGCAGAGCAGTCTAAGGCGTTGCGTTCAGATCGCAGTCTCCCCAGGAGGCGTGGGTTTGAATCCCGCCTCAGACAGTGCCCATTGAAAGTACCAAGCAATAATAAAGCAAACAAAGTCAAGAGAGCATTACCAGTTGCCAGGATGGCAGAGCGGTCTAAGGCGTTGCGTTCAGGTCGCAGTCTCCCCAGGACGCAGGGGTTCGAATCCCACCTCAGACAGAGCCCATTGAAAGTACCAAGCAAGAACAAAGCAAACACACTCAAGAGAGCATTACCAGTTGCCAGGATGGCAGAGCGGTCTAAGGCGTTGCGTTCAGGTCGCAGTCTCCCCAGGAGGCGTGAGTTCGAATCCCGCCTCAGACAGTGCCCATTGAAAGTACCAAGCAATAATAAAGCAAACACAGTAAAGAGAGCATTACCAGTTGCCAGGATGGCAGAGCGGTCTAAGGCGTTGCGTTCAGGTCGCTGTCTCCCCAGGAGACGTGGGTTCGAATCCCACTTCAGACAGAGCCCATTGAAAGTACCAGCAAGAACAAAGCAAACACATTCAAGAGAGCATTACCAGGTGCCAGGATGGCAGAGCGGTCAAAGACGCTGCGTTCAGGTCGCAGTCTCCCCAGGAGACGTGGGTTCGAATCCCGCCTCAGACAGAGCCCATTGAAAGTACCAAGCAAGAACAAAGCAAACACAGTCAAGAGAGAGTTACCAGTTGCCAGGATGGCAGAGCGGTCTAATGCGTTGCGTTCAGGTCCCAGTAATCCCAGGAGGCGTGGGTTCGAATCCCACCTCAGACAGAGCCCATTGAAAGTACCAAGCAATAACAAAGCAAACACAGTCAAGAGAGCATTACCAGCTGCCAGGATGGCAGTGTGTTCTAAGGCGTTGCGTTCAGGTCGCAGTCACCCCAGGAGGCGTGGGTTCGAATCCCACCTCAGACAGAGCCCATTGAAAGTACCAAGCAATAACAAAGCAAACACAGTCAAGAGAGAATTACCAGATGCCAGGATGGAAGAGCAGTCTAAGGCGTTGCGTTCAGGTCGCAGTAACCCCAGGAGGCGTGGGTTGGAATCCCACCTCAGACAGAGCCCATTGAAAGTACCAAGCAATAACAAAGCAAACACAGTCAAGAGAGCATTACCAGCTGCCAGGATGGCAGTGTGTTCTAAGGCGTTGCGTTCAGGTCACAGTCTCCCCAGGAGGCGTGGGTTCGAATCCCGCTTCCGACAGAGCCCATTGAAAGTACCAGCAAGAACAAAGCAAACACATTCAAGAGAGCATTACCAGGTGCCAGGATGGCAGAGTGGTAAAAGACGCTGCGTTCAGGTCGCAGTCTCCCCAGGAGTAGTGGGTTCGAATCCCGCCTCCGACAGAGCCCATTGAAAGTACCAAGCAAGAACAAAGCTAACACAGTCAAGAGAGCATTACCAGTTGCCAGGATGGCAGAGCGGTCTAAGGCGTTGCGTTCAGGTCGCAGTAACCCCAGGAGACGTGGGTTCGAATCCCACTTCAGACAGAGCCCATTGAAAGTACCAGCAAGAACAAAGCAAACACATTCAAGAGAGCATTACCAGGTGCCAGGATGGCAGAGCGGTCAAAGACGCTGCGTTCAGGTCGCAGTCTCCCCAGGAGACGTGGGTTCGAATCCCGCCTCAGACAGAGCCCATTGAAAGTACCAAGCAAGAACAAAGCAAACACAGTCAAGAGAGAGTTACCAGTTGCCAGGATGGCAGAGCGGTCTAATGCGTTGCGTTCAGGTCCCAGTAATCCCAGGAGGCGTGGGTTCGAATCCCACCTCAGACAGAGCCCATTGAAAGTACCAAGCAATAACAAAGCAAACACAGTCAAGAGAGCATTACCAGCTGCCAGGATGGCAGTGTGTTCTAAGGCGTTGCGTTCAGGTCGCAGTCACCCCAGGAGGCGTGGGTTCGAATCCCACCTCAGACAGAGCCCATTGAAAGTACCAAGCAATAACAAAGCAAACACAGTCAAGAGAGAATTACCAGATGCCAGGATGGAAGAGCAGTCTAAGGCGTTGCGTTCAGGTCGCAGTAACCCCAGGAGGCGTGGGTTGGAATCCCACCTCAGACAGAGCCCATTGAAAGTACCAAGCAATAACAAAGCAAACACAGTCAAGAGAGCATTACCAGCTGCCAGGATGGCAGTGTGTTCTAAGGCGTTGCGTTCAGGTCGCAGTCTCCCCAGGAGGCGTGGGTTCGAATCCCGCTTCCGACAGAGCCCATTGAAAGTACCAGCAAGAACAAAGCAAACACATTCAAGAGAGCATTACCAGGTGCCAGGATGGCAGAGTGGTAAAAGACGCTGCGTTCAGGTCGCAGTCTCCCCAGGAGTAGTGGGTTCGAATCCCGCCTCCGACAGAGCCCATTGAAAGTACCAAGCAAGAACAAAGCTAACACAGTCAAGAGAGCATTACCAGCTGCCAGGATGGCAGAGCGGTCTAAGGCGTTGCGTTCAGGTCGCAGTCTCCCCAGGAGGCGTGGGTTCGAATCCCACCTCAGACAGAGCCCATTGAAAGTACCAAGCAATAACAAAGCAAACACAGTCAAGAGAGAATTACCAGTTGCCAGGATGGCAGAGCGGTCTAAGGCGTTGCGTTCAGGTCGCAGTCTCCCCAGGAGGCGTGGGTTCGAATCCCACCTCAGACAGAGCCCATTGAAAGTACCAAGCAATAACAAAGCAAACACAGTCAAGAGAGAATTACCAGTTGCCAGGATGGCAGAGCGGTCTAAGGCGTTGCGTTCAGGTCGCAGTAACCCCAGGAGGCGTGGGTTCGAATCCCACCTCAGACAGAGCCCATTGAAAGTACCAAGCAATAACAAAGCAAACACAGTCAAGAGAGCATTACCAGCTGCCAGGATGGCAGTGTGTTCTAAGGCGTTGCGTTCAGGTCGCAGTCTCCCCAGGAGGCGTGGGTTCGAATCCCGCTTCAGACAGAGCCCATTGAAAGTACCAGCAAGAACAAAGCAAACATATTCAAGAGAGCATTACCAGGTGCCAGGATGGCAGAGTGGTCAAAGACGCTGCGTTCAGGTCGCAGTCTCCCCAGGAGGCGTGGGTTCGAATCCCGCCTCCGACAGAGCCCATTGAAAGTACCAAGCAAGAACAAAGCTAACACAGTCAAGAGAGCATTACCAGCTGCCAGGATGGCAGAGCGGTCTAAGGCGTTGCGTTCAGGTCACAGTCTCCCCAGGAGGCGTGGGTTTGAATCCCGCCTCAGACAGTGCCCATTGAAAGTACCAAGCAATAATAAAGCAAACACAGTCAAGAGAGCATTACCAGTTGCCAGAATGGCAGAGCGGTCTAAGGCGTTGCGTTCAGGTCGCAGTCTCCCCAGGACGCAGGGGTTCGAATCCCACCTCAGACAGAGCCCATTGAAAGTACCAAGCAAGAACAAAGCAAACACAGTCAAGAGAGCATTACCAGTTGCCAGGATGGCAGAGCGGTCTAAGGCGTTGCGTTCAGGTCGCAGTCTCCCCAGGAGGCGTGAGTTCGAATCCCGCCTCAGACAGTGCCCATTGAAAGTACCAAGCAATAATAAAGCAAACACAGTAAAGAGAGCATTACCAGTTGCCAGGATGGCAGAGCGGTCTAAGGCGTTGCGTTCAGGTCGCTGTCTCCCCAGGAGACGTGGGTTCGAATCCCACTTCAGACAGAGCCCATTGAAAGTACCAGCAAGAACAAAGCAAACACATTCAAGAGAGCATTACCAGGTGCCAGGATGGCAGAGCGGTCAAAGACGCTGCGTTCAGGTCGCAGTCTCCCCAGGAGACGTGGGTTCGAATCCCACCTCAGACAGAGCCCATTGATAGTACTAAGCAAGAAAAAAGCAAACACAGTCAAGAGAGAATTACCAGTTGCCAGGATGGCAGAGCGGTCTAAGGCGTTGCGTTCAGGTCGCAGTCTCCCCAGGAGGCGTGGGTTCGAATCCCACCTCAGACAGAGCCCATTGAAAGTACCAAGCAATAACAAAGCAAACACAGTCAAGAGAGCATTACCAGCTGCCAGGATGGCAGTGTGTTCTAAGGCGTAGCGTTCAGGTCGCAGTCACCCCAGGAGGCGTGGGTTCGAATCCCACCTCAGACAGAGCCCATTGAAAGTACCAAGCAAGAACAAAGCAAACACAGTCAAGAGAGCATTACCAGATGCCAGGATGGCAGAGCGGTCTAAGGCGTTGCGTTCAGGTCGCAGTCTCCCCAGGAGGCGTGGGTTCGAATCCCAAGAACAAAGTAAACACATTCAAGAGAGCATTACCAGATGCCAGGATGGCAGAGCGGTCTAAGGCGTTGCGTTCAGGTCGCAGTCTCCCCAGGAGGCGTGGGTTCGAATCCCACCTCAGACAGAGCCCATTGAAAGTACCAAGCAATAACAAAGCAAACACAGTCAAGAGAGAATTACCAGATGCCAGGATGGAAGAGCAGTCTAAGGCGTTGCGTTCAGGTCGCAGTAACCCCAGGAGGCGTGGGTTCGAATCCCGCCTCAGACAGTGCCCATTGAAAGTACCAACCAATAATAAAGCAAACACAGTCAAGAGAGCATTACCAGTTGCCAGGATGGCAGAGCAGTCTAAGGCGTTGCGTTCAGGTCGCAGTAATCCCAGGAGGCGTGGTTTTAAATCCCACCTCAGACAGAGCCCATTGATAGTACTAAGCAAGAAAAAGCAAACACAGTCAAGAGAGAATTACCAGTTGCCAGGATGGCAGAGCGGTCTAAGGCGTTGCGTTCAGGTCGCAGTCTCCCCAGGAGGCGTGGGTTCGAATCCCACCTCAGACAGAGCCCATTGAAAGTACCAAGCAATAACAAAGCAAACACAGTCAAGAGAGCATTACCAGCTGCCAGGATGGCAGTGTGTTCTAAGGCGTTGCGTTCAGGTCGCAGTCTCCCCAGGAGGCGTGGGTTCGAATCCCGCTTCCGACAGAGCCCATTGAAAGTACCAGCAAGAACAAAGCAAACACATTCAAGAGAGCATTACCAGGTGCCAGGATGGCAGAGTGGTCAAAGACGCTGCGTTCAGGTCGCAGTCTCCCCAGGAGTCGTGGGTTCGAATCCCGCCTCCGACAGAGCCCATTGAAAGTACCAAGCAATAATAAAGCAAACACAGTAAAGAGAGCATTACCAGGTGCCAGGATGGCAGAGCGGTCAAAGACGCTGCGTTCAGGTCGCAGTCTCCCCAGGAGACGTGGGTTCGAATCCCGCCTCAGACAGAGCCCATTGAAAGTACCAAGCAATAACAAAGCAAACACAGTCAAGAGAGCATTACCAGTTGCCAGGATGGCAGTGTGTTCTAAGGCGTTGCGTTCAGGTCGCAGTAACCCCAGGAGGCGTGGGTTGGAATCCCACCTCAGACAGAGCCCATTGAAAGTACCAAGCAATAACAAAGCAAACACAGTCAAGAGAGCATTACCAGCTGCCAGGATGGCAGTGTGTTCTAAGGCGTTGCGTTCAGGTCGCAGTCTCCCCAGGAGGCGTGGGTTCGAATCCCGCTTCCGACAGAGCCCATTGAAAGTACCAGCAAGAACAAAGCAAACACATTCAAGAAAGCATTACCAGGTGCCAGGATGGCAGAGTGGTCAAAGACGCTGCGTTCAGGTCGCAGTCTCCCCAGGAGTCGTGGGTTCGAATCCCGCCTCCGACAGAGCCCATTGAAAGTACCAAGCAAGAACAAAGCTAACACAGTCAAGAGAGCATTACCAGCTGCCAGGATGGCAGAGCGGTCTAAGGCGTTGCGTTCAGGTCGCAGTCTCCCCAGGAGGCGTGGGTTCGAATCCCGCCTCAGACATTGCCCATTGAAAGTACAAAGCAAGAACAAAGCAAACACATTCAAGAGAGCATTACCAGCTGCCAGGATGGCAGAGCGGTCTAAGGCGTTGCGTTCAGATCGCAGTCTCCCCAGGAGGCGTGGGTTCGAATCCCGCCTCAGACAGTGCCCATTGAAAGTACCTAGCAATAATAAAGCAAACACAGTCAAGAGAGCATTACCAGTTGCCAGGATGGCAGAGCAGTCTAAGGCGTTGCGTTCAGATCGCAGTCCCCCCAGGAGGCGTGGGTTCGAATCCCGCCTCAGACAGTGCCCATTGAAAGTACCAAGCAATAATAAAGCAAACACAGTCAAGAGAGCATTACCAGTTGCCAGGATGGCAGAGCGGTCTAAGGCGTTGCGTTCAGGTCGCAGTCTCCCCAGGAGGCGTGGGTTCGAATCCCACCTCAGACAGAGCCCATTGAAAGTACCAAGCAATAACAAAGCAAACAAAGTCAAGAGAGCATTACCAGTTGCCAGGATGGCAGAGCGGTCTAAGGCGTTGCGTTCAGGTCGCAGTCTCCCCAGGAGGCGTGGGTTCGAATCCCACCTCAGACAGAGCCCATTGAAAGTACCAAGCAATAACAAAGCAAACACAGTCAAGAGAGAATTACCAGTTGCCAGGATGGCAGAGCGGTCTAAGGCGTTGCGTTCAGGTCGCAGTCTCCCCAGGAGGCGTGGGTTCGAATCCCACCTCAGACAGAGCCCATTGAAAGTACCAAGCAATAACAAAGCAAACACAGTCAAGAGAGAATTACCAGTTGCCAGGATGGCAGAGCGGTCTAAGGCGTTGCGTTCAGGTCGCAGTAACCCCAGGAGGCGTGGGTTCGAATCCCACCTCAGACAGAGCCCATTGAAAGTACCAAGCAATAACAAAGCAAACACAGTCAAGAGAGCATTACCAGCTGCCAGGATGGCAGTGTGTTCTAAGGCGTTGCGTTCAGGTCGCAGTCTCCCCAGGAGGCGTGGGTTCGAATCCCGCTTCAGACAGAGCCCATTGAAAGTACCAGCACGAACAAAGCAAACATATTCAAGAGAGCATTACCAGGTGCCAGGATGGCAGAGTGGTCAAAGACGCTGCGTTCAGGTCGCAGTCTCCCCAGGAGGCGTGGGTTCGAATCCCGCCTCCGACAGAGCTCATTGAAAGTACCAAGCAAGAACAAAGCAAACATATCCAAGAGAGCATTACCAGCTGCCAGGATGGCAGAGCGGTCTAAGGCGTTGCGTTCAGGTCACAGTCTCCCCAGGAGGCGTGGGTTTGAATCCCGCCTCAGACATTGCCCATTGAAAGTACCAAGCAAGAACAAAGCAAACACATTCAAGAGAGCATTACCAGCTGCCAGGATGGCAGAGCGGTCTAAGGCGTTGCGTTCAGATCGCAGTCTCCCCAGGAGGCGTGGGTTCGAATCCCGCCTCAGACAGTGCCCATTGAAAGTACCAACCAATAATAAAGCAAACACAGTCAAGAGAGCATTACCAGTTGCCAGGATGGCAGAGCAGTCTAAGGCGTTGCGTTCAGATCGCAGTCTCCCCAGGAGGCGTGGGTTCGAATCCCACCTCAGACAGAGCCCATTGAAAGTACCAAGCAATAACAAAGCAAACACAGTCAAGAGAGCATTACCAGCTGCCAGGATGGCAGTGTGTTCTAAGGCGTTGCGTTCAGGTCGCAGTCTCCCCAGGAGGCGTGGGTTCGAATCCCGCTTCAGACAGAGCCCATTGAAAGTACCAGCACGAACAAAGCAAACATATTCAAGAGAGCATTACCAGGTGCCAGGATGGCAGAGTGGTCAAAGACGCTGCGTTCAGGTCGCAGTCTCCCCAGGAGGCGTGGGTTCGAATCCCGCCTCCGACAGAGCCCATTGAAAGTACCAAGCAAGAACAAAGCAAACATATTCAAGAGAGCATTACCAGCTGCCAGGATGGCAGAGCGGTCTAAGGCGTTGCGTTCAGGTCACAGTCTCCCCAGGAGGCGTGGGTTTGAATCCCGCCTCAGACATTGCCCATTGAAAGTACCAAGCAAGAACAAAGCAAACACATTCAAGAGAGCATTACCAGCTGCCAGGATGGCAGAGCGGTCTAAGGCGTTGCGTTCAGATCGCAGTCTCCCCAGGAGGCGTGGGTTCGAATCCCGCCTCAGACAGTGCCCATTGAAAGTACCAACCAATAATAAAGCAAACACAGTCAAGAGAGCATTACCAGTTGCCAGGATGGCAGAGCAGTCTAAGGCGTTGCGTTCAGATCGCAGTCTCCCCAGGAGGCGTGGGTTTGAATCCCGCCTCAGACAGTGCCCATTGAAAGTACCAAGCAATAATAAAGCAAACAAAGTCAAGAGAGCATTACCAGTTGCCAGGATGGCAGAGCGGTCTAAGGCGTTGCGTTCAGGTCGCAGTCTCCCCAGGACGCAGGGGTTCGAATCCCACCTCAGACAGAGCCCATTGAAAGTACCAAGCAAGAACAAAGCAAACACACTCAAGAGAGCATTACCAGGTGCCAGGATGGCAGAGTGGTAAAAGACGCTGCGTTCAGGTCGCAGTCTCCCCAGGAGTAGTGGGTTCGAATCCCGCTTCCGACAGAGCCCATTGAAAGTACCAGCAAGAACAAAGCAAACACATTCAAGAGAGCATTACCAGGTGCCAGGATGGCAGAGTGGTAAAAGACGCTGCGTTCAGGTCGCAGTCTCCCCAGGAGTAGTGGGTTCGAATCCCGCCTCCGACAGAGCCCATTGAAAGTACCAAGCAAGAACAAAGCTAACACAGTCAAGAGAGCATTACCAGCTGCCAGGATGGCAGAGCGGTCTAAGGCGTTGCGTTCAGGTCGCAGTCTCCCCAGGAGGCGTGGGTTCGAATCCCACCTCAGACAGAGCCCATTGAAAGTACCAAGCAATAACAAAGCAAACACAGTCAAGAGAGAATTACCAGTTGCCAGGATGGCAGAGCGGTCTAAGGCGTTGCGTTCAGGTCGCAGTCTCCCCAGGAGGCGTGGGTTCGAATCCCACCTCAGACAGAGCCCATTGAAAGTACCAAGCAATAACAAAGCAAACACAGTCAAGAGAGAATTACCAGTTGCCAGGATGGCAGAGCGGTCTAAGGCGTTGCGTTCAGGTCGCAGTAACCCCAGGAGGCGTGGGTTCGAATCCCACCTCAGACAGAGCCCATTGAAAGTACCAAGCAATAACAAAGCAAACACAGTCAAGAGAGCATTACCAGCTGCCAGGATGGCAGTGTGTTCTAAGGCGTTGCGTTCAGGTCGCAGTCTCCCCAGGAGGCGTGGGTTCGAATCCCGCTTCAGACAGAGCCCATTGAAAGTACCAGCAAGAACAAAGCAAACATATTCAAGAGAGCATTACCAGGTGCCAGGATGGCAGAGTGGTCAAAGACGCTGCGTTCAGGTCGCAGTCTCC
Source organism: Idiotropiscis lumnitzeri (assembly GCF_059441095.1). Classification (NCBI taxonomy): domain Eukaryota; kingdom Metazoa; phylum Chordata; class Actinopteri; order Syngnathiformes; family Syngnathidae; genus Idiotropiscis; species Idiotropiscis lumnitzeri. The sequence goes on along the minus strand of NW_028283562.1, from coordinate 1,573,856 downwards.
CCAGGAGGCGTGGGTTCGAATCCCGCCTCCGACAGAGCCCATTGAAAGTACCAAGCAAGAACAAAGCTAACACAGTCAAGAGAGCATTACCAGCTGCCAGGATGGCAGAGCGGTCTAAGGCGTTGCGTTCAGGTCACAGTCTCCCCAGGAGGCGTGGGTTCGAATCCCGCCTCAGACATTGCCCATTGAAAGTACCAAGCAAGAACAAAGCAAACACATTCAAGAGAGCATTACCAGCTGCCAGGATGGCAGAGCGGTCTAAGGCGTTGCGTTCAGATCGCAGTCTCCCCAGGAGGCGTGGGTTCGAATCCCGCCTCAGACAGTGCCCATTGAAAGTACCAACCAATAATAAAGCAAACACAGTCAAGAGAGCATTACCAGTTGCCAGGATGGCAGAGCAGTCTAAGGCGTTGCGTTCAGATCGCAGTCTCCCCAGGAGGCGTGGGTTTGAATCCCGCCTCAGACAGTGCCCATTGAAAGTACCAAGCAATAATAAAGCAAACACAGTCAAGAGAGCATTACCAGTTGCCAGAATGGCAGAGCGGTCTAAGGCGTTGCGTTCAGGTCGCAGTCTCCCCAGGACGCAGGGGTTCGAATCCCACCTCAGACAGAGCCCATTGAAAGTACCAAGCAAGAACAAAGCAAACACAGTCAAGAGAGCATTACCAGTTGCCAGGATGGCAGAGCGGTCTAAGGCGTTGCGTTCAGGTCGCAGTCTCCCCAGGAGGCGTGAGTTCGAATCCCGCCTCAGACAGTGCCCATTGAAAGTACCAAGCAATAATAAAGCAAACACAGTAAAGAGAGCATTACCAGTTGCCAGGATGGCAGAGCGGTCTAAGGCGTTGCGTTCAGGTCGCTGTCTCCCCAGGAGACGTGGGTTCGAATCCCACTTCAGACAGAGCCCATTGAAAGTACCAGCAAGAACAAAGCAAACACATTCAAGAGAGCATTACCAGGTGCCAGGATGGCAGAGCGGTCAAAGACGCTGCGTTCAGGTCGCAGTCTCCCCAGGAGACGTGGGTTCGAATCCCACCTCAGACAGAGCCCATTGATAGTACTAAGTAAGAAAAAAGCAAACACAGTCAAGAGAGAATTACCAGTTGCCAGGATGGCAGAGCGGTCTAAGGCGTTGCGTTCAGGTCGCAGTCTCCCCAGGAGGCGTGGGTTCGAATCCCACCTCAGACAGAGCCCATTGAAAGTACCAAGCAAGAACAAAGCAAACACAGTCAAGAGAGCATTACCAGCTGCCAGGATGGCAGTGTGTTCTAAGGCGTTGCGTTCAGGTCGCAGTCACCCCAGGAGGCGTGGGTTCGAATCCCACCTCAGACAGAGCCCATTGAAAGTACCAAGCAAGAACAAAGCAAACACAGTCAAGAGAGCATTACCAGATGCCAGGATGGCAGAGCGGTCTAAGGCGTTGCGTTCAGGTCGCAGTCTCCCCAGGAGGCGTGGGTTCGAATCCCAAGAACAAAGCAAACACATTCAAGAGAGCATTACCAGATGCCAGGATGGCAGAGCGGTCTAAGGCGTTGCGTTCAGGTCGCAGTCTCCCCAGGAGGCGTGGGTTCGAATCCCACCTCAGACAGAGCCCATTGAAAGTACCAAGCAATAACAAAGCAAACACAGTCAAGAGAGAATTACCAGATGCCAGGATGGAAGAGCAGTCTAAGGCGTTGCGTTCAGGTCGCAGTAACCCCAGGAGGCGTGGGTTCGAATCCCGCCTCAGACAGTGCCCATTGAAAGTACCAACCAATAATAAAGCAAACACAGTCAAGAGAGCATTACCAGTTGCCAGGATGGCAGAGCAGTCTAAGGCGTTGCGTTCAGGTCGCAGTAATCCCAGGAGGCGTGGTTTTAAATCCCACCTCAGACAGAGCCCATTGATAGTACTAAGCAAGAAAAAGCAAACACAGTCAAGAGAGAATTACCAGTTGCCAGGATGGCAGAGCGGTCTAAGGCGTTGCGTTCAGGTCGCAGTCTCCCCAGGAGGCGTGGGTTCGAATCCCACCTCAGACAGAGCCCATTGAAAGTACCAAGCAATAACAAAGCAAACACAGTCAAGAGAGCATTACCAGCTGCCAGGATGGCAGTGTGTTCTAAGGCGTTGCGTTCAGGTCGCAGTCTCCCCAGGAGGCGTGGGTTCGAATCCCGCTTCCGACAGAGCCCATTGAAAGTACCAGCAAGAACAAAGCAAACACATTCAAGAGAGCATTACCAGGTGCCAGGATGGCAGAGTGGTCAAAGACGCTGCGTTCAGGTCGCAGTCTCCCCAGGAGTCGTGGGTTCGAATCCCGCCTCCGACAGAGCCCATTGAAAGTACCAAGCAATAATAAAGCAAACACAGTAAAGAGAGCATTACCAGGTGCCAGGATGGCAGAGCGGTCAAAGACGCTGCGTTCAGGTCGCAGTCTCCCCAGGAGACGTGGGTTCGAATCCCGCCTCAGACAGAGCCCATTGAAAGTACCAAGCAATAACAAAGCAAACACAGTCAAGAGAGCATTACCAGTTGCCAGGATGGCAGTGTGTTCTAAGGCGTTGCGTTCAGGTCGCAGTAACCCCAGGAGGCGTGGGTTGGAATCCCACCTCAGACAGAGCCCATTGAAAGTACCAAGCAATAACAAAGCAAACACAGTCAAGAGAGCATTACCAGCTGCCAGGATGGCAGTGTGTTCTAAGGCGTTGCGTTCAGGTCGCAGTCTCCCCAGGAGGCGTGGGTTCGAATCCCGCTTCCGACAGAGCCCATTGAAAGTACCAGCAAGAACAAAGCAAACACATTCAAGAAAGCATTACCAGGTGCCAGGATGGCAGAGTGGTCAAAGACGCTGCGTTCAGGTCGCAGTCTCCCCAGGAGTCGTGGGTTCGAATCCCGCCTCCGACAGAGCCCATTGAAAGTACCAAGCAAGAACAAAGCTAACACAGTCAAGAGAGCATTACCAGCTGCCAGGATGGCAGAGCGGTCTAAGGCGTTGCGTTCAGGTCGCAGTCTCCCCAGGAGGCGTGGGTTCGAATCCCGCCTCAGACATTGCCCATTGAAAGTACAAAGCAAGAACAAAGCAAACACATTCAAGAGAGCATTACCAGCTGCCAGGATGGCAGAGCGGTCTAAGGCGTTGCGTTCAGATCGCAGTCTCCCCAGGAGGCGTGGGTTCGAATCCCGCCTCAGACAGTGCCCATTGAAAGTACCTAGCAATAATAAAGCAAACACAGTCAAGAGAGCATTACCAGTTGCCAGGATGGCAGAGCAGTCTAAGGCGTTGCGTTCAGATCGCAGTCCCCCCAGGAGGCGTGGGTTCGAATCCCGCCTCAGACAGTGCCCATTGAAAGTACCAAGCAATAATAAAGCAAACACAGTCAAGAGAGCATTACCAGTTGCCAGGATGGCAGAGCGGTCTAAGGCGTTGCGTTCAGGTCGCAGTCTCCCCAGGAGGCGTGGGTTCGAATCCCACCTCAGACAGAGCCCATTGAAAGTACCAAGCAATAACAAAGCAAACAAAGTCAAGAGAGCATTACCAGTTGCCAGGATGGCAGAGCGGTCTAAGGCGTTGCGTTCAGGTCGCAGTCTCCCCAGGAGGCGTGGGTTCGAATCCCACCTCAGACAGAGCCCATTGAAAGTACCAAGCAATAACAAAGCAAACACAGTCAAGAGAGAATTACCAGTTGCCAGGATGGCAGAGCGGTCTAAGGCGTTGCGTTCAGGTCGCAGTCTCCCCAGGAGGCGTGGGTTCGAATCCCACCTCAGACAGAGCCCATTGAAAGTACCAAGCAATAACAAAGCAAACACAGTCAAGAGAGAATTACCAGTTGCCAGGATGGCAGAGCGGTCTAAGGCGTTGCGTTCAGGTCGCAGTAACCCCAGGAGGCGTGGGTTCGAATCCCACCTCAGACAGAGCCCATTGAAAGTACCAAGCAATAACAAAGCAAACACAGTCAAGAGAGCATTACCAGCTGCCAGGATGGCAGTGTGTTCTAAGGCGTTGCGTTCAGGTCGCAGTCTCCCCAGGAGGCGTGGGTTCGAATCCCGCTTCAGACAGAGCCCATTGAAAGTACCAGCACGAACAAAGCAAACATATTCAAGAGAGCATTACCAGGTGCCAGGATGGCAGAGTGGTCAAAGACGCTGCGTTCAGGTCGCAGTCTCCCCAGGAGGCGTGGGTTCGAATCCCGCCTCCGACAGAGCTCATTGAAAGTACCAAGCAAGAACAAAGCAAACATATCCAAGAGAGCATTACCAGCTGCCAGGATGGCAGAGCGGTCTAAGGCGTTGCGTTCAGGTCACAGTCTCCCCAGGAGGCGTGGGTTTGAATCCCGCCTCAGACATTGCCCATTGAAAGTACCAAGCAAGAACAAAGCAAACACATTCAAGAGAGCATTACCAGCTGCCAGGATGGCAGAGCGGTCTAAGGCGTTGCGTTCAGATCGCAGTCTCCCCAGGAGGCGTGGGTTCGAATCCCGCCTCAGACAGTGCCCATTGAAAGTACCAACCAATAATAAAGCAAACACAGTCAAGAGAGCATTACCAGTTGCCAGGATGGCAGAGCAGTCTAAGGCGTTGCGTTCAGATCGCAGTCTCCCCAGGAGGCGTGGGTTCGAATCCCACCTCAGACAGAGCCCATTGAAAGTACCAAGCAATAACAAAGCAAACACAGTCAAGAGAGCATTACCAGCTGCCAGGATGGCAGTGTGTTCTAAGGCGTTGCGTTCAGGTCGCAGTCTCCCCAGGAGGCGTGGGTTCGAATCCCGCTTCAGACAGAGCCCATTGAAAGTACCAGCACGAACAAAGCAAACATATTCAAGAGAGCATTACCAGGTGCCAGGATGGCAGAGTGGTCAAAGACGCTGCGTTCAGGTCGCAGTCTCCCCAGGAGGCGTGGGTTCGAATCCCGCCTCCGACAGAGCCCATTGAAAGTACCAAGCAAGAACAAAGCTAACACAGTCAAGAGAGCATTACCAGCTGCCAGGATGGCAGAGCGGTCTAAGGCGTTGCGTTCAGATCGCAGTCTCCCCAGGAGGCGTGGGTTCGAATCCCGCCTCAGACAGTGCCCATTGAAAGTACCAACCAATAATAAAGCAAACACAGTCAAGAGAGCATTACCAGTTGCCAGGATGGCAGAGCGGTCTAAGGCGTTGCGTTCAGATCGCAGTCTCCCCAGGAGGCGTGGGTTCGAATCCCGCCTCAGACAGTGCCCATTGAAAGTACCAAGCAATAATAAAGCAAACACATTCAAGAGAGCATTACCAGCTGCCAGGATGGCAGAGCGGTCTAAGGCGTTGCGTTCAGATCGCAGTCTCCCCAGGAGGCGTGGGTTCGAATCCCGCCTCCGACAGAGCCCATTGAAAGTACCAAGCAAGAACAAAGCTAACACAGTCAAGAGAGCATTACCAGCTGCCAGGATGGCAGAGCGGTCTAAGGCGTTGCGTTCAGGTCGCAGTCTCCCCAGGAGGCGTGGGTTCGAATCCCGCCTCAGACATTGCCCATTGAAAGTACAAAGCAAGAACAAAGCAAACACATTCAAGAGAGCATTACCAGCTGCCAGGATGGCAGAGCGGTCTAAGGCGTTGCGTTCAGATCGCAGTCTCCCCAGGAGGCGTGGGTTCGAATCCCGCCTCAGACAGTGCCCATTGAAAGTACCTAGCAATAATAAAGCAAACACAGTCAAGAGAGCATTACCAGTTGCCAGGATGGCAGAGCAGTCTAAGGCGTTGCGTTCAGATCGCAGTCCCCCCAGGAGGCGTGGGTTCGAATCCCGCCTCAGACAGTGCCCATTGAAAGTACCAAGCAATAATAAAGCAAACACAGTCAAGAGAGCATTACCAGTTGCCAGGATGGCAGAGCGGTCTAAGGCGTTGCGTTCAGGTCGCAGTCTCCCCAGGAGGCGTGGGTTCGAATCCCACCTCAGACAGAGCCCATTGAAAGTACCAAGCAATAACAAAGCAAACAAAGTCAAGAGAGCATTACCAGTTGCCAGGATGGCAGAGCGGTCTAAGGCGTTGCGTTCAGGTCGCAGTCTCCCCAGGAGGCGTGGGTTCGAATCCCACCTCAGACAGAGCCCATTGAAAGTACCAAGCAATAACAAAGCAAACACAGTCAAGAGAGAATTACCAGTTGCCAGGATGGCAGAGCGGTCTAAGGCGTTGCGTTCAGGTCGCAGTCTCCCCAGGAGGCGTGGGTTCGAATCCCACCTCAGACAGAGCCCATTGAAAGTACCAAGCAATAACAAAGCAAACACAGTCAAGAGAGCATTACCAGTTGCCAGGATGGCAGTGTGTTCTAAGGCGTTGCGTTCAGGTCGCAGTAACCCCAGGAGGCGTGGGTTGGAATCCCGCCTCCGACAGAGCCCATTGAAAGTACCAAGCAAGAACAAAGCTAACACAGTCAAGAGAGCATTACCAGCTGCCAGGATGGCAGAGCGGTCTAAGGCGTTGCGTTCAGGTCGCAGTCTCCCCAGGAGGCGTGGGTTCGAATCCCACCTCAGACAGAGCCCATTGAAAGTACCAAGCAATAACAAAGCAAACACAGTCAAGAGAGAATTACCAGTTGCCAGGATGGCAGAGCGGTCTAAGGCGTTGCGTTCAGGTCGCAGTCTCCCCAGGAGGCGTGGGTTCGAATCCCACCTCAGACAGAGCCCATTGAAAGTACCAAGCAATAACAAAGCAAACACAGTCAAGAGAGAATTACCAGTTGCCAGGATGGCAGAGCGGTCTAAGGCGTTGCGTTCAGGTCGCAGTAACCCCAGGAGGCGTGGGTTCGAATCCCACCTCAGACAGAGCCCATTGAAAGTACCAAGCAATAACAAAGCAAACACAGTCAAGAGAGCATTACCAGCTGCCAGGATGGCAGTGTGTTCTAAGGCGTTGCGTTCAGGTCGTAGTCTCCCCAGGAGGCGTGGGTTCGAATCCCGCTTCAGACAGAGCCCATTGAAAGTACCAGCAAGAACAAAGCAAACATATTCAAGAGAGCATTACCAGGTGCCAGGATGGCAGAGTGGTCAAAGACGCTGCGTTCAGGTCGCAGTCTCCCCAGGAGGCGTGGGTTCGAATCCCACCTCAGACAGAGCCCATTGAAAGTACCAAGCAATAACAAAGCAAACACAGTCAAGAGAGAATTACCAGATGCCAGGATGGAAGAGCAGTCTAAGGCGTTGCGTTCAGGTCGCAGTAACCCCAGGAGGCGTGGGTTCGAATCCCGCCTCAGACAGTGCCCATTGAAAGTACCAACCAATAATAAAGCAAACACAGTCAAGAGAGCATTACCAGTTGCCAGGATGGCAGAGCAGTCTAAGGCGTTGCGTTCAGGTCGCAGTAATCCCAGGAGGCGTGGTTTTAAATCCCACCTCAGACAGAGCCCATTGATAGTACTAAGCAAGAAAAAGCAAACACAGTCAAGAGAGAATTACCAGTTGCCAGGATGGCAGAGCGGTCTAAGGCGTTGCGTTCAGGTCGCAGTCTCCCCAGGAGGCGTGGGTTCGAATCCCGCTTCAGACAGAGCCCATTGAAAGTACCAGCACGAACAAAGCAAACATATTCAAGAGAGCATTACCAGGTGCCAGGATGGCAGAGTGGTCAAAGACGCTGCGTTCAGGTCGCAGTCTCCCCAGGAGGCGTGGGTTCGAATCCCGCCTCCGACAGAGCTCATTGAAAGTACCAAGCAAGAACAAAGCAAACATATCCAAGAGAGCATTACCAGCTGCCAGGATGGCAGAGCGGTCTAAGGCGTTGCGTTCAGGTCACAGTCTCCCCAGGAGGCGTGGGTTTGAATCCCGCCTCAGACATTGCCCATTGAAAGTACCAAGCAAGAACAAAGCAAACACATTCAAGAGAGCATTACCAGCTGCCAGGATGGCAGAGCGGTCTAAGGCGTTGCGTTCAGATCGCAGTCTCCCCAGGAGGCGTGGGTTCGAATCCCGCCTCAGACAGTGCCCATTGAAAGTACCAACCAATAATAAAGCAAACACAGTCAAGAGAGCATTACCAGTTGCCAGGATGGCAGAGCAGTCTAAGGCGTTGCGTTCAGATCGCAGTCTCCCCAGGAGGCGTGGGTTCGAATCCCACCTCAGACAGAGCCCATTGAAAGTACCAAGCAATAACAAAGCAAACACAGTCAAGAGAGCATTACCAGCTGCCAGGATGGCAGTGTGTTCTAAGGCGTTGCGTTCAGGTCGCAGTCTCCCCAGGAGGCGTGGGTTCGAATCCCGCTTCAGACAGAGCCCATTGAAAGTACCAGCACGAACAAAGCAAACATATTCAAGAGAGCATTACCAGGTGCCAGGATGGCAGAGTGGTCAAAGACGCTGCGTTCAGGTCGCAGTCTCCCCAGGAGGCGTGGGTTCGAATCCCGCCTCCGACAGAGCCCATTGAAAGTACCAAGCAAGAACAAAGCTAACACAGTCAAGAGAGCATTACCAGCTGCCAGGATGGCAGAGCGGTCTAAGGCGTTGCGTTCAGATCGCAGTCTCCCCAGGAGGCGTGGGTTCGAATCCCGCCTCAGACAGTGCCCATTGAAAGTACCAACCAATAATAAAGCAAACACAGTCAAGAGAGCATTACCAGTTGCCAGGATGGCAGAGCGGTCTAAGGCGTTGCGTTCAGATCGCAGTCTCCCCAGGAGGCGTGGGTTCGAATCCCGCCTCAGACAGTGCCCATTGAAAGTACCAAGCAATAATAAAGCAAACACATTCAAGAGAGCATTACCAGCTGCCAGGATGGCAGAGCGGTCTAAGGCGTTGCGTTCAGATCGCAGTCTCCCCAGGAGGCGTGGGTTCGAATCCCGCCTCCGACAGAGCCCATTGAAAGTACCAAGCAAGAACAAAGCTAACACAGTCAAGAGAGCATTACCAGCTGCCAGGATGGCAGAGCGGTCTAAGGCGTTGCGTTCAGGTCGCAGTCTCCCCAGGAGGCGTGGGTTCGAATCCCGCCTCAGACATTGCCCATTGAAAGTACAAAGCAAGAACAAAGCAAACACATTCAAGAGAGCATTACCAGCTGCCAGGATGGCAGAGCGGTCTAAGGCGTTGCGTTCAGATCGCAGTCTCCCCAGGAGGCGTGGGTTCGAATCCCGCCTCAGACAGTGCCCATTGAAAGTACCTAGCAATAATAAAGCAAACACAGTCAAGAGAGCATTACCAGTTGCCAGGATGGCAGAGCAGTCTAAGGCGTTGCGTTCAGATCGCAGTCCCCCCAGGAGGCGTGGGTTCGAATCCCGCCTCAGACAGTGCCCATTGAAAGTACCAAGCAATAATAAAGCAAACACAGTCAAGAGAGCATTACCAGTTGCCAGGATGGCAGAGCGGTCTAAGGCGTTGCGTTCAGGTCGCAGTCTCCCCAGGAGGCGTGGGTTCGAATCCCACCTCAGACAGAGCCCATTGAAAGTACCAAGCAATAACAAAGCAAACAAAGTCAAGAGAGCATTACCAGTTGCCAGGATGGCAGAGCGGTCTAAGGCGTTGCGTTCAGGTCGCAGTCTCCCCAGGAGGCGTGGGTTCGAATCCCACCTCAGACAGAGCCCATTGAAAGTACCAAGCAATAACAAAGCAAACACAGTCAAGAGAGAATTACCAGTTGCCAGGATGGCAGAGCGGTCTAAGGCGTTGCGTTCAGGTCGCAGTCTCCCCAGGAGGCGTGGGTTCGAATCCCACCTCAGACAGAGCCCATTGAAAGTACCAAGCAATAACAAAGCAAACACAGTCAAGAGAGCATTACCAGTTGCCAGGATGGCAGTGTGTTCTAAGGCGTTGCGTTCAGGTCGCAGTAACCCCAGGAGGCGTGGGTTGGAATCCCGCCTCCGACAGAGCCCATTGAAAGTACCAAGCAAGAACAAAGCTAACACAGTCAAGAGAGCATTACCAGCTGCCAGGATGGCAGAGCGGTCTAAGGCGTTGCGTTCAGGTCGCAGTCTCCCCAGGAGGCGTGGGTTCGAATCCCACCTCAGACAGAGCCCATTGAAAGTACCAAGCAATAACAAAGCAAACACAGTCAAGAGAGAATTACCAGTTGCCAGGATGGCAGAGCGGTCTAAGGCGTTGCGTTCAGGTCGCAGTCTCCCCAGGAGGCGTGGGTTCGAATCCCACCTCAGACAGAGCCCATTGAAAGTACCAAGCAATAACAAAGCAAACACAGTCAAGAGAGAATTACCAGTTGCCAGGATGGCAGAGCGGTCTAAGGCGTTGCGTTCAGGTCGCAGTAACCCCAGGAGGCGTGGGTTCGAATCCCACCTCAGACAGAGCCCATTGAAAGTACCAAGCAATAACAAAGCAAACACAGTCAAGAGAGCATTACCAGCTGCCAGGATGGCAGTGTGTTCTAAGGCGTTGCGTTCAGGTCGCAGTCTCCCCAGGAGGCGTGGGTTCGAATCCCGCTTCAGACAGAGCCCATTGAAAGTACCAGCAAGAACAAAGCAAACATATTCAAGAGAGCATTACCAGGTGCCAGGATGGCAGAGTGGTCAAAGACGCTGCGTTCAGGTCGCAGTCTCCCCAGGAGGCGTGGGTTCGAATCCCGCCTCCGACAGAGCCCATTGAAAGTACCAAGCAAGAACAAAGCTAACACAGTCAAGAGAGCATTACCAGCTGCCAGGATGGCAGAGCGGTCTAAGGCGTTGCGTTCAGGTCACAGTCTCCCCAGGAGGCGTGGGTTCGAATCCCGCCTCAGACATTGCCCATTGAAAGTACCAAGCAAGAACAAAGCAAACACATTCAAGAGAGCATTACCAGCTGCCAGGATGGCAGAGCGGTCTAAGGCGTTGCGTTCAGATCGCAGTCTCCCCAGGAGGCGTGGGTTCGAATCCCGCCTCAGACAGTGCCCATTGAAAGTACCAACCAATAATAAAGCAAACACAGTCAAGAGAGCATTACCAGTTGCCAGGATGGCAGAGCAGTCTAAGGCGTTGCGTTCAGATCGCAGTCTCCCCAGGAGGCGTGGGTTTGAATCCCGCCTCAGACAGTGCCCATTGAAAGTACCAAGCAATAATAAAGCAAACACAGTCAAGAGAGCATTACCAGTTGCCAGAATGGCAGAGCGGTCTAAGGCGTTGCGTTCAGGTCGCAGTCTCCCCAGGACGCAGGGGTTCGAATCCCACCTCAGACAGAGCCCATTGAAAGTACCAAGCAAGAACAAAGCAAACACAGTCAAGAGAGCATTACCAGTTGCCAGGATGGCAGAGCGGTCTAAGGCGTTGCGTTCAGGTCGCAGTCTCCCCAGGAGGCGTGAGTTCGAATCCCGCCTCAGACAGTGCCCATTGAAAGTACCAAGCAATAACAAAGCAAACACAGTCAAGAGAGCATTACCAGTTGCCAGGATGGCAGTGTGTTCTAAGGCGTTGCGTTCAGGTCGCAGTAACCCCAGGAGGCGTGGGTTGGAATCCCACCTCAGACAGAGCCCATTGAAAGTACCAAGCAATAACAAAGCAAACACAGTCAAGAGAGCATTACCAGCTGCCAGGATGGCAGTGTGTTCTAAGGCGTTGCGTTCAGGTCGCAGTCTCCCCAGGAGGCGTGGGTTCGAATCCCGCTTCCGACAGAGCCCATTGAAAGTACCAGCAAGAACAAAGCAAACACATTCAAGAAAGCATTACCAGGTGCCAGGATGGCAGAGTGGTCAAAGACGCTGCGTTCAGGTCGCAGTCTCCCCAGGAGTCGTGGGTTCGAATCCCGCCTCCGACAGAGCCCATTGAAAGTACCAAGCAAGAACAAAGCTAACACAGTCAAGAGAGCATTACCAGCTGCCAGGATGGCAGAGCGGTCTAAGGCGTTGCGTTCAGGTCGCAGTCTCCCCAGGAGGCGTGGGTTCGAATCCCGCCTCAGACATTGCCCATTGAAAGTACAAAGCAAGAACAAAGCAAACACATTCAAGAGAGCATTACCAGCTGCCAGGATGGCAGAGCGGTCTAAGGCGTTGCGTTCAGATCGCAGTCTCCCCAGGAGGCGTGGGTTCGAATCCCGCCTCAGACAGTGCCCATTGAAAGTACCTAGCAATAATAAAGCAAACACAGTCAAGAGAGCATTACCAGTTGCCAGGATGGCAGAGCAGTCTAAGGCGTTGCGTTCAGATCGCAGTCCCCCCAGGAGGCGTGGGTTCGAATCCCGCCTCAGACAGTGCCCATTGAAAGTACCAAGCAATAATAAAGCAAACACAGTCAAGAGAGCATTACCAGTTGCCAGGATGGCAGAGCGGTCTAAGGCGTTGCGTTCAGGTCGCAGTCTCCCCAGGAGGCGTGGGTTCGAATCCCACCTCAGACAGAGCCCATTGAAAGTACCAAGCAATAACAAAGCAAACAAAGTCAAGAGAGCATTACCAGTTGCCAGGATGGCAGAGCGGTCTAAGGCGTTGCGTTCAGGTCGCAGTCTCCCCAGGAGGCGTGGGTTCGAATCCCACCTCAGACAGAGCCCATTGAAAGTACCAAGCAATAACAAAGCAAACACAGTCAAGAGAGAATTACCAGTTGCCAGGATGGCAGAGCGGTCTAAGGCGTTGCGTTCAGGTCGCAGTCTCCCCAGGAGGCGTGGGTTCGAATCCCACCTCAGACAGAGCCCATTGAAAGTACCAAGCAATAACAAAGCAAACACAGTCAAGAGAGCATTACCAGTTGCCAGGATGGCAGTGTGTTCTAAGGCGTTGCGTTCAGGTCGCAGTAACCCCAGGAGGCGTGGGTTGGAATCCCGCCTCCGACAGAGCCCATTGAAAGTACCAAGCAAGAACAAAGCTAACACAGTCAAGAGAGCATTACCAGCTGCCAGGATGGCAGAGCGGTCTAAGGCGTTGCGTTCAGGTCGCAGTCTCCCCAGGAGGCGTGGGTTCGAATCCCACCTCAGACAGAGCCCATTGAAAGTACCAAGCAATAACAAAGCAAACACAGTCAAGAGAGAATTACCAGTTGCCAGGATGGCAGAGCGGTCTAAGGCGTTGCGTTCAGGTCGCAGTCTCCCCAGGAGGCGTGGGTTCGAATCCCACCTCAGACAGAGCCCATTGAAAGTACCAAGCAATAACAAAGCAAACACAGTCAAGAGAGAATTACCAGTTGCCAGGATGGCAGAGCGGTCTAAGGCGTTGCGTTCAGGTCGCAGTAACCCCAGGAGGCGTGGGTTCGAATCCCACCTCAGACAGAGCCCATTGAAAGTACCAAGCAAGAACAAAGGAAACACAGTCAAGAGAGCATTACCAGCTGCCAGGATGGCAGTGTGTTCTAAGGCGTTGCGTTCAGGTCGCAGTCTCCCCAGGAGGCGTGGGTTCGAATCCCGCTTCAGACAGAGCCCATTGAAAGTACCAGCAAGAACAAAGCAAACATATTCAAGAGAGCATTACCAGGTGCCAGGATGGCAGAGTGGTCAAAGACGCTGCGTTCAGGTCGCAGTCTCCCCAGGAGGCGTGGGTTCGAATCCCGCCTCCGACAGAGCCCATTGAAAGTACCAAGCAAGAACAAAGCTAACACAGTCAAGAGAGCATTACCAGCTGCCAGGATGGCAGAGCGGTCTAAGGCGTTGCGTTCAGGTCACAGTCTCCCCAGGAGGCGTGGGTTCGAATCCCGCCTCAGACATTGCCCATTGAAAGTACCAAGCAAGAACAAAGCAAACACATTCAAGAGAGCATTACCAGCTGCCAGGATGGCAGAGCGGTCTAAGGCGTTGCGTTCAGATCGCAGTCTCCCCAGGAGGCGTGGGTTCGAATCCCGCCTCAGACAGTGCCCATTGAAAGTACCAACCAATAATAAAGCAAACACAGTCAAGAGAGCATTACCAGTTGCCAGGATGGCAGAGCAGTCTAAGGCGTTGCGTTCAGATCGCAGTCTCCCCAGGAGGCGTGGGTTTGAATCCCGCCTCAGACAGTGCCCATTGAAAGTACCAAGCAATAATAAAGCAAACACAGTCAAGAGAGCATTACCAGTTGCCAGAATGGCAGAGCGGTCTAAGGCGTTGCGTTCAGGTCGCAGTCTCCCCAGGACGCAGGGGTTCGAATCCCACCTCAGACAGAGCCCATTGAAAGTACCAAGCAAGAACAAAGCAAACACAGTCAAGAGAGCATTACCAGTTGCCAGGATGGCAGAGCGGTCTAAGGCGTTGCGTTCAGGTCGCAGTCTCCCCAGGAGGCGTGAGTTCGAATCCCGCCTCAGACAGTGCCGATTGAAAGTACCAAGCAATAATAAAGCAAACACAGTAAAGAGAGCATTACCAGTTGCCAGGATGGCAGAGCGGTCTAAGGCGTTGCGTTCAGGTCGCTGTCTCCCCAGGAGACGTGGGTTCGAATCCCACTTCAGACAGAGCCCATTGAAAGTACCTGCAAGAACAAAGCAAACACATTCAAGAGAGCATTACCAGGTGCCAGGATGGCAGAGCGGTCAAAGACGCTGCGTTCAGGTCGCAGTCTCCCCAGGAGACGTGGGTTCGAATCCCACCTCAGACAGAGCCCATTGATAGTACTAAGTAAGAAAAAAGCAAACACAGTCAAGAGAGAATTACCAGTTGCCAGGATGGCAGAGCGGTCTAAGGCGTTGCGTTCAGGTCGCAGTCTCCCCAGGAGGCGTGGGTTCGAATCCCACCTCAGACAGAGCCCATTGAAAGTACCAAGCAAGAACAAAGCAAACACAGTCAAGAGAGCATTACCAGCTGCCAGGATGGCAGTGTGTTCTAAGGCGTTGCGTTCAGGTCGCAGTCACCCCAGGAGGCGTGGGTTCGAATCCCACCTCAGACAGAGCCCATTGAAAGTACCAAGCAAGAACAAAGCAAACACAGTCAAGAGAGCATTACCAGATGCCAGGATGGCAGAGCGGTCTAAGGCGTTGCGTTCAGGTCGCAGTCTCCCCAGGAGGCGTGGGTTCGAATCCCAAGAACAAAGCAAACACATTCAAGAGAGCATTACCAGATGCCAGGATGGCAGAGCGGTCTAAGGCGTTGCGTTCAGGTCGCAGTCTCCCCAGGAGGCGTGGGTTCGAATCCCACCTCAGACAGAGCCCATTGAAAGTACCAAGCAATAACAAAGCAAACACAGTCAAGAGAGAATTACCAGATGCCAGGATGGAAGAGCAGTCTAAGGCGTTGCGTTCAGGTCGCAGTAACCCCAGGAGGCGTGGGTTCGAATCCCGCCTCAGACAGTGCCCATTGAAAGTACCAACCAATAATAAAGCAAACACAGTCAAGAGAGCATTACCAGTTGCCAGGATGGCAGAGCAGTCTAAGGCGTTGCGTTCAGGTCGCAGTAATCCCAGGAGGCGTGGTTTTAAATCCCACCTCAGACAGAGGCCATTGATAGTACTAAGCAAGAAAAAGCAAACACAGTCAAGAGAGAATTACCAGTTGCCAGGATGGCAGAGCGGTCTAAGGCGTTGCGTTCAGGTCGCAGTCTCCCCAGGAGGCGTGGGTTCGAATCCCACCTCAGACAGAGCCCATTGAAAGTACCAAGCAATAACAAAGCAAACACAGTCAAGAGAGCATTACCAGCTGCCAGGATGGCAGTGTGTTCTAAGGCGTTGCGTTCAGGTCGCAGTCTCCCCAGGAGGCGTGGGTTCGAATCCCGCTTCCGACAGAGCCCATTGAAAGTACCAGCAAGAACAAAGCAAACACATTCAAGAGAGCATTACCAGGTGCCAGGATGGCAGAGTGGTCAAAGACGCTGCGTTCAGGTCGCAGTCTCCCCAGGAGTCGTGGGTTCGAATCCCGCCTCCGACAGAGCCCATTGAAAGTACCAAGCAATAATAAAGCAAACACAGTAAAGAGAGCATTACCAGGTGCCAGGATGGCAGAGCGGTCAAAGACGCTGCGTTCAGGTCGCAGTCTCCCCAGGAGACGTGGGTTCGAATCCCGCCTCAGACAGAGCCCATTGAAAGTACCAAGCAATAACAAAGCAAACACAGTCAAGAGAGCATTACCAGTTGCCAGGATGGCAGTGTGTTCTAAGGCGTTGCGTTCAGGTCGCAGTAACCCCAGGAGGCGTGGGTTGGAATCCCACCTCAGACAGAGCCCATTGAAAGTACCAAGCAATAACAAAGCAAACACAGTCAAGAGAGCATTACCAGCTGCCAGGATGGCAGTGTGTTCTAAGGCGTTGCGTTCAGGTCGCAGTCTCCCCAGGAGGCGTGGGTTCGAATCCCGCTTCCGACAGAGCCCATTGAAAGTACCAGCAAGAACAAAGCAAACACATTCAAGAAAGCATTACCAGGTGCCAGGATGGCAGAGTGGTCAAAGACGCTGCGTTCAGGTCGCAGTCTCCCCAGGAGTCGTGGGTTCGAATCCCGCCTCCGACAGAGCCCATTGAAAGTACCAAGCAAGAACAAAGCTAACACAGTCAAGAGAGCATTACCAGCTGCCAGGATGGCAGAGCGGTCTAAGGCGTTGCGTTCAGGTCGCAGTCTCCCCAGGAGGCGTGGGTTCGAATCCCGCCTCAGACATTGCCCATTGAAAGTACAAAGCAAGAACAAAGCAAACACATTCAAGAGAGCATTACCAGCTGCCAGGATGGCAGAGCGGTCTAAGGCGTTGCGTTCAGATCGCAGTCTCCCCAGGAGGCGTGGGTTCGAATCCCGCCTCAGACAGTGCCCATTGAAAGTACCTAGCAATAATAAAGCAAACACAGTCAAGAGAGCATTACCAGTTGCCAGGATGGCAGAGCAGTCTAAGGCGTTGCGTTCAGATCGCAGTCCCCCCAGGAGGCGTGGGTTCGAATCCCGCCTCAGACAGTGCCCATTGAAAGTACCAAGCAATAATAAAGCAAACACAGTCAAGAGAGCATTACCAGTTGCCAGGATGGCAGAGCGGTCTAAGGCGTTGCGTTCAGGTCGCAGTCTCCCCAGGAGGCGTGGGTTCGAATCCCACCTCAGACAGAGCCCATTGAAAGTACCAAGCAATAACAAAGCAAACAAAGTCAAGAGAGCATTACCAGTTGCCAGGATGGCAGAGCGGTCTAAGGCGTTGCGTTCAGGTCGCAGTCTCCCCAGGAGGCGTGGGTTCGAATCCCACCTCAGACAGAGCCCATTGAAAGTACCAAGCAATAACAAAGCAAACACAGTCAAGAGAGAATTACCAGATGCCAGGATGGAAGAGCAGTCTAAGGCGTTGCGTTCAGGTCGCAGTAACCCCAGGAGGCGTGGGTTCGAATCCCGCCTCAGACAGAGCCCATTGAAAGTACCAACCAATAATAAAGCAAACACAGTCAAGAGAGCATTACCAGTTGCCAGGATGGCAGAGCAGTCTAAGGCGTTGCGTTCAGGTCGCAGTAATCCCAGGAGGCGTGGGTTCGAATCCCACCTCAGACAGAGCCCATTGATAGTACTAAGCAAGAAAAAGCAAACACAGTCAAGAGAGAATTACCAGTTGCCAGGATGGCAGAGCGGTCTAAGGCGTTGCGTTCAGGTCGCAGTCTCCCCAGGAGGCGTGGGTTCGAATCCCACCTCAGACAGAGCCCATTGAAAGTACCAAGCAATAACAAAGCAAACACAGTCAAGAGAGCATTACCAGCTGCCAGGATGGCAGTGTGTTCTAAGGCGTTGCGTTCAGGTCGCAGTCTCCCCAGGAGGCGTGGGTTCGAATCCCGCTTCCGACAGAGCCCATTGAAAGTACCAGCAAGAACAAAGCAAACACATTCAAGAGAGCATTACCAGGTGCCAGGATGGCAGAGTGGTCAAAGACGCTGCGTTCAGGTCGCAGTCTCCCCAGGAGTCGTGGGTTCGAATCCCGCCTCCGACAGAGCCCATTGAAAGTACCAAGCAATAATAAAGCAAACACAGTAAAGAGAGCATTACCAGGTGCCAGGATGGCAGAGCGGTCAAAGACGCTGCGTTCAGGTCGCAGTCTCCCCAGGAGACGTGGGTTCGAATCCCGCCTCAGACAGAGCCCATTGAAAGTACCAAGCAATAACAAAGCAAACACAGTCAAGAGAGCATTACCAGTTGCCAGGATGGCAGTGTGTTCTAAGGCGTTGCGTTCAGGTCGCAGTAACCCCAGGAGGCGTGGGTTGGAATCCCACCTCAGACAGAGCCCATTGAAAGTACCAAGCAATAACAAAGCAAACACAGTCAAGAGAGCATTACCAGCTGCCAGGATGGCAGTGTGTTCTAAGGCGTTGCGTTCAGGTCGCAGTCTCCCCAGGAGGCGTGGGTTCGAATCCCGCTTCCGACAGAGCCCATTGAAAGTACCAGCAAGAACAAAGCAAACACATTCAAGAAAGCATTACCAGGTGCCAGGATGGCAGAGTGGTCAAAGACGCTGCGTTCAGGTCGCAGTCTCCCCAGGAGTCGTGGGTTCGAATCCCGCCTCCGACAGAGCCCATTGAAAGTACCAAGCAATAACAAAGCTAACACAGTCAAGAGAGCATTACCAGCTGCCAGGATGGCAGAGCGGTCTAAGGCGTTGCGTTCAGGTCGCAGTCTCCCCAGGAGGCGTGGGTTCGAATCCCGCCTCAGACATTGCCCATTGAAAGTACCAGCAAGAACAAAGCAAACATATTCAAGAGAGCATTACCAGGTGCCAGGATGGCAGAGTGGTCAAAGACGCTGCGTTCAGGTCGCAGTCTCCCCAGGAGTCGTGGGTTCGAATCCCGCCTCCGACAGAGCCCATTGAAAGTACCAAGCAAGAACAAAGCTAACACAGTCAAGAGAGCATTACCAGCTGCCAGGATGGCAGAGCGGTCTAAGGCGTTGCGTTCAGGTCGCAGTCTCCCCAGGAGGCGTGGGTTCGAATCCCGCCTCAGACATTGCCCATTGAAAGTACAAAGCAAGAACAAAGCAAACACATTCAAGAGAGCATTACCAGCTGCCAGGATGGCAGAGCGGTCTAAGGCGTTGCGTTCAGATCGCAGTCTCCCCAGGAGGCGTGGGTTCGAATCCCGCCTCAGACAGTGCCCATTGAAAGTACCTAGCAATAATAAAGCAAACACAGTCAAGAGAGCATTACCAGTTGCCAGGATGGCAGAGCAGTCTAAGGCGTTGCGTTCAGATCGCAGTCCCCCCAGGAGGCGTGGGTTCGAATCCCGCCTCAGACAGTGCCCATTGAAAGTACCAAGCAATAATAAAGCAAACACAGTCAAGAGAGCATTACCAGTTGCCAGGATGGCAGAGCGGTCTAAGGCGTTGCGTTCAGGTCGCAGTCTCCCCAGGAGGCGTGGGTTCGAATCCCACCTCAGACAGAGCCCATTGAAAGTACCAAGCAATAACAAAGCAAACAAAGTCAAGAGAGCATTACCAGTTGCCAGGATGGCAGAGCGGTCTAAGGCGTTGCGTTCAGGTCGCAGTCTCCCCAGGAGGCGTGGGTTCGAATCCCACCTCAGACAGAGCCCATTGAAAGTACCAAGCAATAACAAAGCAAACACAGTCAAGAGAGAATTACCAGTTGCCAGGATGGCAGAGCGGTCTAAGGCGTTGCGTTCAGGTCGCAGTCTCCCCAGGAGGCGTGGGTTCGAATCCCACCTCAGACAGAGCCCATTGAAAGTACCAAGCAATAACAAAGCAAACACAGTCAAGAGAGAATTACCAGTTGCCAGGATGGCAGAGCGGTCTAAGGCGTTGCGTTCAGGTCGCAGTAACCCCAGGAGGCGTGGGTTCGAATCCCACCTCAGACAGAGCCCATTGAAAGTACCAAGCAATAACAAAGCAAACACAGTCAAGAGAGCATTACCAGCTGCCAGGATGGCAGTGTGTTCTAAGGCGTTGCGTTCAGGTCGCAGTCTCCCCAGGAGGCGTGGGTTCGAATCCCGCTTCAGACAGAGCCCATTGAAAGTACCAGCACGAACAAAGCAAACATATTCAAGAGAGCATTACCAGGTGCCAGGATGGCAGAGTGGTCAAAGACGCTGCGTTCAGGTCGCAGTCTCCCCAGGAGGCGTGGGTTCGAATCCCGCCTCCGACAGAGCCCATTGAAAGTACCAAGCAAGAACAAAGCAAACATATTCAAGAGAGCATTACCAGCTGCCAGGATGGCAGAGCGGTCTAAGGCGTTGCGTTCAGGTCACAGTCTCCCCAGGAGGCGTGGGTTTGAATCCCGCCTCAGACATTGCCCATTGAAAGTACCAAGCAAGTACAAAGCAAACACATTCAAGAGAGCATTACCAGCTGCCAGGATGGCAGAGCGGTCTAAGGCGTTGCGTTCAGATCGCAGTCTCCCCAGGAGGCGTGGGTTCGAATCCCGCCTCAGACAGTGCCCATTGAAAGTACCAACCAATAATAAAGCAAACACAGTCAAGAGAGCATTACCAGTTGCCAGGATGGCAGAGCAGTCTAAGGCGTTGCGTTCAGATCGCAGTCTCCCCAGGAGGCGTGGGTTTGAATCCCGCCTCAGACAGTGCCCATTGAAAGTACCAAGCAATAACAAAGCAAACACAGTCAAGAGAGCATTACCAGCTGCCAGGATGGCAGTGTGTTCTAAGGCGTTGCGTTCAGGTCGCAGTCTCCCCAGGAGGCGTGGGTTCGAATCCCGCTTCCGACAGAGCCCATTGAAAGTACCAGCAATAACAAAGCAAACACAGTCAAGAGAGCATTACCAGCTGCCAGGATGGCAGTGTGTTCTAAGGCGTTGCGTTCAGGTCGCAGTCTCCCCAGGAGGCGTGGGTTCGAATCCCGCTTCCGACAGAGCCCATTGAAAGTACCAGCAAGAACAAAGCAAACACATTCAAGAGAGCATTACCAGGTGCCAGGATGGCAGAGTGGTCAAAGACGCTGCGTTCAGGTCGCAGTCTCCCCAGGAGTCGTGGGTTCGAATCCCGCCTCCGACAGAGCCCATTGAAAGTACCAAGCAATAATAAAGCAAACACAGTAAAGAGAGCATTACCAGGTGCCAGGATGGCAGAGCGGTCAAAGACGCTGCGTTCAGGTCGCAGTCTCCCCAGGAGACGTGGGTTCGAATCCCGCCTCAGACAGAGCCCATTGAAAGTACCAAGCAATAACAAAGCAAACACAGTCAAGAGAGCATTACCAGTTGCCAGGATGGCAGTGTGTTCTAAGGCGTTGCGTTCAGGTCGCAGTAACCCCAGGAGGCGTGGGTTGGAATCCCACCTCAGACAGAGCCCATTGAAAGTACCAAGCAATAACAAAGCAAACACAGTCAAGAGAGCATTACCAGCTGCCAGGATGGCAGTGTGTTCTAAGGCGTTGCGTTCAGGTCGCAGTCTCCCCAGGAGGCGTGGGTTCGAATCCCGCTTCCGACAGAGCCCATTGAAAGTACCAGCAAGAACAAAGCAAACACATTCAAGAAAGCATTACCAGGTGCCAGGATGGCAGAGTGGTCAAAGACGCTGCGTTCAGGTCGCAGTCTCCCCAGGAGTCGTGGGTTCGAATCCCGCCTCCGACAGAGCCCATTGAAAGTACCAAGCAAGAACAAAGCTAACACAGTCAAGAGAGCATTACCAGCTGCCAGGATGGCAGAGCGGTCTAAGGCGTTGCGTTCAGGTCGCAGTCTCCCCAGGAGGCGTGGGTTCGAATCCCGCCTCAGACATTGCCCATTGAAAGTACAAAGCAAGAACAAAGCAAACACATTCAAGAGAGCATTACCAGCTGCCAGGATGGCAGAGCGGTCTAAGGCGTTGCGTTCAGATCGCAGTCTCCCCAGGAGGCGTGGGTTCGAATCCCGCCTCAGACAGTGCCCATTGAAAGTACCTAGCAATAATAAAGCAAACACAGTCAAGAGAGCATTACCAGTTGCCAGGATGGCAGAGCAGTCTAAGGCGTTGCGTTCAGATCGCAGTCCCCCCAGGAGGCGTGGGTTCGAATCCCGCCTCAGACAGTGCCCATTGAAAGTACCAAGCAATAATAAAGCAAACACAGTCAAGAGAGCATTACCAGTTGCCAGGATGGCAGAGCGGTCTAAGGCGTTGCGTTCAGGTCGCAGTCTCCCCAGGAGGCGTGGGTTCGAATCCCACCTCAGACAGAGCCCATTGAAAGTACCAAGCAATAACAAAGCAAACAAAGTCAAGAGAGCATTACCAGTTGCCAGGATGGCAGAGCGGTCTAAGGCGTTGCGTTCAGGTCGCAGTCTCCCCAGGAGGCGTGGGTTCGAATCCCACCTCAGACAGAGCCCATTGAAAGTACCAAGCAATAACAAAGCAAACACAGTCAAGAGAGAATTACCAGATGCCAGGATGGAAGAGCAGTCTAAGGCGTTGCGTTCAGGTCGCAGTAACCCCAGGAGGCGTGGGTTCGAATCCCGCCTCAGACAGAGCCCATTGAAAGTACCAACCAATAATAAAGCAAACACAGTCAAGAGAGCATTACCAGTTGCCAGGATGGCAGAGCAGTCTAAGGCGTTGCGTTCAGGTCGCAGTAATCCCAGGAGGCGTGGGTTCGAATCCCACCTCAGACAGAGCCCATTGATAGTACTAAGCAAGAAAAAGCAAACACAGTCAAGAGAGAATTACCAGTTGCCAGGATGGCAGAGCGGTCTAAGGCGTTGCGTTCAGGTCGCAGTCTCCCCAGGAGGCGTGGGTTCGAATCCCACCTCAGACAGAGCCCATTGAAAGTACCAAGCAATAACAAAGCAAACACAGTCAAGAGAGCATTACCAGCTGCCAGGATGGCAGTGTGTTCTAAGGCGTTGCGTTCAGGTCGCAGTCTCCCCAGGAGGCGTGGGTTCGAATCCCGCTTCCGACAGAGCCCATTGAAAGTACCAGCAAGAACAAAGCAAACACATTCAAGAGAGCATTACCAGGTGCCAGGATGGCAGAGTGGTCAAAGACGCTGCGTTCAGGTCGCAGTCTCCCCAGGAGTCGTGGGTTCGAATCCCGCCTCCGACAGAGCCCATTGAAAGTACCAAGCAATAATAAAGCAAACACAGTAAAGAGAGCATTACCAGGTGCCAGGATGGCAGAGCGGTCAAAGACGCTGCGTTCAGGTCGCAGTCTCCCCAGGAGACGTGGGTTCGAATCCCGCCTCAGACAGAGCCCATTGAAAGTACCAAGCAATAACAAAGCAAACACAGTCAAGAGAGCATTACCAGTTGCCAGGATGGCAGTGTGTTCTAAGGCGTTGCGTTCAGGTCGCAGTAACCCCAGGAGGCGTGGGTTGGAATCCCACCTCAGACAGAGCCCATTGAAAGTACCAAGCAATAACAAAGCAAACACAGTCAAGAGAGCATTACCAGCTGCCAGGATGGCAGTGTGTTCTAAGGCGTTGCGTTCAGGTCGCAGTCTCCCCAGGAGGCGTGGGTTCGAATCCCGCTTCCGACAGAGCCCATTGAAAGTACCAGCAAGAACAAAGCAAACACATTCAAGAAAGCATTACCAGGTGCCAGGATGGCAGAGTGGTCAAAGACGCTGCGTTCAGGTCGCAGTCTCCCCAGGAGTCGTGGGTTCGAATCCCGCCTCCGACAGAGCCCATTGAAAGTACCAAGCAATAACAAAGCTAACACAGTCAAGAGAGCATTACCAGCTGCCAGGATGGCAGAGCGGTCTAAGGCGTTGCGTTCAGGTCGCAGTCTCCCCAGGAGGCGTGGGTTCGAATCCCGCCTCAGACATTGCCCATTGAAAGTACCAGCAAGAACAAAGCAAACATATTCAAGAGAGCATTACCAGGTGCCAGGATGGCAGAGTGGTCAAAGACGCTGCGTTCAGGTCGCAGTCTCCCCAGGAGTCGTGGGTTCGAATCCCGCCTCCGACAGAGCCCATTGAAAGTACCAAGCAAGAACAAAGCTAACACAGTCAAGAGAGCATTACCAGCTGCCAGGATGGCAGAGCGGTCTAAGGCGTTGCGTTCAGGTCGCAGTCTCCCCAGGAGGCGTGGGTTCGAATCCCGCCTCAGACATTGCCCATTGAAAGTACAAAGCAAGAACAAAGCAAACACATTCAAGAGAGCATTACCAGCTGCCAGGATGGCAGAGCGGTCTAAGGCGTTGCGTTCAGATCGCAGTCTCCCCAGGAGGCGTGGGTTCGAATCCCGCCTCAGACAGTGCCCATTGAAAGTACCTAGCAATAATAAAGCAAACACAGTCAAGAGAGCATTACCAGTTGCCAGGATGGCAGAGCAGTCTAAGGCGTTGCGTTCAGATCGCAGTCCCCCCAGGAGGCGTGGGTTCGAATCCCGCCTCAGACAGTGCCCATTGAAAGTACCAAGCAATAATAAAGCAAACACAGTCAAGAGAGCATTACCAGTTGCCAGGATGGCAGAGCGGTCTAAGGCGTTGCGTTCAGGTCGCAGTCTCCCCAGGAGGCGTGGGTTCGAATCCCACCTCAGACAGAGCCCATTGAAAGTACCAAGCAATAACAAAGCAAACAAAGTCAAGAGAGCATTACCAGTTGCCAGGATGGCAGAGCGGTCTAAGGCGTTGCGTTCAGGTCGCAGTCTCCCCAGGAGGCGTGGGTTCGAATCCCACCTCAGACAGAGCCCATTGAAAGTACCAAGCAATAACAAAGCAAACACAGTCAAGAGAGAATTACCAGTTGCCAGGATGGCAGAGCGGTCTAAGGCGTTGCGTTCAGGTCGCAGTCTCCCCAGGAGGCGTGGGTTCGAATCCCACCTCAGACAGAGCCCATTGAAAGTACCAAGCAATAACAAAGCAAACACAGTCAAGAGAGAATTACCAGTTGCCAGGATGGCAGAGCGGTCTAAGGCGTTGCGTTCAGGTCGCAGTAACCCCAGGAGGCGTGGGTTCGAATCCCACCTCAGACAGAGCCCATTGAAAGTACCAAGCAATAACAAAGCAAACACAGTCAAGAGAGCATTACCAGCTGCCAGGATGGCAGTGTGTTCTAAGGCGTTGCGTTCAGGTCGCAGTCTCCCCAGGAGGCGTGGGTTCGAATCCCGCTTCAGACAGAGCCCATTGAAAGTACCAGCACGAACAAAGCAAACATATTCAAGAGAGCATTACCAGGTGCCAGGATGGCAGAGTGGTCAAAGACGCTGCGTTCAGGTCGCAGTCTCCCCAGGAGGCGTGGGTTCGAATCCCGCCTCCGACAGAGCCCATTGAAAGTACCAAGCAAGAACAAAGCAAACATATTCAAGAGAGCATTACCAGCTGCCAGGATGGCAGAGCGGTCTAAGGCGTTGCGTTCAGGTCACAGTCTCCCCAGGAGGCGTGGGTTTGAATCCCGCCTCAGACATTGCCCATTGAAAGTACCAAGCAAGTACAAAGCAAACACATTCAAGAGAGCATTACCAGCTGCCAGGATGGCAGAGCGGTCTAAGGCGTTGCGTTCAGATCGCAGTCTCCCCAGGAGGCGTGGGTTCGAATCCCGCCTCAGACAGTGCCCATTGAAAGTACCAACCAATAATAAAGCAAACACAGTCAAGAGAGCATTACCAGTTGCCAGGATGGCAGAGCAGTCTAAGGCGTTGCGTTCAGATCGCAGTCTCCCCAGGAGGCGTGGGTTTGAATCCCGCCTCAGACAGTGCCCATTGAAAGTACCAAGCAATAATAAAGCAAACAAAGTCAAGAGAGCATTACCAGTTGCCAGGATGGCAGAGCGGTCTAAGGCGTTGCGTTCAGGTCGCAGTCTCCCCAGGACGCAGGGGTTCGAATCCCACCTCAGACAGAGCCCATTGAAAGTACCAAGCAAGAACAAAGCAAACACACTCAAGAGAGCATTACCAGTTGCCAGGATGGCAGAGCGGTCTAAGGCGTTGCGTTCAGGTCGCAGTCTCCCCAGGAGGCGTGAGTTCGAATCCCGCCTCAGACAGTGCCCATTGAAAGTACCAAGCAATAATAAAGCAAACACAGTAAAGAGAGCATTACCAGTTGCCAGGATGGCAGAGCGGTCTAAGGCGTTGCGTTCAGGTCGCTGTCTCCCCAGGAGACGTGGGTTCGAATCCCACTTCAGACAGAGCCCATTGAAAGTCCCAGCAAGAACAAAGCAAACACATTCAAGAGAGCATTACCAGGTGCCAGGATGGCAGAGCGGTCAAAGACGCTGCGTTCAGGTCGCAGTCTCCCCAGGAGACGTGGGTTCGAATCCCGCCTCAGACAGAGCCCATTGAAAGTACCAAGCAAGAACAAAGCAAACACAGTCAAGAGAGAGTTACCAGTTGCCAGGATGGCAGAGCGGTCTAATGCGTTGCGTTCAGGTCCCAGTAATCCCAGGAGGCGTGGGTTCGAATCCCACCTCAGACAGAGCCCATTGAAAGTACCAAGCAATAACAAAGCAAACACAGTCAAGAGAGCATTACCAGCTGCCAGGATGGCAGTGTGTTCTAAGGCGTTGCGTTCAGGTCGCAGTCACCCCAGGAGGCGTGGGTTCGAATCCCACCTCAGACAGAGCCCATTGAAAGTACCAAGCAATAACAAAGCAAACACAGTCAAGAGAGAATTACCAGATGCCAGGATGGAAGAGCAGTCTAAGGCGTTGCGTTCAGGTCGCAGTAACCCCAGGAGGCGTGGGTTGGAATCCCACCTCAGACAGAGCCCATTGAAAGTACCAAGCAATAACAAAGCAAACACAGTCAAGAGAGCATTACCAGCTGCCAGGATGGCAGTGTGTTCTAAGGCGTTGCGTTCAGGTCGCATTCTCCCCAGGAGGCGTGGGTTCGAATCCCGCTTCCGACAGAGCCCATTGAAAGTACCAGCAAGAACAAAGCAAACACATTCAAGAGAGCATTACCAGGTGCCAGGATGGCAGAGTGGTAAAAGACGCTGCGTTCAGGTCGCAGTCTCCCCAGGAGTAGTGGGTTCGAATCCCGCCTCCGACAGAGCCCATTGAAAGTACCAAGCAAGAACAAAGCTAACACAGTCAAGAGAGCATTACCAGCTGCCAGGATGGCAGAGCGGTCTAAGGCGTTGCGTTCAGGTCGCAGTCTCCCCAGGAGGCGTGGGTTCGAATCCCACCTCAGACAGAGCCCATTGAAAGTACCAAGCAAGAACAAAGCTAACACAGTCAAGAGAGCATTACCAGCTGCCAGGATGGCAGAGCGGTCTAAGGCGTTGCGTTCAGGTCGCAGTCTCCCCAGGAGGCGTGGGTTCGAATCCCGCCTCAGACATTGCCCATTGAAAGTACAAAGCAAGAACAAAGCAAACACATTCAAGAGAGCATTACCAGCTGCCAGGATGGCAGAGCGGTCTAAGGCGTTGCGTTCAGATCGCAGTCTCCCCAGGAGGCGTGGGTTCGAATCCCGCCTCAGACAGTGCCCATTGAAAGTACCTAGCAATAATAAAGCAAACACAGTCAAGAGAGCATTACCAGTTGCCAGGATGGCAGAGCAGTCTAAGGCGTTGCGTTCAGATCGCAGTCCCCCCAGGAGGCGTGGGTTCGAATCCCGCCTCAGACAGTGCCCATTGAAAGTACCAAGCAATAATAAAGCAAACACAGTCAAGAGAGCATTACCAGTTGCCAGGATGGCAGAGCGGTCTAAGGCGTTGCGTTCAGGTCGCAGTCTCCCCAGGAGGCGTGGGTTCGAATCCCACCTCAGACAGAGCCCATTGAAAGTACCAAGCAATAACAAAGCAAACAAAGTCAAGAGAGCATTACCAGTTGCCAGGATGGCAGAGCGGTCTAAGGCGTTGCGTTCAGGTCGCAGTCTCCCCAGGAGGCGTGGGTTCGAATCCCACCTCAGACAGAGCCCATTGAAAGTACCAAGCAATAACAAAGCAAACACAGTCAAGAGAGAATTACCAGTTGCCAGGATGGCAGAGCGGTCTAAGGCGTTGCGTTCAGGTCGCAGTCTCCCCAGGAGGCGTGGGTTCGAATCCCACCTCAGACAGAGCCCATTGAAAGTACCAAGCAATAACAAAGCAAACACAGTCAAGAGAGCATTACCAGTTGCCAGGATGGCAGTGTGTTCTAAGGCGTTGCGTTCAGGTCGCAGTAACCCCAGGAGGCGTGGGTTGGAATCCCGCCTCCGACAGAGCCCATTGAAAGTACCAAGCAAGAACAAAGCTAACACAGTCAAGAGAGCATTACCAGCTGCCAGGATGGCAGAGCGGTCTAAGGCGTTGCGTTCAGGTCGCAGTCTCCCCAGGAGGCGTGGGTTCGAATCCCACCTCAGACAGAGCCCATTGAAAGTACCAAGCAATAACAAAGCAAACACAGTCAAGAGAGAATTACCAGTTGCCAGGATGGCAGAGCGGTCTAAGGCGTTGCGTTCAGGTCGCAGTCTCCCCAGGAGGCGTGGGTTCGAATCCCACCTCAGACAGAGCCCATTGAAAGTACCAAGCAATAACAAAGCAAACACAGTCAAGAGAGAATTACCAGTTGCCAGGATGGCAGAGCGGTCTAAGGCGTTGCGTTCAGGTCGCAGTAACCCCAGGAGGCGTGGGTTCGAATCCCACCTCAGACAGAGCCCATTGAAAGTACCAAGCAAGAACAAAGGAAACACAGTCAAGAGAGCATTACCAGCTGCCAGGATGGCAGTGTGTTCTAAGGCGTTGCGTTCAGGTCGCAGTCTCCCCAGGAGGCGTGGGTTCGAATCCCGCTTCAGACAGAGCCCATTGAAAGTACCAGCAAGAACAAAGCAAACATATTCAAGAGAGCATTACCAGGTGCCAGGATGGCAGAGTGGTCAAAGACGCTGCGTTCAGGTCGCAGTCTCCCCAGGAGGCGTGGGTTCGAATCCCGCCTCCGACAGAGCCCATTGAAAGTACCAAGCAAGAACAAAGCTAACACAGTCAAGAGAGCATTACCAGCTGCCAGGATGGCAGAGCGGTCTAAGGCGTTGCGTTCAGGTCACAGTCTCCCCAGGAGGCGTGGGTTCGAATCCCGCCTCAGACATTGCCCATTGAAAGTACCAAGCAAGAACAAAGCAAACACATTCAAGAGAGCATTACCAGCTGCCAGGATGGCAGAGCGGTCTAAGGCGTTGCGTTCAGATCGCAGTCTCCCCAGGAGGCGTGGGTTCGAATCCCGCCTCAGACAGTGCCCATTGAAAGTACCAACCAATAATAAAGCAAACACAGTCAAGAGAGCATTACCAGTTGCCAGGATGGCAGAGCAGTCTAAGGCGTTGCGTTCAGATCGCAGTCTCCCCAGGAGGCGTGGGTTTGAATCCCGCCTCAGACAGTGCCCATTGAAAGTACCAAGCAATAATAAAGCAAACACAGTCAAGAGAGCATTACCAGTTGCCAGAATGGCAGAGCGGTCTAAGGCGTTGCGTTCAGGTCGCAGTCTCCCCAGGACGCAGGGGTTCGAATCCCACCTCAGACAGAGCCCATTGAAAGTACCAAGCAAGAACAAAGCAAACACAGTCAAGAGAGCATTACCAGTTGCCAGGATGGCAGAGCGGTCTAAGGCGTTGCGTTCAGGTCGCAGTCTCCCCAGGAGGCGTGAGTTCGAATCCCGCCTCAGACAGTGCCCATTGAAAGTACCAAGCAATAATAAAGCAAACACAGTAAAGAGAGCATTACCAGTTGCCAGGATGGCAGAGCGGTCTAAGGCGTTGCGTTCAGGTCGCTGTCTCCCCAGGAGACGTGGGTTCGAATCCCACTTCAGACAGAGCCCATTGAAAGTACCTGCAAGAACAAAGCAAACACATTCAAGAGAGCATTACCAGGTGCCAGGATGGCAGAGCGGTCAAAGACGCTGCGTTCAGGTCGCAGTCTCCCCAGGAGACGTGGGTTCGAATCCCACCTCAGACAGAGCCCATTGATAGTACTAAGTAAGAAAAAAGCAAACACAGTCAAGAGAGAATTACCAGTTGCCAGGATGGCAGAGCGGTCTAAGGCGTTGCGTTCAGGTCGCAGTCTCCCCAGGAGGCGTGGGTTCGAATCCCACCTCAGACAGAGCCCATTGAAAGTACCAAGCAAGAACAAAGCAAACACAGTCAAGAGAGCATTACCAGCTGCCAGGATGGCAGTGTGTTCTAAGGCGTTGCGTTCAGGTCGCAGTCACCCCAGGAGGCGTGGGTTCGAATCCCACCTCAGACAGAGCCCATTGAAAGTACCAAGCAAGAACAAAGCAAACACAGTCAAGAGAGCATTACCAGATGCCAGGATGGCAGAGCGGTCTAAGGCGTTGCGTTCAGGTCGCAGTCTCCCCAGGAGGCGTGGGTTCGAATCCCAAGAACAAAGCAAACACATTCAAGAGAGCATTACCAGATGCCAGGATGGCAGAGCGGTCTAAGGCGTTGCGTTCAGGTCGCAGTCTCCCCAGGAGGCGTGGGTTCGAATCCCACCTCAGACAGAGCCCATTGAAAGTACCAAGCAATAACAAAGCAAACACAGTCAAGAGAGAATTACCAGATGCCAGGATGGAAGAGCAGTCTAAGGCGTTGCGTTCAGGTCGCAGTAACCCCAGGAGGCGTGGGTTCGAATCCCGCCTCAGACAGTGCCCATTGAAAGTACCAACCAATAATAAAGCAAACACAGTCAAGAGAGCATTACCAGTTGCCAGGATGGCAGAGCAGTCTAAGGCGTTGCGTTCAGGTCGCAGTAATCCCAGGAGGCGTGGTTTTAAATCCCACCTCAGACAGAGGCCATTGATAGTACTAAGCAAGAAAAAGCAAACACAGTCAAGAGAGAATTACCAGTTGCCAGGATGGCAGAGCGGTCTAAGGCGTTGCGTTCAGGTCGCAGTCTCCCCAGGAGGCGTGGGTTCGAATCCCACCTCAGACAGAGCCCATTGAAAGTACCAAGCAATAACAAAGCAAACACAGTCAAGAGAGCATTACCAGCTGCCAGGATGGCAGTGTGTTCTAAGGCGTTGCGTTCAGGTCGCAGTCTCCCCAGGAGGCGTGGGTTCGAATCCCGCTTCCGACAGAGCCCATTGAAAGTACCAGCAAGAACAAAGCAAACACATTCAAGAGAGCATTACCAGGTGCCAGGATGGCAGAGTGGTCAAAGACGCTGCGTTCAGGTCGCAGTCTCCCCAGGAGTCGTGGGTTCGAATCCCGCCTCCGACAGAGCCCATTGAAAGTACCAAGCAATAATAAAGCAAACACAGTAAAGAGAGCATTACCAGGTGCCAGGATGGCAGAGCGGTCAAAGACGCTGCGTTCAGGTCGCAGTCTCCCCAGGAGACGTGGGTTCGAATCCCGCCTCAGACAGAGCCCATTGAAAGTACCAAGCAATAACAAAGCAAACACAGTCAAGAGAGCATTACCAGTTGCCAGGATGGCAGTGTGTTCTAAGGCGTTGCGTTCAGGTCGCAGTAACCCCAGGAGGCGTGGGTTGGAATCCCACCTCAGACAGAGCCCATTGAAAGTACCAAGCAATAACAAAGCAAACACAGTCAAGAGAGCATTACCAGCTGCCAGGATGGCAGTGTGTTCTAAGGCGTTGCGTTCAGGTCGCAGTCTCCCCAGGAGGCGTGGGTTCGAATCCCGCTTCCGACAGAGCCCATTGAAAGTACCAGCAAGAACAAAGCAAACACATTCAAGAAAGCATTACCAGGTGCCAGGATGGCAGAGTGGTCAAAGACGCTGCGTTCAGGTCGCAGTCTCCCCAGGAGTCGTGGGTTCGAATCCCGCCTCCGACAGAGCCCATTGAAAGTACCAAGCAAGAACAAAGCTAACACAGTCAAGAGAGCATTACAAGCTGCCAGGATGGCAGAGCGGTCTAAGGCGTTGCGTTCAGGTCGCAGTCTCCCCAGGAGGCGTGGGTTCGAATCCCGCCTCAGACATTGCCCATTGAAAGTACAAAGCAAGAACAAAGCAAACACATTCAAGAGAGCATTACCAGCTGCCAGGATGGCAGAGCGGTCTAAGGCGTTGCGTTCAGATCGCAGTCTCCCCAGGAGGCGTGGGTTCGAATCCCGCCTCAGACAGTGCCCATTGAAAGTACCTAGCAATAATAAAGCAAACACAGTCAAGAGAGCATTACCAGTTGCCAGGATGGCAGAGCAGTCTAAGGCGTTGCGTTCAGATCGCAGTCCCCCCAGGAGGCGTGGGTTCGAATCCCGCCTCAGACAGTGCCCATTGAAAGTACCAAGCAATAATAAAGCAAACACAGTCAAGAGAGCATTACCAGTTGCCAGGATGGCAGAGCGGTCTAAGGCGTTGCGTTCAGGTCGCAGTCTCCCCAGGAGGCGTGGGTTCGAATCCCACCTCAGACAGAGCCCATTGAAAGTACCAAGCAATAACAAAGCAAACAAAGTCAAGAGAGCATTACCAGTTGCCAGGATGGCAGAGCGGTCTAAGGCGTTGCGTTCAGGTCGCAGTCTCCCCAGGAGGCGTGGGTTCGAATCCCACCTCAGACAGAGCCCATTGAAAGTACCAAGCAATAACAAAGCAAACACAGTCAAGAGAGAATTACCAGTTGCCAGGATGGCAGAGCGGTCTAAGGCGTTGCGTTCAGGTCGCAGTCTCCCCAGGAGGCGTGGGTTCGAATCCCACCTCAGACAGAGCCCATTGAAAGTACCAAGCAATAACAAAGCAAACACAGTCAAGAGAGAATTACCAGTTGCCAGGATGGCAGAGCGGTCTAAGGCGTTGCGTTCAGGTCGCAGTAACCCCAGGAGGCGTGGGTTCGAATCCCACCTCAGACAGAGCCCATTGAAAGTACCAAGCAATAACAAAGCAAACACAGTCAAGAGAGCATTACCAGCTGCCAGGATGGCAGTGTGTTCTAAGGCGTTGCGTTCAGGTCGCAGTCTCCCCAGGAGGCGTGGGTTCGAATCCCGCTTCAGACAGAGCCCATTGAAAGTACCAGCACGAACAAAGCAAACATATTCAAGAGAGCATTACCAGGTGCCAGGATGGCAGAGCGGTCTAAGGCGTTGCGTTCAGGTCGCAGTCTCCCCAGGAGGCGTGGGTTCGAATCCCGCCTCAGACATTGCCCATTGAAAGTACAAAGCAAGAACAAAGCAAACACATTCAAGAGAGCATTACCAGCTGCCAGGATGGCAGAGCGGTCTAAGGCGTTGCGTTCAGATCGCAGTCTCCCCAGGAGGCGTGGGTTCGAATCCCGCCTCAGACAGTGCCCATTGAAAGTACCTAGCAATAATAAAGCAAACACAGTCAAGAGAGCATTACCAGTTGCCAGGATGGCAGAGCAGTCTAAGGCGTTGCGTTCAGATCGCAGTCCCCCCAGGAGGCGTGGGTTCGAATCCCGCCTCAGACAGTGCCCATTGAAAGTACCAAGCAATAATAAAGCAAACACAGTCAAGAGAGCATTACCAGTTGCCAGGATGGCAGAGCGGTCTAAGGCGTTGCGTTCAGGTCGCAGTCTCCCCAGGAGGCGTGGGTTCGAATCCCACCTCAGACAGAGCCCATTGAAAGTACCAAGCAATAACAAAGCAAACAAAGTCAAGAGAGCATTACCAGTTGCCAGGATGGCAGAGCGGTCTAAGGCGTTGCGTTCAGGTCGCAGTCTCCCCAGGAGGCGTGGGTTCGAATCCCACCTCAGACAGAGCCCATTGAAAGTACCAAGCAATAACAAAGCAAACACAGTCAAGAGAGAATTACCAGTTGCCAGGATGGCAGAGCGGTCTAAGGCGTTGCGTTCAGGTCGCAGTCTCCCCAGGAGGCGTGGGTTCGAATCCCACCTCAGACAGAGCCCATTGAAAGTACCAAGCAATAACAAAGCAAACACAGTCAAGAGAGCATTACCAGTTGCCAGGATGGCAGTGTGTTCTAAGGCGTTGCGTTCAGGTCGCAGTAACCCCAGGAGGCGTGGGTTGGAATCCCGCCTCCGACAGAGCCCATTGAAAGTACCAAGCAAGAACAAAGCTAACACAGTCAAGAGAGCATTACCAGCTGCCAGGATGGCAGAGCGGTCTAAGGCGTTGCGTTCAGGTCGCAGTCTCCCCAGGAGGCGTGGGTTCGAATCCCACCTCAGACAGAGCCCATTGAAAGTACCAAGCAATAACAAAGCAAACACAGTCAAGAGAGAATTACCAGTTGCCAGGATGGCAGAGCGGTCTAAGGCGTTGCGTTCAGGTCGCAGTCTCCCCAGGAGGCGTGGGTTCGAATCCCACCTCAGACAGAGCCCATTGAAAGTACCAAGCAATAACAAAGCAAACACAGTCAAGAGAGAATTACCAGTTGCCAGGATGGCAGAGCGGTCTAAGGCGTTGCGTTCAGGTCGCAGTAACCCCAGGAGGCGTGGGTTCGAATCCCACCTCAGACAGAGCCCATTGAAAGTACCAAGCAAGAACAAAGGAAACACAGTCAAGAGAGCATTACCAGCTGCCAGGATGGCAGTGTGTTCTAAGGCGTTGCGTTCAGGTCGCAGTCTCCCCAGGAGGCGTGGGTTCGAATCCCGCTTCAGACAGAGCCCATTGAAAGTACCAGCAAGAACAAAGCAAACATATTCAAGAGAGCATTACCAGGTGCCAGGATGGCAGAGTGGTCAAAGACGCTGCGTTCAGGTCGCAGTCTCCCCAGGAGGCGTGGGTTCGAATCCCGCCTCCGACAGAGCCCATTGAAAGTACCAAGCAAGAACAAAGCTAACACAGTCAAGAGAGCATTACCAGCTGCCAGGATGGCAGAGCGGTCTAAGGCGTTGCGTTCAGGTCACAGTCTCCCCAGGAGGCGTGGGTTCGAATCCCGCCTCAGACATTGCCCATTGAAAGTACCAAGCAAGAACAAAGCAAACACATTCAAGAGAGCATTACCAGCTGCCAGGATGGCAGAGCGGTCTAAGGCGTTGCGTTCAGATCGCAGTCTCCCCAGGAGGCGTGGGTTCGAATCCCGCCTCAGACAGTGCCCATTGAAAGTACCAACCAATAATAAAGCAAACACAGTCAAGAGAGCATTACCAGTTGCCAGGATGGCAGAGCAGTCTAAGGCGTTGCGTTCAGATCGCAGTCTCCCCAGGAGGCGTGGGTTTGAATCCCGCCTCAGACAGTGCCCATTGAAAGTACCAAGCAATAATAAAGCAAACACAGTCAAGAGAGCATTACCAGTTGCCAGAATGGCAGAGCGGTCTAAGGCGTTGCGTTCAGGTCGCAGTCTCCCCAGGACGCAGGGGTTCGAATCCCACCTCAGACAGAGCCCATTGAAAGTACCAAGCAAGAACAAAGCAAACACAGTCAAGAGAGCATTACCAGTTGCCAGGATGGCAGAGCGGTCTAAGGCGTTGCGTTCAGGTCGCAGTCTCCCCAGGAGGCGTGAGTTCGAATCCCGCCTCAGACAGTGCCCATTGAAAGTACCAAGCAATAATAAAGCAAACACAGTAAAGAGAGCATTACCAGTTGCCAGGATGGCAGAGCGGTCTAAGGCGTTGCGTTCAGGTCGCTGTCTCCCCAGGAGACGTGGGTTCGAATCCCACTTCAGACAGAGCCCATTGAAAGTACCTGCAAGAACAAAGCAAACACATTCAAGAGAGCATTACCAGGTGCCAGGATGGCAGAGCGGTCAAAGACGCTGCGTTCAGGTCGCAGTCTCCCCAGGAGACGTGGGTTCGAATCCCACCTCAGACAGAGCCCATTGATAGTACTAAGTAAGAAAAAAGCAAACACAGTCAAGAGAGAATTACCAGTTGCCAGGATGGCAGAGCGGTCTAAGGCGTTGCGTTCAGGTCGCAGTCTCCCCAGGAGGCGTGGGTTCGAATCCCACCTCAGACAGAGCCCATTGAAAGTACCAAGCAAGAACAAAGCAAACACAGTCAAGAGAGCATTACCAGCTGCCAGGATGGCAGTGTGTTCTAAGGCGTTGCGTTCAGGTCGCAGTCACCCCAGGAGGCGTGGGTTCGAATCCCACCTCAGACAGAGCCCATTGAAAGTACCAAGCAAGAACAAAGCAAACACAGTCAAGAGAGCATTACCAGATGCCAGGATGGCAGAGCGGTCTAAGGCGTTGCGTTCAGGTCGCAGTCTCCCCAGGAGGCGTGGGTTCGAATCCCAAGAACAAAGCAAACACATTCAAGAGAGCATTACCAGATGCCAGGATGGCAGAGCGGTCTAAGGCGTTGCGTTCAGGTCGCAGTCTCCCCAGGAGGCGTGGGTTCGAATCCCACCTCAGACAGAGCCCATTGAAAGTACCAAGCAATAACAAAGCAAACACAGTCAAGAGAGAATTACCAGATGCCAGGATGGAAGAGCAGTCTAAGGCGTTGCGTTCAGGTCGCAGTAACCCCAGGAGGCGTGGGTTCGAATCCCGCCTCAGACAGTGCCCATTGAAAGTACCAACCAATAATAAAGCAAACACAGTCAAGAGAGCATTACCAGTTGCCAGGATGGCAGAGCAGTCTAAGGCGTTGCGTTCAGGTCGCAGTAATCCCAGGAGGCGTGGTTTTAAATCCCACCTCAGACAGAGGCCATTGATAGTACTAAGCAAGAAAAAGCAAACACAGTCAAGAGAGAATTACCAGTTGCCAGGATGGCAGAGCGGTCTAAGGCGTTGCGTTCAGGTCGCAGTCTCCCCAGGAGGCGTGGGTTCGAATCCCACCTCAGACAGAGCCCATTGAAAGTACCAAGCAATAACAAAGCAAACACAGTCAAGAGAGCATTACCAGCTGCCAGGATGGCAGTGTGTTCTAAGGCGTTGCGTTCAGGTCGCAGTCTCCCCAGGAGGCGTGGGTTCGAATCCCGCTTCCGACAGAGCCCATTGAAAGTACCAGCAAGAACAAAGCAAACACATTCAAGAGAGCATTACCAGGTGCCAGGATGGCAGAGTGGTCAAAGACGCTGCGTTCAGGTCGCAGTCTCCCCAGGAGTCGTGGGTTCGAATCCCGCCTCCGACAGAGCCCATTGAAAGTACCAAGCAATAATAAAGCAAACACAGTAAAGAGAGCATTACCAGGTGCCAGGATGGCAGAGCGGTCAAAGACGCTGCGTTCAGGTCGCAGTCTCCCCAGGAGACGTGGGTTCGAATCCCGCCTCAGACAGAGCCCATTGAAAGTACCAAGCAATAACAAAGCAAACACAGTCAAGAGAGCATTACCAGTTGCCAGGATGGCAGTGTGTTCTAAGGCGTTGCGTTCAGGTCGCAGTAACCCCAGGAGGCGTGGGTTGGAATCCCACCTCAGACAGAGCCCATTGAAAGTACCAAGCAATAACAAAGCAAACACAGTCAAGAGAGCATTACCAGCTGCCAGGATGGCAGTGTGTTCTAAGGCGTTGCGTTCAGGTCGCAGTCTCCCCAGGAGGCGTGGGTTCGAATCCCGCTTCCGACAGAGCCCATTGAAAGTACCAGCAAGAACAAAGCAAACACATTCAAGAAAGCATTACCAGGTGCCAGGATGGCAGAGTGGTCAAAGACGCTGCGTTCAGGTCGCAGTCTCCCCAGGAGTCGTGGGTTCGAATCCCGCCTCCGACAGAGCCCATTGAAAGTACCAAGCAAGAACAAAGCTAACACAGTCAAGAGAGCATTACAAGCTGCCAGGATGGCAGAGCGGTCTAAGGCGTTGCGTTCAGGTCGCAGTCTCCCCAGGAGGCGTGGGTTCGAATCCCGCCTCAGACATTGCCCATTGAAAGTACAAAGCAAGAACAAAGCAAACACATTCAAGAGAGCATTACCAGCTGCCAGGATGGCAGAGCGGTCTAAGGCGTTGCGTTCAGATCGCAGTCTCCCCAGGAGGCGTGGGTTCGAATCCCGCCTCAGACAGTGCCCATTGAAAGTACCTAGCAATAATAAAGCAAACACAGTCAAGAGAGCATTACCAGTTGCCAGGATGGCAGAGCAGTCTAAGGCGTTGCGTTCAGATCGCAGTCCCCCCAGGAGGCGTGGGTTCGAATCCCGCCTCAGACAGTGCCCATTGAAAGTACCAAGCAATAATAAAGCAAACACAGTCAAGAGAGCATTACCAGTTGCCAGGATGGCAGAGCGGTCTAAGGCGTTGCGTTCAGGTCGCAGTCTCCCCAGGAGGCGTGGGTTCGAATCCCACCTCAGACAGAGCCCATTGAAAGTACCAAGCAATAACAAAGCAAACAAAGTCAAGAGAGCATTACCAGTTGCCAGGATGGCAGAGCGGTCTAAGGCGTTGCGTTCAGGTCGCAGTCTCCCCAGGAGGCGTGGGTTCGAATCCCACCTCAGACAGAGCCCATTGAAAGTACCAAGCAATAACAAAGCAAACACAGTCAAGAGAGAATTACCAGTTGCCAGGATGGCAGAGCGGTCTAAGGCGTTGCGTTCAGGTCGCAGTCTCCCCAGGAGGCGTGGGTTCGAATCCCACCTCAGACAGAGCCCATTGAAAGTACCAAGCAATAACAAAGCAAACACAGTCAAGAGAGAATTACCAGTTGCCAGGATGGCAGAGCGGTCTAAGGCGTTGCGTTCAGGTCGCAGTAACCCCAGGAGGCGTGGGTTCGAATCCCACCTCAGACAGAGCCCATTGAAAGTACCAAGCAATAACAAAGCAAACACAGTCAAGAGAGCATTACCAGCTGCCAGGATGGCAGTGTGTTCTAAGGCGTTGCGTTCAGGTCGCAGTCTCCCCAGGAGGCGTGGGTTCGAATCCCGCTTCAGACAGAGCCCATTGAAAGTACCAGCACGAACAAAGCAAACATATTCAAGAGAGCATTACCAGGTGCCAGGATGGCAGAGTGGTCAAAGACGCTGCGTTCAGGTCGCAGTCTCCCCAGGAGGCGTTGGTTCGAATCCCGCCTCCGACAGAGCCCATTGAAAGTACCAAGCAAGAACAAAGCAAACATATTCAAGAGAGCATTACCAGCTGCCAGGATGGCAGAGCGGTCTAAGGCGTTGCGTTCAGGTCACAGTCTCCCCAGGAGGCGTGGGTTTGAATCCCGCCTCAGACATTGCCCATTGAAAGTACCAAGCAAGTACAAAGCAAACACATTCAAGAGAGCATTACCAGCTGCCAGGATGGCAGAGCGGTCTAAGGCGTTGCGTTCAGATCGCAGTCTCCCCAGGAGGCGTGGGTTCGAATCCCGCCTCAGACAGTGCCCATTGAAAGTACCAACCAATAATAAAGCAAACACAGTCAAGAGAGCATTACCAGTTGCCAGGATGGCAGAGCAGTCTAAGGCGTTGCGTTCAGATCGCAGTCTCCCCAGGAGGCGTGGGTTTGAATCCCGCCTCAGACAGTGCCCATTGAAAGTACCAAGCAATAATAAAGCAAACAAAGTCAAGAGAGCATTACCAGTTGCCAGGATGGCAGAGCGGTCTAAGGCGTTGCGTTCAGGTCGCAGTCTCCCCAGGACGCAGGGGTTCGAATCCCACCTCAGACAGAGCCCATTGAAAGTACCAAGCAAGAACAAAGCAAACACACTCAAGAGAGCATTACCAGTTGCCAGGATGGCAGAGCGGTCTAAGGCGTTGCGTTCAGGTCGCAGTCTCCCCAGGAGGCGTGAGTTCGAATCCCGC
Source organism: Idiotropiscis lumnitzeri (assembly GCF_059441095.1). Classification (NCBI taxonomy): domain Eukaryota; kingdom Metazoa; phylum Chordata; class Actinopteri; order Syngnathiformes; family Syngnathidae; genus Idiotropiscis; species Idiotropiscis lumnitzeri. The sequence goes on along the minus strand of NW_028283562.1, from coordinate 1,534,834 downwards.
CTCAGACAGTGCCCATTGAAAGTACCAAGCAATAATAAAGCAAACACAGTAAAGAGAGCATTACCAGTTGCCAGGATGGCAGAGCGGTCTAAGGCGTTGCGTTCAGGTCGCTGTCTCCCCAGGAGACGTGGGTTCGAATCCCACTTCAGACAGAGCCCATTGAAAGTCCCAGCAAGAACAAAGCAAACACATTCAAGAGAGCATTACCAGGTGCCAGGATGGCAGAGCGGTCAAAGACGCTGCGTTCAGGTCGCAGTCTCCCCAGGAGACGTGGGTTCGAATCCCGCCTCAGACAGAGCCCATTGAAAGTACCAAGCAAGAACAAAGCAAACACAGTCAAGAGAGAGTTACCAGTTGCCAGGATGGCAGAGCGGTCTAATGCGTTGCGTTCAGGTCCCAGTAATCCCAGGAGGCGTGGGTTCGAATCCCACCTCAGACAGAGCCCATTGAAAGTACCAAGCAATAACAAAGCAAACACAGTCAAGAGAGCATTACCAGCTGCCAGGATGGCAGTGTGTTCTAAGGCGTTGCGTTCAGGTCGCAGTCACCCCAGGAGGCGTGGGTTCGAATCCCACCTCAGACAGAGCCCATTGAAAGTACCAAGCAATAACAAAGCAAACACAGTCAAGAGAGAATTACCAGATGCCAGGATGGAAGAGCAGTCTAAGGCGTTGCGTTCAGGTCGCAGTAACCCCAGGAGGCGTGGGTTGGAATCCCACCTCAGACAGAGCCCATTGAAAGTACCAAGCAATAACAAAGCAAACACAGTCAAGAGAGCATTACCAGCTGCCAGGATGGCAGTGTGTTCTAAGGCGTTGCGTTCAGGTCGCATTCTCCCCAGGAGGCGTGGGTTCGAATCCCGCTTCCGACAGAGCCCATTGAAAGTACCAGCAAGAACAAAGCAAACACATTCAAGAGAGCATTACCAGGTGCCAGGATGGCAGAGTGGTAAAAGACGCTGCGTTCAGGTCGCAGTCTCCCCAGGAGTAGTGGGTTCGAATCCCGCCTCCGACAGAGCCCATTGAAAGTACCAAGCAAGAACAAAGCTAACACAGTCAAGAGAGCATTACCAGCTGCCAGGATGGCAGAGCGGTCTAAGGCGTTGCGTTCAGGTCGCAGTCTCCCCAGGAGGCGTGGGTTCGAATCCCACCTCAGACAGAGCCCATTGAAAGTACCAAGCAATAACAAAGCAAACACAGTCAAGAGAGAATTACCAGTTGCCAGGATGGCAGAGCGGTCTAAGGCGTTGCGATCAGGTCGCAGTCTCCCCAGGAGGCGTGGGTTCGAATCCCACCTCAGACAGAGCCCATTGAAAGTACCAAGCAATAACAAAGCAAACACAGTCAAGAGAGAATTACCAGTTGCCAGGATGGCAGAGCGGTCTAAGGCGTTGCGTTCAGGTCGCAGTAACCCCAGGAGGCGTGGGTTCGAATCCCACCTCAGACAGAGCCCATTGAAAGTACCAAGCAATAACAAAGCAAACACAGTCAAGAGAGCATTACCAGCTGCCAGGATGGCAGTGTGTTCTAAGGCGTTGCGTTCAGGTCGCAGTCTCCCCAGGAGGCGTGGGTTCGAATCCCGCTTCAGACAGAGCCCATTGAAAGTACCAGCAAGAACAAAGCAAACATATTCAAGAGAGCATTACCAGGTGCCAGGATGGCAGAGTGGTCAAAGACGCTGCGTTCAGGTCGCAGTCTCCCCAGGAGGCGTGGGTTCGAATCCCGCCTCCGACAGAGCCCATTGAAAGTACCAAGCAAGAACAAAGCTAACACAGTCAAGAGAGCATTACCAGCTGCCAGGATGGCAGAGCGGTCTAAGGCGTTGCGTTCAGGTCACAGTCTCCCCAGGAGGCGTGGGTTCGAATCCCGCCTCAGACATTGCCCATTGAAAGTACCAAGCAAGAACAAAGCAAACACATTCAAGAGAGCATTACCAGCTGCCAGGATGGCAGAGCGGTCTAAGGCGTTGCGTTCAGATCGCAGTCTCCCCAGGAGGCGTGGGTTCGAATCCCGCCTCAGACAGTGCCCATTGAAAGTACCAACCAATAATAAAGCAAACACAGTCAAGAGAGCATTACCAGTTGCCAGGATGGCAGAGCAGTCTAAGGCGTTGCGTTCAGATCGCAGTCTCCCCAGGAGGCGTGGGTTTGAATCCCGCCTCAGACAGTGCCCATTGAAAGTACCAAGCAATAATAAAGCAAACACAGTCAAGAGAGCATTACCAGTTGCCAGAATGGCAGAGCGGTCTAAGGCGTTGCGTTCAGGTCGCAGTCTCCCCAGGACGCAGGGGTTCGAATCCCACCTCAGACAGAGCCCATTGAAAGTACCAAGCAAGAACAAAGCAAACACAGTCAAGAGAGCATTACCAGTTGCCAGGATGGCAGAGCGGTCTAAGGCGTTGCGTTCAGGTCGCAGTCTCCCCAGGAGGCGTGAGTTCGAATCCCGCCTCAGACAGTGCCCATTGAAAGTACCAAGCAATAATAAAGCAAACACAGTAAAGAGAGCATTACCAGTTGCCAGGATGGCAGAGCGGTCTAAGGCGTTGCGTTCAGGTCGCTGTCTCCCCAGGAGACGTGGGTTCGAATCCCACTTCAGACAGAGCCCATTGAAAGTACCAGCAAGAACAAAGCAAACACATTCAAGAGAGCATTACCAGGTGCCAGGATGGCAGAGCGGTCAAAGACGCTGCGTTCAGGTCGCAGTCTCCCCAGGAGACGTGGGTTCGAATCCCACCTCAGACAGAGCCCATTGATAGTACTAAGCAAGAAAAAAGCAAACACAGTCAAGAGAGAATTACCAGTTGCCAGGATGGCAGAGCGGTCTAAGGCGTTGCGTTCAGGTCGCAGTCTCCCCAGGAGGCGTGGGTTCGAATCCCACCTCAGACAGAGCCCATTGAAAGTACCAAGCAATAACAAAGCAAACACAGTCAAGAGAGCATTACCAGCTGCCAGGATGGCAGTGTGTTCTAAGGCGTTGCGTTCAGGTCGCAGTCACCCCAGGAGGCGTGGGTTCGAATCCCACCTCAGACAGAGCCCATTGAAAGTACCAAGCAAGAACAAAGCAAACACAGTCAAGAGAGCATTACCAGATGCCAGGATGGCAGAGCGGTCTAAGGCGTTGCGTTCAGGTCGCAGTCTCCCCAGGAGGCGTGGGTTCGAATCCCAAGAACAAAGCAAACACATTCAAGAGAGCATTACCAGATGCCAGGATGGCAGAGCGGTCTAAGGCGTTGCGTTCAGGTCGCAGTCTCCCCAGGAGGCGTGGGTTCGAATCCCACCTCAGACAGAGCCCATTGAAAGTACCAAGCAATAACAAAGCAAACACAGTCAAGAGAGAATTACCAGATGCCAGGATGGAAGAGCAGTCTAAGGCGTTGCGTTCAGGTCGCAGTAACCCCAGGAGGCGTGGGTTCGAATCCCGCCTCAGACAGTGCCCATTGAAAGTACCAACCAATAATAAAGCAAACACAGTCAAGAGAGCATTACCAGTTGCCAGGATGGCAGAGCAGTCTAAGGCGTCGCGTTCAGGTCGCAGTCACCCCAGGAGGCGTGGGTTCGAATCCCACCTCAGACAGAGCCCATTGAAAGTACCAAGCAAGAACAAAGCAAACACATTCAAGAGAGCATTACCAGATGCCAGGATGGCAGAGCGGTCTAAGGCGTTGCGTTCAGGTCGCAGTCTCCCCAGGAGGCGTGGGTTCGATTCCCACCTCAGACAGTGCCCATTGAAAGTACCAAGCAAGAACAAAGCAAACACAGTCAAGAGAGCATTACCAGATGCCAGGATGGCAGAGCGGTCTAAGGCGTTGCGTTCAGGTCGCAGTCTCCCCAGGAGGCGTGGGTTGGAATCCCGCCTCAGACAGTGCCCATTGAAAGTACCAAGAAATAATAAAGCAAACACAGTCAAGAGAGAGTTACCAGTTGCCAGGATGGCAGAGCGGTCTAAGGCGTTGCGTTCAGGTCGCAGTAACCCCAGGAGGCGTGGTTTCAAATCCCACCTCTGACAGAGCCCATTGATAGTACTGAGCAAAAAAAAGCAAACACAGTCAAGAGAGCATTACCAGTTGCCAGGATGGCAGAGCGGTCTAAGGCGTTGCGTTCAGATCGCAGTCACCCCAGGAGGCGTGGGTTCGAATCCCGCCTCAGACAGTGCCCATTGAAAGTACCAACCAATAATAAAGCAAACACAGTCAAGAGAGCATTACCAGTTTCCAGGATGGCAGAGCAGTCTAAGGCGTTGCGTTCAGATCGCAGTCTCCCCAGGAGGCGTGGGTTTGAATCCCCCCTCAGACAGTGCCCATTGAAAGTACCAAGCAATAATAAAGCAAACAAAGTCAAGAGAGCATTACCAGTTGCCAGGATGGCAGAGCGGTCTAAGGCGTTGCGTTCAGGTCGCAGTCTCCCCAGGACGCAGGGGTTCGAATCCCAACTCAGACAGAGCCCATTGAAAGTACCAAGCAAGAACAAAGCAAACACACTCAAGAGAGCATTACCAGTTGCCAGGATGGCAGAGCGGTCTAAGGCGTTACGTTCAGGTCGCAGTCTCCCCAGGAGGCGTGGGTTCGAATCCCTCCTCAGACAGAGCCCATTGAAAGTACCAAGCAAGAACAAAGCAAACACAGTCATAAGAGCATTACGAGGTGCCAGGATGGCAGAGCGGTCTTAGGCGTTGCGTTCAGGTCGCAGTCTCCCCAGGAGGCGTGGGTTCGAATCCCGCCTCAGACAGAGCCCATTGAAAGTACCAAGCAATAACAAAGCAAACACAGTCAAGAGAGCATTACCAGTTGCCAGGATGGCAGAGCAGTCTAAGGCGTTGCGTTCAGATCGCAGTCCCCCCAGGAGGCGTGGGTTCGAATCCCGCCTCAGACAGTGCCCATTGAAAGTACCAAGCAATAATAAAGCAAACACAGTCAAGAGAGCATTACCAGTTGCCAGGATGGCAGAGCGGTCTAAGGCGTTGCGTTCAGGTCGCAGTCTCCCCAGGAGGCGTGGGTTCGAATCCCACCTCAGACAGAGCCCATTGAAAGTACCAAGCAATAACAAAGCAAACAAAGTCAAGAGAGCATTACCAGTTGCCAGGATGGCAGAGCGGTCTAAGGCGTTGCGTTCAGGTCGCAGTCTCCCCAGGAGGCGTGGGTTCGAATCCCACCTCAGACAGAGCCCATTGAAAGTACCAAGCAATAACAAAGCAAACACAGTCAAGAGAGAATTACCAGTTGCCAGGATGGCAGAGCGGTCTAAGGCGTTGCGTTCAGGTCGCAGTCTCCCCAGGAGGCGTGGGTTCCAATCCCACCTCAGACAGAGCCCATTGAAAGTACCAAGCAATAACAAAGCAAACACAGTCAAGAGAGAATTACCAGTTGCCAGGATGGCAGAGCGGTCTAAGGCGTTGCGTTCAGGTCGCAGTAACCCCAGGAGGCGTGGGTTCGAATCCCACCTCAGACAGAGCCCATTGAAAGTACCAAGCAATAACAAAGCAAACACAGTCAAGAGAGCATTACCAGCTGCCAGGATGGCAGTGTGTTCTAAGGCGTTGCGTTCAGGTCGCAGTCTCCCCAGGAGGCGTGGGTTCGAATCCCGCTTCAGACAGAGCCCATTGAAAGTACCAGCACGAACAAAGCAAACATATTCAAGAGAGCATTACCAGGTGCCAGGATGGCAGAGTGGTCAAAGACGCTGCGTTCAGGTCGCAGTCTCCCCAGGAGGCGTGGGTTCGAATCCCGCCTCCGACAGAGCCCATTGAAAGTACCAAGCAAGAACAAAGCAAACATATTCAAGAGAGCATTACCAGCTGCCAGGATGGCAGAGCGGTCTAAGGCGTTGCGTTCAGGTCACAGTCTCCCCAGGAGGCGTGGGTTTGAATCCCGCCTCAGACATTGCCCATTGAAAGTACCAAGCAAGAACAAAGCAAACACATTCAAGAGAGCATTACCAGCTGCCAGGATGGCAGAGCGGTCTAAGGCGTTGCGTTCAGATCGCAGTCTCCCCAGGAGGCGTGGGTTCGAATCCCACCTCAGACAGAGCCCATTGAAAGTACCAAGCAATAACAAAGCAAACAAAGTCAAGAGAGCATTACCAGTTGCCAGGATGGCAGAGCGGTCTAAGGCGTTGCGTTCAGGTCGCAGTCTCCCCAGGAGGCGTGGGTTCGAATCCCACCTCAGACAGAGCCCATTGAAAGTACCAAGCAATAACAAAGCAAACACAGTCAAGAGAGAATTACCAGTTGCCAGGATGGCAGAGCGGTCTAAGGCGTTGCGTTCAGGTCGCAGTCTCCCCAGGAGGCGTGGGTTCGAATCCCACCTCAGACAGAGCCCATTGAAAGTACCAAGCAATAACAAAGCAAACACAGTCAAGAGAGAATTACCAGTTGCCAGGATGGCAGAGCGGTCTAAGGCGTTGCGTTCAGGTCGCAGTAACCCCAGGAGGCGTGGGTTCGAATCCCACCTCAGACAGAGCCCATTGAAAGTACCAAGCAATAACAAAGCAAACACAGTCAAGAGAGCATTACCAGCTGCCAGGATGGCAGTGTGTTCTAAGGCGTTGCGTTCAGGTCGCAGTCTCCCCAGGAGGCGTGGGTTCGAATCCCGCTTCAGACAGAGCCCATTGAAAGTACCAGCACGAACAAAGCAAACATATTCAAGAGAGCATTACCAGGTGCCAGGATGGCAGAGTGGTCAAAGACGCTGCGTTCAGGTCGCAGTCTCCCCAGGAGGCGTGGGTTCGAATCCCGCCTCCGACAGAGCCCATTGAAAGTACCAAGCAAGAACAAAGCAAACATATTCAAGAGAGCATTACCAGCTGCCAGGATGGCAGAGCGGTCTAAGGCGTTGCGTTCAGGTCACAGTCTCCCCAGGAGGCGTGGGTTTGAATCCCGCCTCAGACATTGCCCATTGAAAGTACCAAGCAAGAACAAAGCAAACACATTCAAGAGAGCATTACCAGCTGCCAGGATGGCAGAGCGGTCTAAGGCGTTGCGTTCAGATCGCAGTCTCCCCAGGAGGCGTGGGTTCGAATCCCGCCTCAGACAGTGCCCATTGAAAGTACCAACCAATAATAAAGCAAACACAGTCAAGAGAGCATTACCAGTTGCCAGGATGGCAGAGCAGTCTAAGGCGTTGCGTTCAGATCGCAGTCTCCCCAGGAGGCGTGGGTTTGAATCCCGCCTCAGACAGTGCCCATTGAAAGTACCAAGCAATAATAAAGCAAACAAAGTCAAGAGAGCATTACCAGTTGCCAGGATGGCAGAGCGGTCTAAGGCGTTGCGTTCAGGTCGCAGTCTCCCCAGGACGCAGGGGTTCGAATCCCACCTCAGACAGAGCCCATTGAAAGTACCAAGCAAGAACAAAGCAAACACACTCAAGAGAGCATTACCAGTTGCCAGGATGGCAGAGCGGTCTAAGGCGTTGCGTTCAGGTCGCAGTCTCCCCAGGAGGCGTGAGTTCGAATCCCGCCTCAGACAGTGCCCATTGAAAGTACCAAGCAATAATAAAGCAAACACAGTAAAGAGAGCATTTCCAGTTGCCAGGATGGCAGAGCGGTCTAAGGCGTTGCGTTCAGGTCGCTGTCTCCCCAGGAGACGTGGGTTCGAATCCCACTTCAGACAGAGCCCATTGAAAGTCCCAGCAAGAACAAAGCAAACACATTCAAGAGAGCATTACCAGGTGCCAGGATGGCAGAGCGGTCAAAGACGCTGCGTTCAGGTCGCAGTCTCCCCAGGAGACGTGGGTTCGAATCCTGCCTCAGACAGAGCCCATTGAAAGTACCAAGCAAGAACAAAGCAAACACAGTCAAGAGAGAGTTACCAGTTGCCAGGATGGCAGAGCGGTCTAATGCGTTGCGTTCAGGTCCCAGTAATCCCAGGAGGCGTGGGTTCGAATCCCACCTCAGACAGAGCCCATTGAAAGTACCAAGCAATAACAAAGCAAACACAGTCAAGAGAGCATTACCAGCTGCCAGGATGGCAGTGTGTTCTAAGGCGTTGCGTTCAGGTCGCAGTCACCCCAGGAGGCGTCGGTTCGAATCCCACCTCAGACAGAGCCCATTGAAAGTACTAAGCAATAACAAAGCAAACACAGTCAAGAGAGAATTACCAGATGCCAGGATGGAAGAGCAGTCTAAGGCGTTGCGTTCAGGTCGCAGTCTCCCCAGGAGGCGTGGGTTCGAATCCCGCTTCAGACAGAGCCCATTGAAAGTACCAGCACGAACAAAGCAAACATATTCAAGAGAGCATTACCAGGTGCCAGGATGGCAGAGTGGTCAAAGACGCTGCGTTCAGGTCGCAGTCTCCCCAGGAGGCGTGGGTTCGAATCCCGCCTCCGACAGAGCCCATTGAAAGTACCAAGCAAGAACAAAGCAAACATATTCAAGAGAGCATTACCAGCTGCCAGGATGGCAGAGCGGTCTAAGGCGTTGCGTTCAGGTCGCAGTCTCCCCAGGAGGCGTGGGTTCGAATCCCACCTCAGACAGAGCCCATTGAAAGTACCAAGCAATAACAAAGCAAACACAGTCAAGAGAGAATTACCAGTTGCCAGGATGGCAGAGCGGTCTAAGGCGTTGCGATCAGGTCGCAGTCTCCCCAGGAGGCGTGGGTTCGAATCCCACCTCAGACAGAGCCCATTGAAAGTACCAAGCAATAACAAAGCAAACACAGTCAAGAGAGAATTACCAGTTGCCAGGATGGCAGAGCGGTCTAAGGCGTTGCGTTCAGGTCGCAGTAACCCCAGGAGGCGTGGGTTCGAATCCCACCTCAGACAGAGCCCATTGAAAGTACCAAGCAATAACAAAGCAAACACAGTCAAGAGAGCATTACCAGCTGCCAGGATGGCAGTGTGTTCTAAGGCGTTGCGTTCAGGTCGCAGTCTCCCCAGGAGGCGTGGGTTCGAATCCCGCTTCAGACAGAGCCCATTGAAAGTACCAGCACGAACAAAGCAAACATATTCAAGAGAGCATTACCAGGTGCCAGGATGGCAGAGTGGTCAAAGACGCTGCGTTCAGGTCGCAGTCTCCCCAGGAGGCGTGGGTTCGAATCCCGCCTCCGACAGAGCCCATTGAAAGTACCAAGCAAGAACAAAGCAAACATATTCAAGAGAGCATTACCAGCTGCCAGGATGGCAGAGCGGTCTAAGGCGTTGCGTTCAGGTCACAGTCTCCCCAGGAGGCGTGGGTTTGAATCCCGCCTCAGACATTGCCCATTGAAAGTACCAAGCAAGAACAAAGCAAACACATTCAAGAGAGCATTACCAGCTGCCAGGATGGCAGAGCGGTCTAAGGCGTTGCGTTCAGATCGCAGTCTCCCCAGGAGGCGTGGGTTCGAATCCCACCTCAGACAGAGCCCATTGAAAGTACCAAGCAATAACAAAGCAAACAAAGTCAAGAGAGCATTACCAGTTGCCAGGATGGCAGAGCGGTCTAAGGCGTTGCGTTCAGGTCGCAGTCTCCCCAGGAGGCGTGGGTTCGAATCCCACCTCAGACAGAGCCCATTGAAAGTACCAAGCAATAACAAAGCAAACACAGTCAAGAGAGAATTACCAGTTGCCAGGATGGCAGAGCGGTCTAAGGCGTTGCGTTCAGGTCGCAGTCTCCCCAGGAGGCGTGGGTTCGAATCCCACCTCAGACAGAGCCCATTGAAAGTACCAAGCAATAACAAAGCAAACACAGTCAAGAGAGAATTACCAGTTGCCAGGATGGCAGAGCGGTCTAAGGCGTTGCGTTCAGGTCGCAGTAACCCCAGGAGGCGTGGGTTCGAATCCCACCTCAGACAGAGCCCATTGAAAGTACCAAGCAATAACAAAGCAAACACAGTCAAGAGAGCATTACCAGCTGCCAGGATGGCAGTGTGTTCTAAGGCGTTGCGTTCAGGTCGCAGTCTCCCCAGGAGGCGTGGGTTCGAATCCCGCTTCAGACAGAGCCCATTGAAAGTACCAGCACGAACAAAGCAAACATATTCAAGAGAGCATTACCAGGTGCCAGGATGGCAGAGTGGTCAAAGACGCTGCGTTCAGGTCGCAGTCTCCCCAGGAGGCGTGGGTTCGAATCCCGCCTCTGACAGAGCCCATTGAAAGTACCAAGCAAGAACAAAGCAAACATATTCAAGAGAGCATTACCAGCTGCCAGGATGGCAGAGCGGTCTAAGGCGTTGCGTTCAGGTCACAGTCTCCCCAGGAGGCGTGGGTTTGAATCCCGCCTCAGACATTGCCCATTGAAAGTACCAAGCAAGAACAAAGCAAACACATTCAAGAGAGCATTACCAGCTGCCAGGATGGCAGAGCGGTCTAAGGCGTTGCGTTCAGATCGCAGTCTCCCCAGGAGGCGTGGGTTCGAATCCCGCCTCAGACAGTGCCCATTGAAAGTACCAACCAATAATAAAGCAAACACAGTCAAGAGAGCATTACCAGTTGCCAGGATGGCAGAGCAGTCTAAGGCGTTGCGTTCAGATCGCAGTCTCCCCAGGAGGCGTGGGTTTGAATCCCGCCTCAGACAGTGCCCATTGAAAGTACCAAGCAATAATAAAGCAAACAAAGTCAAGAGAGCATTACCAGTTGCCAGGATGGCAGAGCGGTCTAAGGCGTTGCGTTCAGGTCGCAGTCTCCCCAGGACGCAGGGGTTCGAATCCCACCTCAGACAGAGCCCATTGAAAGTACCAAGCAAGAACAAAGCAAACACACTCAAGAGAGCATTACCAGTTGCCAGGATGGCAGAGCGGTCTAAGGCGTTGCGTTCAGGTCGCAGTCTCCCCAGGAGGCGTGAGTTCGAATCCCGCCTCAGACAGTGCCCATTGAAAGTACCAAGCAATAATAAAGCAAACACAGTAAAGAGAGCATTACCAGTTGCCAGGATGGCAGAGCGGTCTAAGGCGTTGCGTTCAGGTCGCTGTCTCCCCAGGAGACGTGGGTTCGAATCCCACTTCAGACAGAGCCCATTGAAAGTCCCAGCAAGAACAAAGCAAACACATTCAAGAGAGCATTACCAGGTGCCAGGATGGCAGAGCGGTCAAAGACGCTGCGTTCAGGTCGCAGTCTCCCCAGGAGACGTGGGTTCGAATCCCGCCTCAGACAGAGCCCATTGAAAGTACCAAGCAAGAACAAAGCAAACACAGTCAAGAGAGAGTTACCAGTTGCCAGGATGGCAGAGCGGTCTAATGCGTTGCGTTCAGGTCCCAGTAATCCCAGGAGGCGTGGGTTCGAATCCCACCTCAGACAGAGCCCATTGAAAGTACCAAGCAATAACAAAGCAAACACAGTCAAGAGAGCATTACCAGCTGCCAGGATGGCAGTGTGTTCTAAGGCGTTGCGTTCAGGTCGCAGTCACCCCAGGAGGCGTGGGTTCGAATCCCACCTCAGACAGAGCCCATTGAAAGTACCAAGCAATAACAAAGCAAACACAGTCAAGAGAGAATTACCAGATGCCAGGATGGAAGAGCAGTCTAAGGCGTTGCGTTCAGGTCGCAGTAACCCCAGGAGGCGTGGGTTGGAATCCCACCTCAGACAGAGCCCATTGAAAGTACCAAGCAATAACAAAGCAAACACAGTCAAGAGAGCATTACCAGCTGCCAGGATGGCAGTGTGTTCTAAGGCGTTGCGTTCAGGTCGCAGTCTCCCCAGGAGGCGTGGGTTCGAATCCCGCTTCCGACAGAGCCCATTGAAAGTACCAGCAAGAACAAAGCAAACACATTCAAGAGAGCATTACCAGGTGCCAGGATGGCAGAGTGGTAAAAGACGCTGCGTTCAGGTCGCAGTCTCCCCAGGAGTAGTGGGTTCGAATCCCGCCTCCGACAGAGCCCATTGAAAGTACCAAGCAAGAACAAAGCTAACACAGTCAAGAGAGCATTACCAGCTGCCAGGATGGCAGAGCGGTCTAAGGCGTTGCGTTCAGGTCGCAGTCTCCCCAGGAGGCGTGGGTTCGAATCCCACCTCAGACAGAGCCCATTGAAAGTACCAAGCAATAACAAAGCAAACACAGTCAAGAGAGAATTACCAGTTGCCAGGATGGCAGAGCGGTCTAAGGCGTTGCGATCAGGTCGCAGTCTCCCCAGGAGGCGTGGGTTCGAATCCCACCTCAGACAGAGCCCATTGAAAGTACCAAGCAATAACAAAGCAAACACAGTCAAGAGAGAATTACCAGTTGCCAGGATGGCAGAGCGGTCTAAGGCGTTGCGTTCAGGTCGCAGTAACCCCAGGAGGCGTGGGTTCGAATCCCACCTCAGACAGAGCCCATTGAAAGTACCAAGCAATAACAAAGCAAACACAGTCAAGAGAGCATTACCAGCTGCCAGGATGGCAGTGTGTTCTAAGGCGTTGCGTTCAGGTCGCAGTCTCCCCAGGAGGCGTGGGTTCGAATCCCGCTTCAGACAGAGCCCATTGAAAGTACCAGCAAGAACAAAGCAAACATATTCAAGAGAGCATTACCAGGTGCCAGGATGGCAGAGTGGTCAAAGACGCTGCGTTCAGGTCGCAGTCTCCCCAGGAGGCGTGGGTTCGAATCCCGCCTCCGACAGAGCCCATTGAAAGTACCAAGCAAGAACAAAGCTAACACAGTCAAGAGAGCATTACCAGCTGCCAGGATGGCAGAGCGGTCTAAGGCGTTGCGTTCAGGTCACAGTCTCCCCAGGAGGCGTGGGTTCGAATCCCGCCTCAGACATTGCCCATTGAAAGTACCAAGCAAGAACAAAGCAAACACATTCAAGAGAGCATTACCAGCTGCCAGGATGGCAGAGCGGTCTAAGGCGTTGCGTTCAGATCGCAGTCTCCCCAGGAGGCGTGGGTTTGAATCCCGCCTCAGACAGTGCCCATTGAAAGTACCAAGCAATAATAAAGCAAACACAGTCAAGAGAGCATTACCAGTTGCCAGAATGGCAGAGCGGTCTAAGGCGTTGCGTTCAGGTCGCAGTCTCCCCAGGACGCAGGGGTTCGAATCCCACCTCAGACAGAGCCCATTGAAAGTACCAAGCAAGAACAAAGCAAACACAGTCAAGAGAGCATTACCAGATGCCAGGATGGCAGAGCGGTCTAAGGCGTTGCGTTCAGGTCGCAGTCTCCCCAGGAGGCGTGGGTTCGAATCCCAAGAACAAAGCAAACACATTCAAGAGAGCATTACCAGATGCCAGGATGGCAGAGCGGTCTAAGGCGTTGCGTTCAGGTCGCAGTCTCCCCAGGAGGCGTGGGTTCGAATCCCACCTCAGACAGAGCCCATTGAAAGTACCAAGCAATAACAAAGCAAACACAGTCAAGAGAGAATTACCAGATGCCAGGATGGAAGAGCAGTCTAAGGCGTTGCGTTCAGGTCGCAGTAACCCCAGGAGGCGTGGGTTCGAATCCCGCCTCAGACAGTGCCCATTGAAAGTACCAACCAATAATAAAGCAAACACAGTCAAGAGAGCATTACCAGTTGCCAGGATGGCAGAGCAGTCTAAGGCGTTGCGTTCAGGTCGCAGTCACCCCAGGAGGCGTGGGTTCGAATCCCACCTCAGACAGAGCCCATTGAAAGTACCAAGCAAGAACAAAGCAAACACATTCAAGAGAGCATTACCAGATGCCAGGATGGCAGAGCGGTCTAAGGCGTTGCGTTCAGGTCGCAGTCTCCCCAGGAGGCGTGGGTTCGATTCCCACCTCAGACAGTGCCCATTGAAAGTACCAAGCAAGAACAAAGCAAACACAGTCAAGAGAGCATTACCAGATGCCAGGATGGCAGAGCGGTCTAAGGCGTTGCGTTCAGGTCGCAGTCTCCCCAGGAGGCGTGGGTTGGAATCCCGCCTCAGACAGTGCCCATTGAAAGTACCAAGAAATAATAAAGCAAACACAGTCAAGAGAGAGTTACCAGTTGCCAGGATGGCAGAGCGGTCTAAGGCGTTGCGTTCAGGTCGCAGTAACCCCAGGAGGCGTGGTTTCAAATCCCACCTCTGACAGAGCCCATTGATAGTACTGAGCAAAAAAAAGCAAACACAGTCAAGAGAGCATTACCAGTTGCCAGGATGGCAGAGCGGTCTAAGGCATTGCGTTCAGATCGCAGTCACCCCAGGAGGCGTGGGTTCGAATCCCGCCTCAGACAGTGCCCATTGAAAGTACCAACCAATAATAAAGCAAACACAGTCAAGAGAGCATTACCAGTTGCCAGGATGGCAGAGCAGTCTAAGGCGTTGCGTTCAGATCGCAGTCTCCCCAGGAGGCGTGGGTTTGAATCCCGCCTCAGACAGTGCCCATTGAAAGTACCAAGCAATAATAAAGCAAACAAAGTCAAGAGAGCATTACCAGTTGCCAGGATGGCAGAGCGGTCTAAGGCGTTGCGTTCAGGTCGCAGTCTCCCCAGGACGCAGGGGTTCGAATCCCACCTCAGACAGAGCCCATTGAAAGTACCAAGCAAGAACAAAGCAAACACACTCAAGAGAGCATTACCAGTTGCCAGGATGGCAGAGCGGTCTAAGGCGTTACGTTCAGGTCGCAGTCTCCCCAGGAGGCGTGGGTTCGAATCCCTCCTCAGACAGAGCCCATTGAAAGTACCAAGCAAGAAAAAAGCAAACACAGTCATAAGAGCATTACGAGGTGCCAGGATGGCAGAGCGGTCTTAGGCGTTGCGTTCAGGTCGCAGTCTCCCCAGGAGGCGTGGGTTCGAATCCCGCCTCAGACAGAGCCCATTGAAAGTACCAAGCAATAACAAAGCAAACACAGTCAAGAGAGCATTACCAGTTGCCAGGATGGCAGAGCAGTCTAAGGCGTTGCGTTCAGATCGCAGTCCCCCCAGGAGGCGTGGGTTCGAATCCCGCCTCAGACAGTGCCCATTGAAAGTACCAAGCAATAATAAAGCAAACACAGTCAAGAGAGCATTACCAGTTGCCAGGATGGCAGAGCGGTCTAAGGCGTTGCGTTCAGGTCGCAGTCTCCCCAGGAGGCGTGGGTTCGAATCCCACCTCAGACAGAGCCCATTGAAAGTACCAAGCAAGAACAAAGCAAACAAAGTCAAGAGAGCATTACCAGTTGCCAGGATGGCAGAGCGGTCTAAGGCGTTGCGTTCAGGTCGCAGTCTCCCCAGGAGGCGTGGGTTCGAATCCCACCTCAGACAGAGCCCATTGAAAGTACCAAGCAAGAACAAAGCTAACACAGTCAAGAGAGCATTACCAGCTGCCAGGATGGCAGAGCGGTCTAAGGCGTTGCGTTCAGGTCGCAGTCTCCCCAGGAGGCGTGGGTTCGAATCCCGCCTCAGACATTGCCCATTGAAAGTACCAAGCAAGAACAAAGCAAACACATTCAAGAGAGCATTACCAGCTGCCAGGATGGCAGAGCGGTCTAAGGCGTTGCGTTCAGATCGCAGTCTCCCCAGGAGGCGTGGGTTCGAATCCCGCCTCAGACAGTGCCCATTGAAAGTACCAACCAATAATAAAGCAAACACAGTCAAGAGAGCATTACCAGTTGCCAGGATGGCAGAGCAGTCTAAGGCGTTGCGTTCAGATCGCAGTCTCCCCAGGAGGCGTGGGTTTGAATCCCGCCTCAGACAGTGCCCATTGAAAGTACCAAGCAATAATAAAGCAAACACAGTCAAGAGAGCATTACCAGTTGCCAGAATGGCAGAGCGGTCTAAGGCGTTGCGTTCAGGTCGCAGTCTCCCCAGGACGCAGGGGTTCGAATCCCACCTCAGACAGAGCCCATTGAAAGTACCAAGCAAGAACAAAGCAAACACAGTCAAGAGAGCATTACCAGTTGCCAGGATGGCAGAGCGGTCTAAGGCGTTGCGTTCAGGTCGCAGTCTCCCCAGGAGGCGTGAGTTCGAATCCCGCCTCAGACAGTGCCCATTGAAAGTACCAAGCAATAATAAAGCAAACACAGTAAAGAGAGCATTACCAGTTGCCAGGATGGCAGAGCGGTCTAAGGCGTTGCGTTCAGGTCGCTGTCTCCCCAGGAGACGTGGGTTCGAATCCCACTTCAGACAGAGCCCATTGAAAGTACCAGCAAGAACAAAGCAAACACATTCAAGAGAGCATTACCAGGTGCCAGGATGGCAGAGCGGTCAAAGACGCTGCGTTCAGGTCGCAGTCTCCCCAGGAGACGTGGGTTCGAATCCCACCTCAGACAGAGCCCATTGATAGTACTAAGCAAGAAAAAAGCAAACACAGTCAAGAGAGAATTACCAGTTGCCAGGATGGCAGAGCGGTCTAAGGCGTTGCGTTCAGGTCGCAGTCTCCCCAGGAGGCGTGGGTTCGAATCCCACCTCAGACAGAGCCCATTGAAAGTACCAAGCAATAACAAAGCAAACACAGTCAAGAGAGCATTACCAGCTGCCAGGATGGCAGTGTGTTCTAAGGCGTTGCGTTCAGGTCGCAGTCACCCCAGGAGGCGTGGGTTCGAATCCCACCTCAGACAGAGCCCATTGAAAGTACCAAGCAAGAACAAAGCAAACACAGTCAAGAGAGCATTACCAGATGCCAGGATGGCAGAGCGGTCTAAGGCGTTGCGTTCAGGTCGCAGTCTCCCCAGGAGGCGTGGGTTCGAATCCCAAGAACAAAGCAAACACATTCAAGAGAGCATTACCAGATGCCAGGATGGCAGAGCGGTCTAAGGCGTTGCGTTCAGGTCGCAGTCTCCCCAGGAGGCGTGGGTTCGAATCCCACCTCAGACAGAGCCCATTGAAAGTACCAAGCAATAACAAAGCAAACACAGTCAAGAGAGAATTACCAGATGCCAGGATGGAAGAGCAGTCTAAGGCATTGCGTTCAGGTCGCAGTAACCCCAGGAGGCGTGGGTTCGAATCCCGCCTCAGACAGTGCCCATTGAAAGTACCAACCAATAATAAAGCAAACACAGTCAAGAGAGCATTACCAGTTGCCAGGATGGCAGAGCAGTCTAAGGCGTTGCGTTCAGGTCGCAGTCACCCCAGGAGGCGTGGGTTCGAATCCCACCTCAGACAGAGCCCATTGAAAGTACCAAGCAAGAACAAAGCAAACACATTCAAGAGAGCATTACCAGATGCCAGGATGGCAGAGCGGTCTAAGGCGTTGCGTTCAGGTCGCAGTCTCCCCAGGAGGCGTGGGTTCGATTCCCACCTCAGACAGTGCCCATTGAAAGTACCAAGCAAGAACAAAGCAAACACAGTCAAGAGAGCATTACCAGATGCCAGGATGGCAGAGCGGTCTAAGGCGTTGCGTTCAGGTCGCAGTCTCCCCAGGAGGCGTGGGTTGGAATCCCGCCTCAGACAGTGCCCATTGAAAGTACCAAGAAATAATAAAGCAAACACAGTCAAGAGAGAGTTACCAGTTGCCAGGATGGCAGAGCGGTCTCAGGCGTTGCGTTCAGGTCGCAGTAACCCCAGGAGGCGTGGTTTCAAATCCCACCTCTGACAGAGCCCATTGATAGTACTGAGCAAAAAAAAGCAAACACAGTCAAGAGAGCATTACCAGTTGCCAGGATGGCAGAGCGGTCTAAGGCGTTGCGTTCAGATCGCAGTCACCCCAGGAGGCGTGGGTTCGAATCCCGCCTCAGACAGTGCCCATTGAAAGTACCAACCAATAATAAAGCAAACACAGTCAAGAGAGCATTACCAGTTGCCAGGATGGCAGAGCAGTCTAAGGCGTTGCGTTCAGATCGCAGTCTCCCCAGGAGGCGTGGGTTTGAATCCCGCCTCAGACAGTGCCCATTGAAAGTACCAAGCAATAATAAAGCAAACAAAGTCAAGAGAGCATTACCAGTTGCCAGGATGGCAGAGCGGTCTAAGGCGTTGCGTTCAGGTCGCAGTCTCCCCAGGACGCAGGGGTTCGAATCCCACCTCAGACAGAGCCCATTGAAAGTACCAAGCAAGAACAAAGCAAACACACTCAAGAGAGCATTACCAGTTGCCAGGATGGCAGAGCGGTCTAAGGCGTTACGTTCAGGTCGCAGTCTCCCCAGGAGGCGTGGGTTCGAATCCCTCCTCAGACAGAGCCCATTGAAAGTACCAAGCAAGAACAAAGCAAACACAGTCATAAGAGCATTACGAGGTGCCAGGATGGCAGAGCGGTCTTAGGCGTTGCGTTCAGGTCGCAGTCTCCCCAGGAGGCGTGGGTTCAAATCCCGCCTCAGACAGAGCCCATTGAAAGTACCAAGCAATAACAAAGCAAACACAGTCAAGAGAGCATTACCAGTTGCCAGGATGGCAGAGCAGTCTAAGGCGTTGCGTTCAGATCGCAGTCCCCCCAGGAGGCGTGGGTTCGAATCCCGCCTCAGACAGTGCCCATTGAAAGTACCAAGCAATAATAAAGCAAACACAGTCAAGAGAGCATTACCAGTTGCCAGGATGGCAGAGCGGTCTAAGGCGTTGCGTTCAGGTCGCAGTCTCCCCAGGAGGCGTGGGTTCGAATCCCACCTCAGACAGAGCCCATTGAAAGTACCAAGCAATAACAAAGCAAACAAAGTCAAGAGAGCATTACCAGTTGCCAGGATGGCAGAGCGGTCTAAGGCGTTGCGTTCAGGTCGCAGTCTCCCCAGGAGGCGTGGGTTCGAATCCCACCTCCGACAGAGCCCATTGAAAGTACCAAGCAATAACAAAGCAAACACAGTCAAGAGAGAATTACCAGTTGCCAGGATGGCAGAGCGGTCTAAGGCGTTGCGTTCAGGTCGCAGTCTCCCCAGGAGGCGTGGGTTCCAATCCCACCTCAGACAGAGCCCATTGAAAGTACCAAGCAATAACAAAGCAAACACAGTCAAGAGAGAATTACCAGTTGCCAGGATGGCAGAGCGGTCTAAGGCGTTGCGTTCAGGTCGCAGTAACCCCAGGAGGCGTGGGTTCGAATCCCACCTCAGACAGAGCCCATTGAAAGTACCAAGCAATAACAAAGCAAACACAGTCAAGAGAGCATTACCAGCTGCCAGGATGGCAGTGTGTTCTAAGGCGTTGCGTTCAGGTCGCAGTCTCCCCAGGAGGCGTGGGTTCGAATCCCGCTTCAGACAGAGCCCATTGAAAGTACCAGCACGAACAAAGCAAACATATTCAAGAGAGCATTACCAGGTGCCAGGATGGCAGAGTGGTCAAAGACGCTGCGTTCAGGTCGCAGTCTCCCCAGGAGGCGTGGGTTCGAATCCCGCCTCCGACAGAGCCCATTGAAAGTACCAAGCAAGAACAAAGCAAACATATTCAAGAGAGCATTACCAGCTGCCAGGATGGCAGAGCAGTCTAAGGCGTTGCGTTCAGGTCACAGTCTCCCCAGGAGGCGTGGGTTTGAATCCCGCCTCAGACATTGCCCATTGAAAGTACCAAGCAAGAACAAAGCAAACACATTCAAGAGAGCATTACCAGCTGCCAGGATGGCAGAGCGGTCTAAGGCGTTGCGTTCAGATCGCAGTCTCCCCAGGAGGCGTGGGTTCGAATCCCGCCTCAGACAGTGCCCATTGAAAGTACCAACCAATAATAAAGCAAACACAGTCAAGAGAGCATTACCAGTTGCCAGGATGGCAGAGCAGTCTAAGGCGTTGCGTTCAGATCGCAGTCTCCCCAGGAGGCGTGGGTTTGAATCCCGCCTCAGACAGTGCCCATTGAAAGTACCAAGCAATAATAAAGCAAACAAAGTCAAGAGAGCATTACCAGTTGCCAGGATGGCAGAGCGGTCTAAGGCGTTGCGTTCAGGTCGCAGTCTCCCCAGGACGCAGGGGTTCGAATCCCACCTCAGACAGAGCCCATTGAAAGTACCAAGCAAGAACAAAGCAAACACACTCAAGAGAGCATTACCAGTTGCCAGGATGGCAGAGCGGTCTAAGGCGTTGCGTTCAGGTCGCAGTCTCCCCAGGAGGCGTGAGTTCGAATCCCGCCTCAGACAGTGCCCATTGAAAGTACCAAGCAATAATAAAGCAAACACAGTAAAGAGAGCATTACCAGTTGCCAGGATGGCAGAGCGGTCTAAGGCGTTGCGTTCAGGTCGCTGTCTCCCCAGGAGACGTGGGTTCGAATCCCACTTCAGACAGAGCCCATTGAAAGTACCAGCAAGAACAAAGCAAACACATTCAAGAGAGCATTACCAGGTGCCAGGATGGCAGAGCGGTCAAAGACGCTGCATTCAGGTCGCAGTCTCCCCAGGAGACGTGGGTTCGAATCCCGCCTCAGACAGAGCCCATTGAAAGTACCAAGCAAGAACAAAGCAAACACAGTCAAGAGAGAGTTACCAGTTGCCAGGATGGCAGAGCGGTCTAATGCGTTGCGTTCAGGTCCCAGTAATCCCAGGAGGCGTGGGTTCGAATCCCACCTCAGACAGAGCCCATTGAAAGTACCAAGCAATAACAAAGCAAACACAGTCAAGAGAGCATTACCAGCTGCCAGGATGGCAGTGTGTTCTAAGGCGTTGCGTTCAGGTCGCAGTCACCCCAGGAGGCGTGGGTTCGAATCCCACCTCAGACAGAGCCCATTGAAAGTACCAAGCAATAACAAAGCAAACACAGTCAAGAGAGAATTACCAGATGCCAGGATGGAAGAGCAGTCTAAGGCGTTGCGTTCAGGTCGCAGTAACCCCAGGAGGCGTGGGTTGGAATCCCACCTCAGACAGAGCCCATTGAAAGTACCAAGCAATAACAAAGCAAACACAGTCAAGAGAGAATTACCAGTTGCCAGGATGGCAGAGCGGTCTAAGGCGTTGCGTTCAGGTCGCAGTAACCCCAGGAGGCGTGGGTTCGAATCCCACCTCAGACAGAGCCCATTGAAAGTACCAAGCAATAACAAAGCAAACATATTCAAGAGAGCATTACCAGGTGCCAGGATGGCAGAGTGGTCAAAGACGCTGCGTTCAGGTCGCAGTCTCCCCAGGAGGCGTGGGTTCGAATCCCGCCTCCGACAGAGCCCATTGAAAGTACCAAGCAAGAACAAAGCTAACACAGTCAAGAGAGCATTACAAGCTGCCAGGATGGCAGAGCGGTCTAAGGCGTTGCGTTCAGGTCACAGTCTCCCCAGGAGGCGTGGGTTCGAATCCCGCCTCAGACATTGCCCATTGAAAGTACCAAGCAAGAACAAAGCAAACACATTCAAGAGAGCATTACCAGCTGCCAGGATGGCAGAGCGGTCTAAGGCGTTGCGTTCAGATCGCAGTCTCCCCAGGAGGCGTGGGTTCGAATCCCGCCTCAGACAGTGCCCATTGAAAGTACCAACCAATAATAAAGCAAACACAGTCAAGAGAGCATTACCAGTTGCCAGGATGGCAGAGCAGTCTAAGGCGTTGCGTTCAGATCGCAGTCTCCCCAGGAGGCGTGGGTTTGAATCCCGCCTCAGACAGTGCCCATTGAAAGTACCAAGCAATAATAAAGCAAACACAGTCAAGAGAGCATTACCAGTTGCCAGAATGGCAGAGCGGTCTAAGGCGTTGCGTTCAGGTCGCAGTCTCCCCAGGACGCAGGGGTTCGAATCCCACCTCAGACAGAGCCCATTGAAAGTACCAAGCAAGAACAAAGCAAACACAGTCAAGAGAGCATTACCAGTTGCCAGGATGGCAGAGCGGTCTAAGGCGTTGCGTTCAGGTCGCAGTCTCCCCAGGAGGCGTGAGTTCGAATCCCGCCTCAGACAGTGCCCATTGAAAGTACCAAGCAATAATAAAGCAAACACAGTAAAGAGAGCATTACCAGTTGCCAGGATGGCAGAGCGGTCTAAGGCGTTGCGTTCAGGTCGCTGTCTCCCCAGGAGACGTGGGTTCGAATCCCACTTCAGACAGAGCCCATTGAAAGTACCAGCAAGAACAAAGCAAACACATTCAAGAGAGCATTACCAGGTGCCAGGATGGCAGAGCGGTCAAAGACGCTGCGTTCAGGTCGCAGTCTCCCCAGGAGACGTGGGTTCGAATCCCACCTCAGACAGAGCCCATTGATAGTACTAAGCAAGAAAAAAGCAAACACAGTCAAGAGAGAATTACCAGTTGCCAGGATGGCAGAGCGGTCTAAGGCGTTGCGTTCAGGTCGCAGTCTCCCCAGGAGGCGTGGGTTCGAATCCCACCTCAGACAGAGCCCATTGAAAGTACCAAGCAATAACAAAGCAAACACAGTCAAGAGAGCATTACCAGCTGCCAGGATGGCAGTGTGTTCTAAGGCGTTGCGTTCAGGTCGCAGTCACCCCAGGAGGCGTGGGTTCGAATCCCACCTCAGACAGAGCCCATTGAAAGTACCAAGCAAGAACAAAGCAAACACAGTCAAGAGAGCATTACCAGATGCCAGGATGGCAGAGCGGTCTAAGGCGTTGCGTTCAGGTCGCAGTCTCCCCAGGAGGCGTGGGTTCGAATCCCAAGAACAAAGCAAACACATTCAAGAGAGCATTACCAGATGCCAGGATGGCAGAGCGGTCTAAGGCGTTGCGTTCAGGTCGCAGTCTCCCCAGGAGGCGTGGGTTCGAATCCCACCTCAGACAGAGCCCATTGAAAGTACCAAGCAATAACAAAGCAAACACAGTCAAGAGAGCATTACCAGCTGCCAGGATGGCAGTGTGTTCTAAGGCGTTGCGTTCAGGTCGCAGTCTCCCCAGGAGGCGTGGGTTCAAATCCCGCCTCCGACAGAGCCCATTGAAAGTACCAAGCAAGAACAAAGCTAACACATTCAAGAGAGCATTACCAGTTGCCAGGATGGCAGAGCGGTCTAAGGCGTTGCGTTCAGGTCGCAGTAACCCCAGGAGGCGTGGGTTCGAATCCCACCTCAGACAGAGCCCATTGAAAGTACCAAGCAATAACAAAGCAAACACAGTCAAGAGAGCATTACCAGCTGCCAGGATGGCAGTGTGTTCTAAGGCGTTGCGTTCAGGTCGCAGTCTCCCCAGGAGGCGTGGGTTCGAATCCCGCTTCAGACAGAGCCCATTGAAAGTACCAGCAAGAACAAAGCAAACACATTCAAGAGAGCATTACCAGGTGCCAGGATGGCAGAGCGGTCAAAGACGCTGCGTTCAGGTCGCAGTCTCCCCAGGAGACGTGGGTTCGAATCCCACCTCAGACAGAGCCCATTGATAGTACTAAGCAAGAAAAAAGCAAACACAGTCAAGAGAGAATTACCAGTTGCCAGGATGGCAGAGCGGTCTAAGGCGTTGCGTTCAGGTCGCAGTCTCCCCAGGAGGCGTGGGTTCGAATCCCACCTCAGACAGAGCCCATTGAAAGTACCAAGCAATAACAAAGCAAACACAGTCAAGAGAGCATTACCAGCTGCCAGGATGGCAGTGTGTTCTAAGGCGTTGCGTTCAGGTCGCAGTCACCCCAGGAGGCGTGGGTTCGAATCCCACCTCAGACAGAGCCCATTGAAAGTACCAAGCAAGAACAAAGCAAACACAGTCAAGAGAGCATTACCAGATGCCAGGATGGCAGAGCGGTCTAAGGCGTTGCGTTCAGGTCGCAGTCTCCCCAGGAGGCGTGGGTTCGAATCCCAAGAACAAAGCAAACACATTCAAGAGAGCATTACCAGATGCCAGGATGGCAGAGCGGTCTAAGGCGTTGCGTTCAGGTCGCAGTCTCCCCAGGAGGCGTGGGTTCGAATCCCACCTCAGACAGAGCCCATTGAAAGTACCAAGCAATAACAAAGCAAACACAGTCAAGAGAGCTTTACCAGTTGCCAGGATGGCAGAGCGGTCTAAGGCGTTGCGTTCAGGTCACAGTCTCCCCAGGAGGCGTGGGTTCGAATCCCGCCTCAGACATTGCCCATTGAAAGTACCAAGCAAGAACAAAGCAAACACATTCAAGAGAGCATTACCAGCTGCCAGGATGGCAGAGCGGTCTAAGGCGTTGCGTTCAGATCGCAGTCTCCCCAGGAGGCGTGGGTTCGAATCCCGCCTCAGACAGTGCCCATTGAAAGTACCAACCAATAATAAAGCAAACACAGTCAAGAGAGCATTACCAGTTGCCAGGATGGCAGAGCAGTCTAAGGCGTTGCGTTCAGATCGCAGTCTCCCCAGGAGGCGTGGGTTTGAATCCCGCCTCAGACAGTGCCCATTGAAAGTACCAAGCAATAATAAAGCAAACACAGTCAAGAGAGCATTACCAGTTGCCAGAATGGCAGAGCGGTCTAAGGCGTTGCGTTCAGGTCGCAGTCTCCCCAGGACGCAGGGGTTCGAATCCCACCTCAGACAGAGCCCATTGAAAGTACCAAGCAAGAACAAAGCAAACACAGTCAAGAGAGCATTACCAGTTGCCAGGATGGCAGAGCGGTCTAAGGCGTTGCGTTCAGGTCGCAGTCTCCCCAGGAGGCGTGAGTTCGAATCCCGCCTCAGACAGTGCCCATTGAAAGTACCAAGCAATAATAAAGCAAACACAGTCAAGAGAGCATTACCAGTTGCCAGGATGGCAGAGCAGTCTAAGGCGTTGCGTTCAGGTCGCAGTAACCCCAGGAGGCGTGGGTTCGAATCCCGCTTCCGACAGAGCCCATTGAAAGTACCAGCAAGAACAAAGCAAACACATTCAAGAGAGCATTACCAGGTACCAGGATGGCAGAGTGGTAAAAGACGCTGCGTTCAGGTCGCAGTCTCCCCAGGAGTAGTGGGTTTGAATCCCGCCTCCGACAGAGCCCATTGAAAGTACCAAGCAAGAACAAAGCTAACACAGTCAAGAGAGCATTACCAGCTGCCAGGATGACAGAGCGGTCTAAGGCGTTGCGTTCAGGTCGCAGTCTCCCCAGGAGGCGTGGGTTCGAATCCCACCTCAGACAGAGCCCATTGAAAGTACCAAGCAATAACAAAGCAAACACAGTCAAGAGAGAATTACCAGTTGCCAGGATGGCAGAGCGGTCTAAGGCGTTGCGTTCAGGTCGCAGTCTCCCCAGGAGGCGTGGGTTTGAATCCCACCTCAGACAGAGCCCATTGAAAGTACCAAGCAATAACAAAGCAAACACAGTCAAGAGAGAATTACCAGTTGCCAGGATGGCAGAGCGGTCTAAGGCGTTGCGTTCAGATCGCAGTCACCCCAGGAGGCGTGGGTTCGAATCCCGCCTCAGACAGTGCCCATTGAAAGTACCAACCAATAATAAAGCAAACACAGTCAAGAGAGCATTACCAGTTGCCAGGATGGCAGAGCAGTCTAAGGCGTTGCGTTCAGATCGCAGTCTCCCCAGGAGGCGTGGGTTTGAATCCCGCCTCAGACAGTGCCCATTGAAAGTACCAAGCAATAATAAAGCAAACAAAGTCAAGAGAGCATTACCAGTTGCCAGGATGGCAGAGCGGTCTAAGGCGTTGCGTTCAGGTCGCAGTCTCCCCAGGACGCAGGGGTTCGAATCCCACCTCAGACAGAGCCCATTGAAAGTACCAAGCAAGAACAAAGCAAACACACTCAAGAGAGCATTACCAGTTGCCAGGATGGCAGAGCGGTCTAAGGCGTTACGTTCAGGTCGCAGTCTCCCCAGGAGGCGTGGGTTCGAATCCCTCCTCAGACAGAGCCCATTGAAAGTACCAAGCAAGAACAAAGCAAACACAGTCATAAGAGCATTACGAGGTGCCAGGATGGCAGAGCGGTCTTAGGCGTTGCGTTCAGGTCGCAGTCTCCCCAGGAGGCGTGGGTTCAAATCCCGCCTCAGACAGAGCCCATTGAAAGTACCAAGCAATAACAAAGCAAACACAGTCAAGAGAGCATTACCAGTTGCCAGGATGGCAGAGCAGTCTAAGGCGTTGCGTTCAGATCGCAGTCCCCCCAGGAGGCGTGGGTTCGAATCCCGCCTCAGACAGTGCCCATTGAAAGTACCAAGCAATAATAAAGCAAACACAGTCAAGAGAGCATTACCAGTTGCCAGGATGGCAGAGCGGTCTAAGGCGTTGCGTTCAGGTCGCAGTCTCCCCAGGAGGCGTGGGTTCGAATCCCACCTCAGACAGAGCCCATTGAAAGTACCAAGCAATAACAAAGCAAACAAAGTCAAGAGAGCATTACCAGTTGCCAGGATGGCAGAGCGGTCTAAGGCGTTGCGTTCAGGTCGCAGTCTCCCCAGGAGGCGTGGGTTCGAATCCCACCTCAGACAGAGCCCATTGAAAGTACCAAGCAATAACAAAGCAAACACAGTCAAGAGAGAATTACCAGTTGCCAGGATGGCAGAGCGGTCTAAGGCGTTGCGTTCAGGTCGCAGTCTCCCCAGGAGGCGTGGGTTCCAATCCCACCTCAGACAGAGCCCATTGAAAGTACCAAGCAATAACAAAGCAAACACAGTCAAGAGAGAATTACCAGTTGCCAGGATGGCAGAGCGGTCTAAGGCGTTGCGTTCAGGTCGCAGTAACCCCAGGAGGCGTGGGTTCGAATCCCACCTCAGACAGAGCCCATTGAAAGTACCAAGCAATAACAAAGCAAACACAGTCAAGAGAGCATTACCAGCTGCCAGGATGGCAGTGTGTTCTAAGGCGTTGCGTTCAGGTCGCAGTCTCCCCAGGAGGCGTGGGTTCGAATCCCGCTTCAGACAGAGCCCATTGAAAGTACCAGCACGAACAAAGCAAACATATTCAAGAGAGCATTACCAGGTGCCAGGATGGCAGAGTGGTCAAAGACGCTGCGTTCAGGTCGCAGTCTCCCCAGGAGGCGTGGGTTCGAATCCCGCCTCCGACAGAGCCCATTGAAAGTACCAAGCAAGAACAAAGCAAACATATTCAAGAGAGCATTACCAGCTGCCAGGATGGCAGAGCAGTCTAAGGCGTTGCGTTCAGGTCACAGTCTCCCCAGGAGGCGTGGGTTTGAATCCCGCCTCAGACATTGCCCATTGAAAGTACCAAGCAAGAACAAAGCAAACACATTCAAGAGAGCATTACCAGCTGCCAGGATGGCAGAGCGGTCTAAGGCGTTGCGTTCAGATCGCAGTCTCCCCAGGAGGCGTGGGTTCGAATCCCGCCTCAGACAGTGCCCATTGAAAGTACCAACCAATAATAAAGCAAACACAGTCAAGAGAGCATTACCAGTTGCCAGGATGGCAGAGCAGTCTAAGGCGTTGCGTTCAGATCGCAGTCTCCCCAGGAGGCGTGGGTTTGAATCCCGCCTCAGACAGTGCCCATTGAAAGTACCAAGCAATAATAAAGCAAACAAAGTCAAGAGAGCATTACCAGTTGCCAGGATGGCAGAGCGGTCTAAGGCGTTGCGTTCAGGTCGCAGTCTCCCCAGGACGCAGGGGTTCGAATCCCACCTCAGACAGAGCCCATTGAAAGTACCAAGCAAGAACAAAGCAAACACACTCAAGAGAGCATTACCAGTTGCCAGGATGGCAGAGCGGTCTAAGGCGTTGCGTTCAGGTCGCAGTCTCCCCAGGAGGCGTGAGTTCGAATCCCGCCTCAGACAGTGCCCATTGAAAGTACCAAGCAATAATAAAGCAAACACAGTAAAGAGAGCATTACCAGTTGCCAGGATGGCAGAGCGGTCTAAGGCGTTGCGTTCAGGTCGCTGTCTCCCCAGGAGACGTGGGTTCGAATCCCACTTCAGACAGAGCCCATTGAAAGTACCAGCAAGAACAAAGCAAACACATTCAAGAGAGCATTACCAGGTGCCAGGATGGCAGAGCGGTCAAAGACGCTGCATTCAGGTCGCAGTCTCCCCAGGAGACGTGGGTTCGAATCCCGCCTCAGACAGAGCCCATTGAAAGTACCAAGCAATAACAAAGCAAACACAGTCAAGAGAGAATTACCAGTTGCCAGGATGGCAGAGCGGTCTAAGGCGTTGCGTTCAGATCGCAGTCACCCCAGGAGGCGTGGGTTCGAATCCCGCCTCAGACAGTGCCCATTGAAAGTACCAACCAATAATAAAGCAAACACAGTCAAGAGAGCATTACCAGTTGCCAGGATGGCAGAGCAGTCTAAGGCGTTGCGTTCAGATCGCAGTCTCCCCAGGAGGCGTGGGTTTGAATCCCGCCTCAGACAGTGCCCATTGAAAGTACCAAGCAATAATAAAGCAAACAAAGTCAAGAGAGCATTACCAGTTGCCAGGATGGCAGAGCGGTCTAAGGCGTTGCGTTCAGGTCGCAGTCTCCCCAGGACGCAGGGGTTCGAATCCCACCTCAGACAGAGCCCATTGAAAGTACCAAGCAAGAACAAAGCAAACACACTCAAGAGAGCATTACCAGTTGCCAGGATGGCAGAGCGGTCTAAGGCGTTACGTTCAGGTCGCAGTCTCCCCAGGAGGCGTGGGTTCGAATCCCTCCTCAGACAGAGCCCATTGAAAGTACCAAGCAAGAACAAAGCAAACACAGTCATAAGAGCATTACGAGGTGCCAGGATGGCAGAGCGGTCTTAGGCGTTGCGTTCAGGTCGCAGTCTCCCCAGGAGGCGTGGGTTCAAATCCCGCCTCAGACAGAGCCCATTGAAAGTACCAAGCAATAACAAAGCAAACACAGTCAAGAGAGCATTACCAGTTGCCAGGATGGCAGAGCAGTCTAAGGCGTTGCGTTCAGATCGCAGTCCCCCCAGGAGGCGTGGGTTCGAATCCCGCCTCAGACAGTGCCCATTGAAAGTACCAAGCAATAATAAAGCAAACACAGTCAAGAGAGCATTACCAGTTGCCAGGATGGCAGAGCGGTCTAAGGCGTTGCGTTCAGGTCGCAGTCTCCCCAGGAGGCGTGGGTTCGAATCCCACCTCAGACAGAGCCCATTGAAAGTACCAAGCAATAACAAAGCAAACAAAGTCAAGAGAGCATTACCAGTTGCCAGGATGGCAGAGCGGTCTAAGGCGTTGCGTTCAGGTCGCAGTCTCCCCAGGAGGCGTGGGTTCGAATCCCACCTCAGACAGAGCCCATTGAAAGTACCAAGCAATAACAAAGCAAACACAGTCAAGAGAGAATTACCAGTTGCCAGGATGGCAGAGCGGTCTAAGGCGTTGCGTTCAGGTCGCAGTCTCCCCAGGAGGCGTGGGTTCCAATCCCACCTCAGACAGAGCCCATTGAAAGTACCAAGCAATAACAAAGCAAACACAGTCAAGAGAGAATTACCAGTTGCCAGGATGGCAGAGCGGTCTAAGGCGTTGCGTTCAGGTCGCAGTAACCCCAGGAGGCGTGGGTTCGAATCCCACCTCAGACAGAGCCCATTGAAAGTACCAAGCAATAACAAAGCAAACACAGTCAAGAGAGCATTACCAGCTGCCAGGATGGCAGTGTGTTCTAAGGCGTTGCGTTCAGGTCGCAGTCTCCCCAGGAGGCGTGGGTTCGAATCCCGCTTCAGACAGAGCCCATTGAAAGTACCAGCACGAACAAAGCAAACATATTCAAGAGAGCATTACCAGGTGCCAGGATGGCAGAGTGGTCAAAGACGCTGCGTTCAGGTCGCAGTCTCCCCAGGAGGCGTGGGTTCGAATCCCGCCTCCGACAGAGCCCATTGAAAGTACCAAGCAAGAACAAAGCAAACATATTCAAGAGAGCATTACCAGCTGCCAGGATGGCAGAGCAGTCTAAGGCGTTGCGTTCAGGTCACAGTCTCCCCAGGAGGCGTGGGTTTGAATCCCGCCTCAGACATTGCCCATTGAAAGTACCAAGCAAGAACAAAGCAAACACATTCAAGAGAGCATTACCAGCTGCCAGGATGGCAGAGCGGTCTAAGGCGTTGCGTTCAGATCGCAGTCTCCCCAGGAGGCGTGGGTTCGAATCCCGCCTCAGACAGTGCCCATTGAAAGTACCAACCAATAATAAAGCAAACACAGTCAAGAGAGCATTACCAGTTGCCAGGATGGCAGAGCAGTCTAAGGCGTTGCGTTCAGATCGCAGTCTCCCCAGGAGGCGTGGGTTTGAATCCCGCCTCAGACAGTGCCCATTGAAAGTACCAAGCAATAATAAAGCAAACAAAGTCAAGAGAGCATTACCAGTTGCCAGGATGGCAGAGCGGTCTAAGGCGTTGCGTTCAGGTCGCAGTCTCCCCAGGACGCAGGGGTTCGAATCCCACCTCAGACAGAGCCCATTGAAAGTACCAAGCAAGAACAAAGCAAACACACTCAAGAGAGCATTACCAGTTGCCAGGATGGCAGAGCGGTCTAAGGCGTTGCGTTCAGGTCGCAGTCTCCCCAGGAGGCGTGAGTTCGAATCCCGCCTCAGACAGTGCCCATTGAAAGTACCAAGCAATAATAAAGCAAACACAGTAAAGAGAGCATTACCAGTTGCCAGGATGGCAGAGCGGTCTAAGGCGTTGCGTTCAGGTCGCTGTCTCCCCAGGAGACGTGGGTTCGAATCCCACTTCAGACAGAGCCCATTGAAAGTACCAGCAAGAACAAAGCAAACACATTCAAGAGAGCATTACCAGGTGCCAGGATGGCAGAGCGGTCAAAGACGCTGCATTCAGGTCGCAGTCTCCCCAGGAGACGTGGGTTCGAATCCCGCCTCAGACAGAGCCCATTGAAAGTACCAAGCAAGAACAAAGCAAACACAGTCAAGAGAGAGTTACCAGTTGCCAGGATGGCAGAGCGGT
The DNA here is from genome assembly GCF_059441095.1 of Idiotropiscis lumnitzeri. Lineage (NCBI taxonomy): Eukaryota > Metazoa > Chordata > Actinopteri > Syngnathiformes > Syngnathidae > Idiotropiscis > Idiotropiscis lumnitzeri. The sequence continues at coordinate 1,504,548 of NW_028283562.1, read as the reverse complement.
CTAATGCGTTGCGTTCAGGTCCCAGTAATCCCAGGAGGCGTGGGTTCGAATCCCACCTCAGACAGAGCCCATTGAAAGTACCAAGCAATAACAAAGCAAACACAGTCAAGAGAGCATTACCAGCTGCCAGGATGGCAGTGTGTTCTAAGGCGTTGCGTTCAGGTCGCAGTCACCCCAGGAGGCGTGGGTTCGAATCCCACCTCAGACAGAGCCCATTGAAAGTACCAAGCAATAACAAAGCAAACACAGTCAAGAGAGAATTACCAGATGCCAGGATGGAAGAGCAGTCTAAGGCGTTGCGTTCAGGTCGCAGTAACCCCAGGAGGCGTGGGTTGGAATCCCACCTCAGACAGAGCCCATTGAAAGTACCAAGCAATAACAAAGCAAACACAGTCAAGAGAGAATTACCAGTTGCCAGGATGGCAGAGCGGTCTAAGGCGTTGCGTTCAGGTCGCAGTAACCCCAGGAGGCGTGGGTTCGAATCCCACCTCAGACAGAGCCCATTGAAAGTACCAAGCAATAACAAAGCAAACATATTCAAGAGAGCATTACCAGGTGCCAGGATGGCAGAGTGGTCAAAGACGCTGCGTTCAGGTCGCAGTCTCCCCAGGAGGCGTGGGTTCGAATCCCGCCTCCGACAGAGCCCATTGAAAGTACCAAGCAAGAACAAAGCTAACACAGTCAAGAGAGCATTACCAGCTGCCAGGATGGCAGAGCGGTCTAAGGCGTTGCGTTCAGGTCACAGTCTCCCCAGGAGGCGTGGGTTCGAATCCCGCCTCAGACATTGCCCATTGAAAGTACCAAGCAAGAACAAAGCAAACACATTCAAGAGAGCATTACCAGCTGCCAGGATGGCAGAGCGGTCTAAGGCGTTGCGTTCAGATCGCAGTCTCCCCAGGAGGCGTGGGTTCGAATCCCGCCTCAGACAGTGCCCATTGAAAGTACCAACCAATAATAAAGCAAACACAGTCAAGAGAGCATTACCAGTTGCCAGGATGGCAGAGCAGTCTAAGGCGTTGCGTTCAGATCGCAGTCTCCCCAGGAGGCGTGGGTTTGAATCCCGCCTCAGACAGTGCCCATTGAAAGTACCAAGCAATAATAAAGCAAACACAGTCAAGAGAGCATTACCAGTTGCCAGAATGGCAGAGCGGTCTAAGGCGTTGCGTTCAGGTCGCAGTCTCCCCAGGACGCAGGGGTTCGAATCCCACCTCAGACAGAGCCCATTGAAAGTACCAAGCAAGAACAAAGCAAACACAGTCAAGAGAGCATTACCAGTTGCCAGGATGGCAGAGCGGTCTAAGGCGTTGCGTTCAGGTCGCAGTCTCCCCAGGAGGCGTGAGTTCGAATCCCGCCTCAGACAGTGCCCATTGAAAGTACCAAGCAATAATAAAGCAAACACAGTAAAGAGAGCATTACCAGTTGCCAGGATGGCAGAGCGGTCTAAGGCGTTGCGTTCAGGTCGCTGTCTCCCCAGGAGACGTGGGTTCGAATCCCACTTCAGACAGAGCCCATTGAAAGTACCAGCAAGAACAAAGCAAACACATTCAAGAGAGCATTACCAGGTGCCAGGATGGCAGAGCGGTCAAAGACGCTGCGTTCAGGTCGCAGTCTCCCCAGGAGACGTGGGTTCGAATCCCACCTCAGACAGAGCCCATTGATAGTACTAAGCAAGAAAAAAGCAAACACAGTCAAGAGAGAATTACCAGTTGCCAGGATGGCAGAGCGGTCTAAGGCGTTGCGTTCAGGTCGCAGTCTCCCCAGGAGGCGTGGGTTCGAATCCCACCTCAGACAGAGCCCATTGAAAGTACCAAGCAATAACAAAGCAAACACAGTCAAGAGAGCATTACCAGCTGCCAGGATGGCAGTGTGTTCTAAGGCGTTGCGTTCAGGTCGCAGTCACCCCAGGAGGCGTGGGTTCGAATCCCACCTCAGACAGAGCCCATTGAAAGTACCAAGCAAGAACAAAGCAAACACAGTCAAGAGAGCATTACCAGATGCCAGGATGGCAGAGCGGTCTAAGGCGTTGCGTTCAGGTCGCAGTCTCCCCAGGAGGCGTGGGTTCGAATCCCAAGAACAAAGCAAACACATTCAAGAGAGCATTACCAGATGCCAGGATGGCAGAGCGGTCTAAGGCGTTGCGTTCAGGTCGCAGTCTCCCCAGGAGGCGTGGGTTCGAATCCCACCTCAGACAGAGCCCATTGAAAGTACCAAGCAATAACAAAGCAAACACAGTCAAGAGAGCTTTACCAGTTGCCAGGATGGCAGAGCGGTCTAAGGCGTTGCGTTCAGGTCGCAGTAACCCCAGGAGGCGTGGGTTCGAATCCCACCTCAGACAGAGCCCATTGAAAGTACCAAGCAATAACAAAGCAAACACAGTCAAGAGAGCATTACCAGCTGCCAGGATGGCAGTGTGTTCTAAGGCGTTGCGTTCAGGTCGCAGTCTCCCCAGGAGGCGTGGGTTCGAATCCCGCTTCAGACAGAGCCCATTGAAAGTACCAGCAAGAACAAAGCAAACACATTCAAGAGAGCATTACCAGGTGCCAGGATGGCAGAGCGGTCAAAGACGCTGCGTTCAGGTCGCAGTCTCCCCAGGAGACGTGGGTTCGAATCCCACCTCAGACAGAGCCCATTGATAGTACTAAGCAAGAAAAAAGCAAACACAGTCAAGAGAGAATTACCAGTTGCCAGGATGGCAGAGCGGTCTAAGGCGTTGCGTTCAGGTCGCAGTCTCCCCAGGAGGCGTGGGTTCGAATCCCACCTCAGACAGAGCCCATTGAAAGTACCAAGCAATAACAAAGCAAACACAGTCAAGAGAGCATTACCAGCTGCCAGGATGGCAGTGTGTTCTAAGGCGTTGCGTTCAGGTCGCAGTCACCCCAGGAGGCGTGGGTTCGAATCCCACCTCAGACAGAGCCCATTGAAAGTACCAAGCAAGAACAAAGCAAACACAGTCAAGAGAGCATTACCAGATGCCAGGATGGCAGAGCGGTCTAAGGCGTTGCGTTCAGGTCGCAGTCTCCCCAGGAGGCGTGGGTTCGAATCCCAAGAACAAAGCAAACACATTCAAGAGAGCATTACCAGATGCCAGGATGGCAGAGCGGTCTAAGGCGTTGCGTTCAGGTCGCAGTCTCCCCAGGAGGCGTGGGTTCGAATCCCACCTCAGACAGAGCCCATTGAAAGTACCAAGCAATAACAAAGCAAACACAGTCAAGAGAGCTTTACCAGTTGCCAGGATGGCAGAGCGGTCTAAGGCGTTGCGTTCAGGTCACAGTCTCCCCAGGAGGCGTGGGTTCGAATCCCGCCTCAGACATTGCCCATTGAAAGTACCAAGCAAGAACAAAGCAAACACATTCAAGAGAGCATTACCAGCTGCCAGGATGGCAGAGCGGTGTAAGGCGTTGCGTTCAGATCGCAGTCTCCCCAGGAGGCGTGGGTTCGAATCCCGCCTCAGACAGTGCCCATTGAAAGTACCAACCAATAATAAAGCAAACACAGTCAAGAGAGCATTACCAGTTGCCAGGATGGCAGAGCAGTCTAAGGCGTTGCGTTCAGATCGCAGTCTCCCCAGGAGGCGTGGGTTTGAATCCCGCCTCAGACAGTGCCCATTGAAAGTACCAAGCAATAATAAAGCAAACACAGTCAAGAGAGCATTACCAGTTGCCAGAATGGCAGAGCGGTCTAAGGCGTTGCGTTCAGGTCGCAGTCTCCCCAGGACGCAGGGGTTCGAATCCCACCTCAGACAGAGCCCATTGAAAGTACCAAGCAAGAACAAAGCAAACACAGTCAAGAGAGCATTACCAGTTGCCAGGATGGCAGAGCGGTCTAAGGCGTTGCGTTCAGGTCGCAGTCTCCCCAGGAGGCGTGAGTTCGAATCCCGCCTCAGACAGTGCCCATTGAAAGTACCAAGCAATAATAAAGCAAACACAGTAAAGAGAGCATTACCAGTTGCCAGGATGGCAGAGCGGTCTAAGGCGTTGCGTTCAGGTCGCTGTCTCCCCAGGAGACGTGGGTTCGAATCCCACTTCAGACAGAGCCCATTGAAAGTACCAGCAAGAACAAAGCAAACACATTCAAGAGAGCATTACCAGGTGCCAGGATGGCAGAGCGGTCAAAGACGCTGCGTTCAGGTCGCAGTCTCCCCAGGAGACGTGGGTTCGAATCCCACCTCAGACAGAGCCCATTGAAAGTACCAAGCAAGAACAAAGCAAACACAGTCAAGAGAGCATTACCAGATGCCAGGATGGCAGAGCGGTCTAAGGCGTTGCGTTCAGGTCGCAGTCTCCCCAGGAGGCGTGGGTTCGAATCCCAAGAACAAAGCAAACACATTCAAGAGAGCATTACCAGATGCCAGGATGGCAGAGCGGTCTAAGGCGTTGCGTTCAGGTCGCAGTCTCCCCAGGAGGCGTGGGTTCGAATCCCACCTCAGACAGAGCCCATTGAAAGTACCAAGCAATAACAAAGCAAACACAGTCAAGAGAGCTTTACCAGTTGCCAGGATGGCAGAGCGGTCTAAGGCGTTGCGTTCAGGTCGCAGTAACCCCAGGAGGCGTGGGTTCGAATCCCACCTCAGACAGAGCCCATTGAAAGTACCAAGCAATAACAAAGCAAACACAGTCAAGAGAGCATTACCAGCTGCCAGGATGGCAGTGTGTTCTAAGGCGTTGCGTTCAGGTCGCAGTCTCCCCAGGAGGCGTGGGTTCGAATCCCGCTTCAGACAGAGCCCATTGAAAGTACCAGCAAGAACAAAGCAAACATATTCAAGAGAGCATTACCAGGTGCCAGGATGGCAGAGTGGTCAAAGACGCTGCGTTCAGGTCGCAGTCTCCCCAGGAGGCGTGGGTTCGAATCCCGCCTCCGACAGAGCCCATTGAAAGTACCAAGCAAGAACAAAGCTAACACAGTCAAGAGAGCATTACCAGCTGCCAGGATGGCAGAGCGGTCTAAGGCGTTGCGTTCAGGTCGCAGTCTCCCCAGGAGGCGTGGGTTCGAATCCCGCCTCAGACATTGCCCATTGAAAGTACAAAGCAAGAACAAAGCAAACACATTCAAGAGAGCATTACCAGCTGCCAGGATGGCAGAGCGGTCTAAGGCGTTGCGTTCAGATCGCAGTCTCCCCAGGAGGCGTCGGTTTGAATCCCGCCTCAGACAGTGCCCATTGAAAGTACCAACCAATAATAAAGCAAACACAGTCAAGAGAGCATTACCAGTTGCCAGGATGGCAGAGCAGTCTAAGGCGTTGCGTTCAGATCGCAGTCTCCCCAGGAGGCGTGGGTTTGAATCCCGCCTCAGACAGTGCCCATTGAAAGTACCAAGCAATAATAAAGCAAACACAGTCAAGAGAGCATTACCAGTTGCCAGGATGGCAGAGCGGTCTAAGGCGTTGCGTTCAGGTCGCAGTCTCCCCAGGACGCAGGGGTTCGAATCCCGCCTCAGACAGAGCCCATTGAAAGTACCAAGCAAGAACAAAGCAAACACAGTCAAGAGAGCATTACCAGTTGCCAGGATGGCAGAGCGGTCTAAGGCGTTGCGTTCAGGTCGCAGTAACCCCAGGAGGCGTGGGTTCGAATCCCGCTTCCGACAGAGCCCATTGAAAGTACCAGCAAGAACAAAGCAAACACATTCAAGAGAGCATTACCAGGTACCAGGATGGCAGAGTGGTAAAAGACGCTGCGTTCAGGTCGCAGTCTCCCCAGGAGTAGTGGGTTTGAATCCCGCCTCCGACAGAGCCCATTGAAAGTACCAAGCAAGAACAAAGCTAACACAGTCAAGAGAGCATTACCAGCTGCCAGGATGACAGAGCGGTCTAAGGCGTTGCGTTCAGGTCGCAGTCTCCCCAGGAGGCGTGGGTTCGAATCCCACCTCAGACAGAGCCCATTGAAAGTACCAAGCAATAACAAAGCAAACACAGTCAAGAGAGAATTACCAGTTGCCAGGATGGCAGAGCGGTCTAAGGCGTTGCGTTCAGGTCGCAGTCTCCCCAGGAGGCGTGGGTTTGAATCCCACCTCAGACAGAGCCCATTGAAAGTACCAAGCAATAACAAAGCAAACACAGTCAAGAGAGAATTACCAGTTGCCAGGATGGCAGAGCGGTCTAAGGCGTTGCGTTCAGGTCGCAGTAACCCCAGGAGGCGTGGGTTCGAATCCCACCTCAGACAGAGCCCATTGAAAGTACCAAGCAATAACAAAGCAAACATATTCAAGAGAGCATTACCAGGTGCCAGGATGGCAGAGTGGTCAAAGACGCTGCGTTCAGGTCGCAGTCTCCCCAGGAGGCGTGGGTTCGAATCCCGCCTCCGACAGAGCCCATTGAAAGTACCAAGCAAGAACAAAGCTAACACAGTCAAGAGAGCATTACCAGCTGCCAGGATGGCAGAGCGGTCTAAGGCGTTGCGTTCAGGTCACAGTCTCCCCAGGAGGCGTGGGTTCGAATCCCGCCTCAGACATTGCACATTGAAAGTACCAAGCAAGAACAAAGCAAACACATTCAAGAGAGCATTACCAGCTGCCAGGATGGCAGAGCGGTCTAAGGCGTTGCGTTCAGATCGCAGTCTCCCCAGGAGGCGTGGGTTCGAATCCCGCCTCAGACAGTGCCCATTGAAAGTACCAACCAATAATAAAGCAAACACAGTCAAGAGAGCATTACCAGTTGCCAGGATGGCAGAGCAGTCTAAGGCGTTGCGTTCAGATCGCAGTCTCCCCAGGAGGCGTGGGTTTGAATCCCGCCTCAGACAGTGCCCATTGAAAGTACCAAGCAATAATAAAGCAAACACAGTCAAGAGAGCATTACCAGTTGCCAGAATGGCAGAGCGGTCTAAGGCGTTGCGTTCAGGTCGCAGTCTCCCCAGGACGCAGGGGTTCGAATCCCACCTCAGACAGAGCCCATTGAAAGTACCAAGCAAGAACAAAGCAAACACAGTCAAGAGAGCATTACCAGTTGCCAGGATGGCAGAGCGGTCTAAGGCGTTGCGTTCAGGTCGCAGTCTCCCCAGGAGGCGTGAGTTCGAATCCCGCCTCAGACAGTGCCCATTGAAAGTACCAAGCAATAATAAAGCAAACACAGTAAAGAGAGCATTACCAGTTGCCAGGATGGCAGAGCGGTCTAAGGCGTTGCGTTCAGGTCGCTGTCTCCCCAGGAGACGTGGGTTCGAATCCCACTTCAGACAGAGCCCATTGAAAGTACCAGCAAGAACAAAGCAAACACATTCAAGAGAGCATTACCAGGTGCCAGGATGGCAGAGCGGTCAAAGACGCTGCGTTCAGGTCGCAGTCTCCCCAGGAGACGTGGGTTCGAATCCCACCTCAGACAGAGCCCATTGATAGTACTAAGCAAGAAAAAAGCAAACACAGTCAAGAGAGAATTACCAGTTGCCAGGATGGCAGAGCGGTCTAAGGCGTTGCGTTCAGGTCGCAGTCTCCCCAGGAGGCGTGGGTTCGAATCCCACCTCAGACAGAGCCCATTGAAAGTACCAAGCAATAACAAAGCAAACACAGTCAAGAGAGCATTACCAGCTGCCAGGATGGCAGTGTGTTCTAAGGCGTTGCGTTCAGGTCGCAGTCACCCCAGGAGGCGTGGGTTCGAATCCCACCTCAGACAGAGCCCATTGAAAGTACCAAGCAAGAACAAAGCAAACACAGTCAAGAGAGCATTACCAGATGCCAGGATGGCAGAGCGGTCTAAGGCGTTGCGTTCAGGTCGCAGTCTCCCCAGGAGGCATGGGTTCGAATCCCAAGAACAAAGCAAACACATTCAAGAGAGCATTACCAGATGCCAGGATGGCAGAGCGGTCTAAGGCGTTGCGTTCAGGTCGCAGTCTCCCCAGGAGGCGTGGGTTCGAATCCCACCTCAGACAGAGCCCATTGAAAGTACCAAGCAATAACAAAGCAAACACAGTCAAGAGAGCATTACCAGATGCCAGGATGGCAGAGCGGTCTAAGGCGTTGCGTTCAGGTCGCAGTCTCCCCAGGAGGCGTGGGTTCGAATCCCAAGAACAAAGCAAACACATTCAAGAGAGCATTACCAGATGCCAGGATGGCAGAGCGGTCTAAGGCGTTGCGTTCAGGTCGCAGTCTCCCCAGGAGGCGTGGGTTCGAATCCCACCTCAGACAGAGCCCATTGAAAGTACCAAGCAATAACAAAGCAAACACAGTCAAGAGAGCTTTACCAGTTGCCAGGATGGCAGAGCGGTCTAAGGCGTTGCGTTCAGGTCACAGTCTCCCCAGGAGGCGTGGGTTCGAATCCCGCCTCAGACATTGCCCATTGAAAGTACCAAGCAAGAACAAAGCAAACACATTCAAGAGAGCATTACCAGCTGCCAGGATGGCAGAGCGGTCTAAGGCGTTGCGTTCAGATCGCAGTCTCCCCAGGAGGCGTGGGTTCGAATCCCGCCTCAGACAGTGCCCATTGAAAGTACCAACCAATAATAAAGCAAACACAGTCAAGAGAGCATTACCAGTTGCCAGGATGGCAGAGCAGTCTAAGGCGTTGCGTTCAGATCGCAGTCTCCCCAGGAGGCGTGGGTTTGAATCCCGCCTCAGACAGTGCCCATTGAAAGTACCAAGCAATAATAAAGCAAACACAGTCAAGAGAGCATTACCAGTTGCCAGAATGGCAGAGCGGTCTAAGGCGTTGCGTTCAGGTCGCAGTCTCCCCAGGACGCAGGGGTTCGAATCCCACCTCAGACAGAGCCCATTGAAAGTACCAAGCAAGAACAAAGCAAACACAGTCAAGAGAGCATTACCAGTTGCCAGGATGGCAGAGCGGTCTAAGGCGTTGCGTTCAGGTCGCAGTCTCCCCAGGAGGCGTGAGTTCGAATCCCGCCTCAGACAGTGCCCATTGAAAGTACCAAGCAATAATAAAGCAAACACAGTAAAGAGAGCATTACCAGTTGCCAGGATGGCAGAGCGGTCTAAGGCGTTGCGTTCAGGTCGCTGTCTCCCCAGGAGACGTGGGTTCGAATCCCACTTCAGACAGAGCCCATTGAAAGTACCAGCAAGAACAAAGCAAACACATTCAAGAGAGCATTACCAGGTGCCAGGATGGCAGAGCGGTCAAAGACGCTGCGTTCAGGTCGCAGTCTCCCCAGGAGACGTGGGTTCGAATCCCACCTCAGACAGAGCCCATTGAAAGTACCAAGCAAGAACAAAGCAAACACAGTCAAGAGAGCATTACCAGATGCCAGGATGGCAGAGCGGTCTAAGGCGTTGCGTTCAGGTCGCAGTCTCCCCAGGAGGCGTGGGTTCGAATCCCAAGAACAAAGCAAACACATTCAAGAGAGCATTACCAGATGCCAGGATGGCAGAGCGGTCTAAGGCGTTGCGTTCAGGTCGCAGTCTCCCCAGGAGGCGTGGGTTCGAATCCCACCTCAGACAGAGCCCATTGAAAGTACCAAGCAATAACAAAGCAAACACAGTCAAGAGAGCTTTACCAGTTGCCAGGATGGCAGAGCGGTCTAAGGCGTTGCGTTCAGGTCGCAGTAACCCCAGGAGGCGTGGGTTCGAATCCCACCTCAGACAGAGCCCATTGAAAGTACCAAGCAATAACAAAGCAAACACAGTCAAGAGAGCATTACCAGCTGCCAGGATGGCAGTGTGTTCTAAGGCGTTGCGTTCAGGTCGCAGTCTCCCCAGGAGGCGTGGGTTCGAATCCCGCTTCAGACAGAGCCCATTGAAAGTACCAGCAAGAACAAAGCAAACATATTCAAGAGAGCATTACCAGGTGCCAGGATGGCAGAGTGGTCAAAGACGCTGCGTTCAGGTCGCAGTCTCCCCAGGAGGCGTGGGTTCGAATCCCGCCTCCGACAGAGCCCATTGAAAGTACCAAGCAAGAACAAAGCTAACACAGTCAAGAGAGCATTACCAGCTGCCAGGATGGCAGAGCGGTCTAAGGCGTTGCGTTCAGGTCGCAGTCTCCCCAGGAGGCGTGGGTTCGAATCCCGCCTCAGACATTGCCCATTGAAAGTACAAAGCAAGAACAAAGCAAACACATTCAAGAGAGCATTACCAGCTGCCAGGATGGCAGAGCGGTCTAAGGCGTTGCGTTCAGATCGCAGTCTCCCCAGGAGGCGTCGGTTTGAATCCCGCCTCAGACAGTGCCCATTGAAAGTACCAACCAATAATAAAGCAAACACAGTCAAGAGAGCATTACCAGTTGCCAGGATGGCAGAGCAGTCTAAGGCGTTGCGTTCAGATCGCAGTCTCCCCAGGAGGCGTGGGTTTGAATCCCGCCTCAGACAGTGCCCATTGAAAGTACCAAGCAATAATAAAGCAAACACAGTCAAGAGAGCATTACCAGTTGCCAGGATGGCAGAGCGGTCTAAGGCGTTGCGTTCAGGTCGCAGTCTCCCCAGGACGCAGGGGTTCGAATCCCGCCTCAGACAGAGCCCATTGAAAGTACCAAGCAAGAACAAAGCAAACACAGTCAAGAGAGCATTACCAGTTGCCAGGATGGCAGAGCGGTCTAAGGCGTTGCGTTCAGGTCGCAGTAACCCCAGGAGGCGTGGGTTCGAATCCCGCTTCCGACAGAGCCCATTGAAAGTACCAGCAAGAACAAAGCAAACACATTCAAGAGAGCATTACCAGGTACCAGGATGGCAGAGTGGTAAAAGACGCTGCGTTCAGGTCGCAGTCTCCCCAGGAGTAGTGGGTTTGAATCCCGCCTCCGACAGAGCCCATTGAAAGTACCAAGCAAGAACAAAGCTAACACAGTCAAGAGAGCATTACCAGCTGCCAGGATGACAGAGCGGTCTAAGGCGTTGCGTTCAGGTCGCAGTCTCCCCAGGAGGCGTGGGTTCGAATCCCACCTCAGACAGAGCCCATTGAAAGTACCAAGCAATAACAAAGCAAACACAGTCAAGAGAGAATTACCAGTTGCCAGGATGGCAGAGCGGTCTAAGGCGTTGCGTTCAGGTCGCAGTCTCCCCAGGAGGCGTGGGTTTGAATCCCACCTCAGACAGAGCCCATTGAAAGTACCAAGCAATAACAAAGCAAACACAGTCAAGAGAGAATTACCAGTTGCCAGGATGGCAGAGCGGTCTAAGGCGTTGCGTTCAGGTCGCAGTAACCCCAGGAGGCGTGGGTTCGAATCCCACCTCAGACAGAGCCCATTGAAAGTACCAAGCAATAACAAAGCAAACATATTCAAGAGAGCATTACCAGGTGCCAGGATGGCAGAGTGGTCAAAGACGCTGCGTTCAGGTCGCAGTCTCCCCAGGAGGCGTGGGTTCGAATCCCGCCTCCGACAGAGCCCATTGAAAGTACCAAGCAAGAACAAAGCTAACACAGTCAAGAGAGCATTACCAGCTGCCAGGATGGCAGAGCGGTCTAAGGCGTTGCGTTCAGGTCACAGTCTCCCCAGGAGGCGTGGGTTCGAATCCCGCCTCAGACATTGCACATTGAAAGTACCAAGCAAGAACAAAGCAAACACATTCAAGAGAGCATTACCAGCTGCCAGGATGGCAGAGCGGTCTAAGGCGTTGCGTTCAGATCGCAGTCTCCCCAGGAGGCGTGGGTTCGAATCCCGCCTCAGACAGTGCCCATTGAAAGTACCAACCAATAATAAAGCAAACACAGTCAAGAGAGCATTACCAGTTGCCAGGATGGCAGAGCAGTCTAAGGCGTTGCGTTCAGATCGCAGTCTCCCCAGGAGGCGTGGGTTTGAATCCCGCCTCAGACAGTGCCCATTGAAAGTACCAAGCAATAATAAAGCAAACACAGTCAAGAGAGCATTACCAGTTGCCAGAATGGCAGAGCGGTCTAAGGCGTTGCGTTCAGGTCGCAGTCTCCCCAGGACGCAGGGGTTCGAATCCCACCTCAGACAGAGCCCATTGAAAGTACCAAGCAAGAACAAAGCAAACACAGTCAAGAGAGCATTACCAGTTGCCAGGATGGCAGAGCGGTCTAAGGCGTTGCGTTCAGGTCGCAGTCTCCCCAGGAGGCGTGAGTTCGAATCCCGCCTCAGACAGTGCCCATTGAAAGTACCAAGCAATAATAAAGCAAACACAGTAAAGAGAGCATTACCAGTTGCCAGGATGGCAGAGCGGTCTAAGGCGTTGCGTTCAGGTCGCTGTCTCCCCAGGAGACGTGGGTTCGAATCCCACTTCAGACAGAGCCCATTGAAAGTACCAGCAAGAACAAAGCAAACACATTCAAGAGAGCATTACCAGGTGCCAGGATGGCAGAGCGGTCAAAGACGCTGCGTTCAGGTCGCAGTCTCCCCAGGAGACGTGGGTTCGAATCCCACCTCAGACAGAGCCCATTGATAGTACTAAGCAAGAAAAAAGCAAACACAGTCAAGAGAGAATTACCAGTTGCCAGGATGGCAGAGCGGTCTAAGGCGTTGCGTTCAGGTCGCAGTCTCCCCAGGAGGCGTGGGTTCGAATCCCACCTCAGACAGAGCCCATTGAAAGTACCAAGCAATAACAAAGCAAACACAGTCAAGAGAGCTTTACCAGTTGCCAGGATGGCAGAGCGGTCTAAGGCGTTGCGTTCAGGTCGCAGTAACCCCAGGAGGCGTGGGTTCGAATCCCACCTCAGACAGAGCCCATTGAAAGTACCAAGCAATAACAAAGCAAACACAGTCAAGAGAGCATTACCAGCTGCCAGGATGGCAGTGTGTTCTAAGGCGTTGCGTTCAGGTCGCAGTCTCCCCAGGAGGCGTGGGTTCGAATCCCGCTTCAGACAGAGCCCATTGAAAGTACCAGCAAGAACAAAGCAAACACATTCAAGAGAGCATTACCAGGTGCCAGGATGGCAGAGCGGTCAAAGACGCTGCGTTCAGGTCGCAGTCTCCCCAGGAGACGTGGGTTCGAATCCCACCTCAGACAGAGCCCATTGATAGTACTAAGCAAGAAAAAAGCAAACACAGTCAAGAGAGAATTACCAGTTGCCAGGATGGCAGAGCGGTCTAAGGCGTTGCGTTCAGGTCGCAGTCTCCCCAGGAGGCGTGGGTTCGAATCCCACCTCAGACAGAGCCCATTGAAAGTACCAAGCAATAACAAAGCAAACACAGTCAAGAGAGCATTACCAGCTGCCAGGATGGCAGTGTGTTCTAAGGCGTTGCGTTCAGGTCGCAGTCACCCCAGGAGGCGTGGGTTCGAATCCCACCTCAGACAGAGCCCATTGAAAGTACCAAGCAAGAACAAAGCAAACACAGTCAAGAGAGCATTACCAGATGCCAGGATGGCAGAGCGGTCTAAGGCGTTGCGTTCAGGTCGCAGTCTCCCCAGGAGGCGTGGGTTCGAATCCCAAGAACAAAGCAAACACATTCAAGAGAGCATTACCAGATGCCAGGATGGCAGAGCGGTCTAAGGCGTTGCGTTCAGGTCGCAGTCTCCCCAGGAGGCGTGGGTTCGAATCCCACCTCAGACAGAGCGCATTGAAAGTACCAAGCAATAACAAAGCAAACACAGTCAAGAGAGCTTTACCAGTTGCCAGGATGGCAGAGCGGTCTAAGGCGTTGCGTTCAGGTCACAGTCTCCCCAGGAGGCGTGGGTTCGAATCCCGCCTCAGACATTGCCCATTGAAAGTACCAAGCAAGAACAAAGCAAACACATTCAAGAGAGCATTACCAGCTGCCAGGATGGCAGAGCGGTCTAAGGCGTTGCGTTCAGATCGCAGTCTCCCCAGGAGGCGTGGGTTCGAATCCCGCCTCAGACAGTGCCCATTGAAAGTACCAACCAATAATAAAGCAAACACAGTCAAGAGAGCATTACCAGTTGCCAGGATGGCAGAGCAGTCTAAGGCGTTGCGTTCAGATCGCAGTCTCCCCAGGAGGCGTGGGTTTGAATCCCGCCTCAGACAGTGCCCATTGAAAGTACCAAGCAATAATAAAGCAAACACAGTCAAGAGAGCATTACCAGTTGCCAGAATGGCAGAGCGGTCTAAGGCGTTGCGTTCAGGTCGCAGTCTCCCCAGGACGCAGGGGTTCGAATCCCACCTCAGACAGAGCCCATTGAAAGTACCAAGCAAGAACAAAGCAAACACAGTCAAGAGAGCATTACCAGTTGCCAGGATGGCAGAGCGGTCTAAGGCGTTGCGTTCAGGTCGCAGTCTCCCCAGGAGGCGTGAGTTCGAATCCCGCCTCAGACAGTGCCCATTGAAAGTACCAAGCAATAATAAAGCAAACACAGTAAAGAGAGCATTACCAGTTGCCAGGATGGCAGAGCGGTCTAAGGCGTTGCGTTCAGGTCGCTGTCTCCCCAGGAGACGTGGGTTCGAATCCCACTTCAGACAGAGCCCATTGAAAGTACCAGCAAGAACAAAGCAAACACATTCAAGAGAGCATTACCAGGTGCCAGGATGGCAGAGCGGTCAAAGACGCTGCGTTCAGGTCGCAGTCTCCCCAGGAGACGTGGGTTCGAATCCCACCTCAGACAGAGCCCATTGATAGTACTAAGCAAGAAAAAAGCAAACACAGTCAAGAGAGAATTACCAGTTGCCAGGATGGCAGAGCGGTCTAAGGCGTTGCGTTCAGGTCGCAGTCTCCCCAGGAGGCGTGGGTTCGAATCCCACCTCAGACAGAGCCCATTGAAAGTACCAAGCAATAACAAAGCAAACACAGTCAAGAGAGCTTTACCAGTTGCCAGGATGGCAGAGCGGTCTAAGGCGTTGCGTTCAGGTCGCAGTAACCCCAGGAGGCGTGGGTTCGAATCCCACCTCAGACAGAGCCCATTGAAAGTACCAAGCAATAACAAAGCAAACACAGTCAAGAGAGCATTACCAGCTGCCAGGATGGCAGTGTGTTCTAAGGCGTTGCGTTCAGGTCGCAGTCTCCCCAGGAGGCGTGGGTTCGAATCCCGCTTCAGACAGAGCCCATTGAAAGTACCAGCAAGAACAAAGCAAACACATTCAAGAGAGCATTACCAGGTGCCAGGATGGCAGAGCGGTCAAAGACGCTGCGTTCAGGTCGCAGTCTCCCCAGGAGACGTGGGTTCGAATCCCACCTCAGACAGAGCCCATTGATAGTACTAAGCAAGAAAAAAGCAAACACAGTCAAGAGAGAATTACCAGTTGCCAGGATGGCAGAGCGGTCTAAGGCGTTGCGTTCAGGTCGCAGTCTCCCCAGGAGGCGTGGGTTCGAATCCCACCTCAGACAGAGCCCATTGAAAGTACCAAGCAATAACAAAGCAAACACAGTCAAGAGAGCATTACCAGCTGCCAGGATGGCAGTGTGTTCTAAGGCGTTGCGTTCAGGTCGCAGTCACCCCAGGAGGCGTGGGTTCGAATCCCACCTCAGACAGAGCCCATTGAAAGTACCAAGCAAGAACAAAGCAAACACAGTCAAGAGAGCATTACCAGATGCCAGGATGGCAGAGCGGTCTAAGGCGTTGCGTTCAGGTCGCAGTCTCCCCAGGAGGCGTGGGTTCGAATCCCAAGAACAAAGCAAACACATTCAAGAGAGCATTACCAGATGCCAGGATGGCAGAGCGGTCTAAGGCGTTGCGTTCAGGTCGCAGTCTCCCCAGGAGGCGTGGGTTCGAATCCCACCTCAGACAGAGCGCATTGAAAGTACCAAGCAATAACAAAGCAAACACAGTCAAGAGAGCTTTACCAGTTGCCAGGATGGCAGAGCGGTCTAAGGCGTTGCGTTAAGGTCACAGTCTCCCCAGGAGGCGTGGGTTCGAATCCCGCCTCAGACATTGCCCATTGAAAGTACCAAGCAAGAACAAAGCAAACACATTCAAGAGAGCATTACCAGCTGCCAGGATGGCAGAGCGGTCTAAGGCGTTGCGTTCAGATCGCAGTCTCCCCAGGAGGCGTGGGTTCGAATCCCGCCTCAGACAGTGCCCATTGAAAGTACCAACCAATAATAAAGCAAACACAGTCAAGAGAGCATTACCAGTTGCCAGGATGGCAGAGCAGTCTAAGGCGTTGCGTTCAGATCGCAGTCTCCCCAGGAGGCGTGGGTTTGAATCCCGCCTCAGACAGTGCCCATTGAAAGTACCAAGCAATAATAAAGCAAACACAGTCAAGAGAGCATTACCAGTTGCCAGAATGGCAGAGCGGTCTAAGGCGTTGCGTTCAGGTCGCAGTCTCCCCAGGACGCAGGGGTTCGAATCCCACCTCAGACAGAGCCCATTGAAAGTACCAAGCAAGAACAAAGCAAACACAGTCAAGAGAGCATTACCAGTTGCCAGGATGGCAGAGCGGTCTAAGGCGTTGCGTTCAGGTCGCAGTCTCCCCAGGAGGCGTGAGTTCGAATCCCGCCTCAGACAGTGCCCATTGAAAGTACCAAGCAATAATAAAGCAAACACAGTAAAGAGAGCATTACCAGTTGCCAGAATGGCAGAGCGGTCTAAGGCGTTGCGTTCAGGTCGCAGTCTCCCCAGGACGCAGGGGTTCGAATCCCACCTCAGACAGAGCCCATTGAAAGTACCAAGCAAGAACAAAGCAAACACAGTCAAGAGAGCATTACCAGTTGCCAGGATGGCAGAGCGGTCTAAGGCGTTGCGTTCAGGTCGCAGTCTCCCCAGGAGGCGTGAGTTCGAATCCCGCCTCAGACAGTGCCCATTGAAAGTACCAAGCAATAATAAAGCAAACACAGTAAAGAGAGCATTACCAGTTGCCAGGATGGCAGAGCGGTCTAAGGCGTTGCGTTCAGGTCGCTGTCTCCCCAGGAGACGTGGGTTCGAATCCCACTTCAGACAGAGCCCATTGAAAGTACCAAGCAATAATAAAGCAAACACAGTAAAGAGAGCATTACCAGTTGCCAGAATGGCAGAGCGGTCTAAGGCGTTGCGTTCAGGTCGCAGTCTCCCCAGGACGCAGGGGTTCGAATCCCACCTCAGACAGAGCCCATTGAAAGTACCAAGCAAGAATAAAGCAAACACAGTCAAGAGAGCATTACCAGTTGCCAGGATGGCAGAGCGGTCTAAGGCGTTGCGTTCAGGTCGCAGTAACCCCAGGAGGCGTGGGTTCGAATCCCACCTCAGACAGAGCCCATTGAAAGTACCAAGCAATAACAAAGCAAACATATTCAAGAGAGCATTACCAGGTGCCAGGATGGCAGAGTGGTCAAAGACGCTGCGTTCAGGTCGCAGTCTCCCCAGGAGGCGTGGGTTCGAATCCCGCCTCCGACAGAGCCCATTGAAAGTACCAAGCAAGAACAAAGCTAACACAGTCAAGAGAGCATTACCAGCTGCCAGGATGGCAGAGCGGTCTAAGGCGTTGCGTTCAGGTCACAGTCTCCCCAGGAGGCGTGGGTTCGAATCCCGCCTCAGACATTGCACATTGAAAGTACCAAGCAAGAACAAAGCAAACACATTCAAGAGAGCATTACCAGCTGCCAGGATGGCAGAGCGGTCTAAGGCGTTGCGTTCAGATCGCAGTCTCCCCAGGAGGCGTGGGTTCGAATCCCGCCTCAGACAGTGCCCATTGAAAGTACCAACCAATAATAAAGCAAACACAGTCAAGAGAGCATTACCAGTTGCCAGGATGGCAGAGCAGTCTAAGGCGTTGCGTTCAGATCGCAGTCTCCCCAGGAGGCGTGGGTTTGAATCCCGCCTCAGACAGTGCCCATTGAAAGTACCAAGCAATAATAAAGCAAACACAGTCAAGAGAGCATTACCAGTTGCCAGAATGGCAGAGCGGTCTAAGGCGTTGCGTTCAGGTCGCAGTCTCCCCAGGACGCAGGGGTTCGAATCCCACCTCAGACAGAGCCCATTGAAAGTACCAAGCAAGAACAAAGCAAACACAGTCAAGAGAGCATTACCAGTTGCCAGGATGGCAGAGCGGTCTAAGGCGTTGCGTTCAGGTCGCAGTCTCCCCAGGAGGCGTGAGTTCGAATCCCGCCTCAGACAGTGCCCATTGAAAGTACCAAGCAATAATAAAGCAAACACAGTAAAGAGAGCATTACCAGTTGCCAGGATGGCAGAGCGGTCTAAGGCGTTGCGTTCAGGTCGCTGTCTCCCCAGGAGACGTGGGTTCGAATCCCACTTCAGACAGAGCCCATTGAAAGTACCAGCAAGAACAAAGCAAACACATTCAAGAGAGCATTACCAGGTGCCAGGATGGCAGAGCGGTCAAAGACGCTGCGTCCAGGTCGCAGTCTCCCCAGGAGACGTGGGTTCGAATCCCACCTCAGACAGAGCCCATTGATAGTACTAAGCAAGAAAAAAGCAAACACAGTCAAGAGAGAATTACCAGTTGCCAGGATGGCAGAGCGGTCTAAGGCGTTGCGTTCAGGTCGCAGTCTCCCCAGGAGGCGTGGGTTCGAATCCCACCTCAGACAGAGCCCATTGAAAGTACCAAGCAAGAACAAAGCAAACACAGTCAAGAGAGCATTACCAGATGCCAGGATGGCAGAGCGGTCTAAGGCGTTGCGTTCAGGTCGCAGTCTCCCCAGGAGGCGTGGGTTCGAATCCCAAGAACAAAGCAAACACATTCAAGAGAGCATTACCAGATGCCAGGATGGCAGAGCGGTCTAAGGCGTTGCGTTCAGGTCGCAGTCTCCCCAGGAGGCGTGGGTTCGAATCCCACCTCAGACAGAGCCCATTGAAAGTACCAAGCAATAACAAAGCAAACACAGTCAAGAGAGCTTTACCAGTTGCCAGGATGGCAGAGCGGTCTAAGGCGTTGCGTTCAGGTCGCAGTAACCCCAGGAGGCGTGGGTTCGAATCCCACCTCAGACAGAGCCCATTGAAAGTACCAAGCAATAACAAAGCAAACACAGTCAAGAGAGCATTACCAGCTGCCAGGATGGCAGTGTGTTCTAAGGCGTTGCGTTCAGGTCGCAGTCTCCCCAGGAGGCGTGGGTTCGAATCCCGCTTCAGACAGAGCCCATTGAAAGTACCAGCAAGAACAAAGCAAACACATTCAAGAGAGCATTACCAGGTGCCAGGATGGCAGAGCGGTCTAAGACGCTGCGTTCAGGTCGCAGTCTCCCCAGGAGACGTGGGTTCGAATCCCACCTCAGACAGAGCCCATTGATAGTACTAAGCAAGAAAAAAGCAAACACAGTCAAGAGAGAATTACCAGTTGCCAGGATGGCAGAGCGGTCTAAGGCGTTGCGTTCAGGTCGCAGTCTCCCCAGGAGGCGTGGGTTCGAATCCCACCTCAGACAGAGCCCATTGAAAGTACCAAGCAATAACAAAGCAAACACAGTCAAGAGAGCATTACCAGCTGCCAGGATGGCAGTGTGTTCTAAGGCGTTGCGTTCAGGTCGCAGTCACCCCAGGAGGCGTGGGTTCGAATCCCACCTCAGACAGAGCCCATTGAAAGTACCAAGCAAGAACAAAGCAAACACAGTCAAGAGAGCATTACCAGATGCCAGGATGGCAGAGCGGTCTAAGGCGTTGCGTTCAGGTCGCAGTCTCCCCAGGAGGCGTGGGTTCGAATCCCAAGAACAAAGCAAACACATTCAAGAGAGCATTACCAGATGCCAGGATGGCAGAGCGGTCTAAGGCGTTGCGTTCAGGTCGCAGTCTCCCCAGGAGGCGTGGGTTCGAATCCCACCTCAGACAGAGCCCATTGAAAGTACCAAGCAATAACAAAGCAAACACAGTCAAGAGAGCTTTACCAGTTGCCAGGATGGCAGAGCGGTCTAAGGCGTTGCGTTCAGGTCACAGTCTCCCCAGGAGGCGTGGGTTCGAATCCCGCCTCAGACATTGCCCATTGAAAGTACCAAGCAAGAACAAAGCAAACACATTCAAGAGAGCATTACCAGCTGCCAGGATGGCAGAGCGGTCTAAGGCGTTGCGTTCAGATCGCAGTCTCCCCAGGAGGCGTGGGTTCGAATCCCGCCTCAGACAGTGCCCATTGAAAGTACCAACCAATAATAAAGCAAACACAGTCAAGAGAGCATTACCAGTTGCCAGGATGGCAGAGCAGTCTAAGGCGTTGCGTTCAGATCGCAGTCTCCCCAGGAGGCGTGGGTTTGAATCCCGCCTCAGACAGTGCCCATTGAAAGTACCAAGCAATAATAAAGCAAACACAGTCAAGAGAGCATTACCAGTTGCCAGAATGGCAGAGCGGTCTAAGGCGTTGCGTTCAGGTCGCAGTCTCCCCAGGACGCAGGGGTTCGAATCCCACCTCAGACAGAGCCCATTGAAAGTACCAAGCAAGAACAAAGCAAACACAGTCAAGAGAGCATTACCAGTTGCCAGGATGGCAGAGCGGTCTAAGGCGTTGCGTTCAGGTCGCAGTCTCCCCAGGAGGCGTGAGTTCGAATCCCGCCTCAGACAGTGCCCATTGAAAGTACCAAGCAATAATAAAGCAAACACAGTAAAGAGAGCATTACCAGTTGCCAGGATGGCAGAGCGGTCTAAGGCGTTGCGTTCAGGTCGCTGTCTCCCCAGGAGACGTGGGTTCGAATCCCACTTCAGACAGAGCCCATTGAAAGTACCAGCAAGAACAAAGCAAACACATTCAAGAGAGCATTACCAGGTGCCAGGATGGCAGAGCGGTCAAAGACGCTGCGTTCAGGTCGCAGTCTCCCCAGGAGACGTGGGTTCGAATCCCACCTCAGACAGAGCCCATTGAAAGTACCAAGCAAGAACAAAGCAAACACAGTCAAGAGAGCATTACCAGATGCCAGGATGGCAGAGCGGTCTAAGGCGTTGCGTTCAGGTCGCAGTCTCCCCAGGAGGCGTGGGTTCGAATCCCAAGAACAAAGCAAACACATTCAAGAGAGCATTACCAGATGCCAGGATGGCAGAGCGGTCTAAGGCGTTGCGTTCAGGTCGCAGTCTCCCCAGGAGGCGTGGGTTCGAATCCCACCTCAGACAGAGCCCATTGAAAGTACCAAGCAATAACAAAGCAAACACAGTCAAGAGAGCATTACCAGGTGCCAGGATGGCAGAGTGGTCAAAGACGCTGCGTTCAGGTCGCAGTCTCCCCAGGAGGCGTGGGTTCGAATCCCGCCTCCGACAGAGCCCATTGAAAGTACCAAGCAAGAACAAAGCTAACACAGTCAAGAGAGCATTACCAGCTGCCAGGATGGCAGAGCGGTCTAAGGCGTTGCGTTCAGGTCGCAGTCTCCCCAGGAGGCGTGGGTTCGAATCCCGCCTCAGACATTGCCCATTGAAAGTACAAAGCAAGAACAAAGCAAACACATTCAAGAGAGCATTACCAGCTGCCAGGATGGCAGAGCGGTCTAAGGCGTTGCGTTCAGATCGCAGTCTCCCCAGGAGGCGTCGGTTCGAATCCCGCCTCAGACAGTGCCCATTGAAAGTACCAACCAATAATAAAGCAAACACAGTCAAGAGAGCATTACCAGTTGCCAGGATGGCAGAGCAGTCTAAGGCGTTGCGTTCAGATCGCAGTCTCCCCAGGAGGCGTGGGTTTGAATCCCGCCTCAGACAGTGCCCATTGAAAGTACCAAGCAATAATAAAGCAAACACAGTCAAGAGAGCATTACCAGTTGCCAGGATGGCAGAGCGGTCTAAGGCGTTGCGTTCAGGTCGCAGTCTCCCCAGGACGCAGGGGTTCGAATCCCGCCTCAGACAGAGCCCATTGAAAGTACCAAGCAAGAACAAAGCAAACACAGTCAAGAGAGCATTACCAGTTGCCAGGATGGCAGAGCGGTCTAAGGCGTTGCGTTCAGGTCGCAGTAACCCCAGGAGGCGTGGGTTCGAATCCCGCTTCCGACAGAGCCCATTGAAAGTACCAGCAAGAACAAAGCAAACACATTCAAGAGAGCATTACCAGGTACCAGGATGGCAGAGTGGTAAAAGACGCTGCGTTCAGGTCGCAGTCTCCCCAGGAGTAGTGGGTTTGAATCCCGCCTCCGACAGAGCCCATTGAAAGTACCAAGCAAGAACAAAGCTAACACAGTCAAGAGAGCATTACCAGCTGCCAGGATGACAGAGCGGTCTAAGGCGTTGCGTTCAGGTCGCAGTCTCCCCAGGAGGCGTGGGTTCGAATCCCACCTCAGACAGAGCCCATTGAAAGTACCAAGCAATAACAAAGCAAACACAGTCAAGAGAGAATTACCAGTTGCCAGGATGGCAGAGCGGTCTAAGGCGTTGCGTTCAGGTCGCAGTCTCCCCAGGAGGCGTGGGTTCGAATCCCACCTCAGACAGAGCCCATTGAAAGTACCAAGCAATAACAAAGCAAACACAGTCAAGAGAGAATTACCAGTTGCCAGGATGGCAGAGCGGTCTAAGGCGTTGCGTTCAGGTCGCAGTAACCCCAGGAGGCGTGGGTTCGAATCCCACCTCAGACAGAGCCCATTGAAAGTACCAAGCAATAACAAAGCAAACATATTCAAGAGAGCATTACCAGGTGCCAGGATGGCAGAGTGGTCAAAGACGCTGCGTTCAGGTCGCAGTCTCCCCAGGAGGCGTGGGTTCGAATCCCGCCTCCGACAGAGCCCATTGAAAGTACCAAGCAAGAACAAAGCTAACACAGTCAAGAGAGCATTACCAGCTGCCAGGATGGCAGAGCGGTCTAAGGCGTTGCGTTCAGGTCACAGTCTCCCCAGGAGGCGTGGGTTCGAATCCCGCCTCAGACATTGCACATTGAAAGTACCAAGCAAGAACAAAGCAAACACATTCA
Source organism: Idiotropiscis lumnitzeri (assembly GCF_059441095.1). Taxonomy (NCBI): domain Eukaryota; kingdom Metazoa; phylum Chordata; class Actinopteri; order Syngnathiformes; family Syngnathidae; genus Idiotropiscis; species Idiotropiscis lumnitzeri. Next base: position 1,482,057 of record NW_028283562.1, on the reverse strand, counting down.
AGAGAGCATTACCAGCTGCCAGGATGGCAGAGCGGTCTAAGGCGTTGCGTTCAGATCGCAGTCTCCCCAGGAGGCGTGGGTTCGAATCCCGCCTCAGACAGTGCCCATTGAAAGTACCAACCAATAATAAAGCAAACACAGTCAAGAGAGCATTACCAGTTGCCAGGATGGCAGAGCAGTCTAAGGCGTTGCGTTCAGATCGCAGTCTCCCCAGGAGGCGTGGGTTTGAATCCCGCCACAGACAGTGCCCATTGAAAGTACCAAGCAATAATAAAGCAAACACAGTCAAGAGAGCATTACCAGTTGCCAGAATGGCAGAGCGGTCTAAGGCGTTGCGTTCAGGTCGCAGTCTCCCCAGGACGCAGGGGTTCGAATCCCACCTCAGACAGAGCCCATTGAAAGTACCAAGCAAGAACAAAGCAAACACAGTCAAGAGAGCATTACCAGTTGCCAGGATGGCAGAGCGGTCTAAGGCGTTGCGTTCAGGTCGCAGTCTCCCCAGGAGGCGTGAGTTCGAATCCCGCCTCAGACAGTGCCCATTGAAAGTACCAAGCAATAATAAAGCAAACACAGTAAAGAGAGCATTACCAGTTGCCAGGATGGCAGAGCGGTCTAAGGCGTTGCGTTCAGGTCGCTGTCTCCCCAGGAGACGTGGGTTCGAATCCCACTTCAGACAGAGCCCATTGAAAGTACCAGCAAGAACAAAGCAAACACATTCAAGAGAGCATTACCAGGTGCCAGGATGGCAGAGCGGTCAAAGACGCTGCGTTCAGGTCGCAGTCTCCCCAGGAGACGTGGGTTCGAATCCCACCTCAGACAGAGCCCATTGATAGTACTAAGCAAGAAAAAAGCAAACACAGTCAAGAGAGAATTACCAGTTGCCAGGATGGCAGAGCGGTCTAAGGCGTTGCGTTCAGGTCGCAGTCTCCCCAGGAGGCGTGGGTTCGAATCCCACCTCAGACAGAGCCCATTGAAAGTACCAAGCAATAACAAAGCAAACACAGTCAAGAGAGCATTACCAGCTGCCAGGATGGCAGTGTGTTCTAAGGCGTTGCGTTCAGGTCGCAGTCACCCCAGGAGGCGTGGGTTCGAATCCCACCTCAGACAGAGCCCATTGAAAGTACCAAGCAAGAACAAAGCAAACACAGTCAAGAGAGCATTACCAGATGCCAGGATGGCAGAGCGGTCTAAGGCGTTGCGTTCAGGTCGCAGTCTCCCCAGGAGGCATGGGTTCGAATCCCAAGAACAAAGCAAACACATTCAAGAGAGCATTACCAGATGCCAGGATGGCAGAGCGGTCTAAGGCGTTGCGTTCAGGTCGCAGTCTCCCCAGGAGGCGTGGGTTCGAATCCCACCTCAGACAGAGCCCATTGAAAGTACCAAGCAATAACAAAGCAAACACAGTCAAGAGAGCTTTACCAGTTGCCAGGATGGCAGAGCGGTCTAAGGCGTTGCGTTCAGGTCGCAGTAACCCCAGGAGGCGTGGGTTCGAATCCCACCTCAGACAGAGCCCATTGAAAGTACCAAGCAATAACAAAGCAAACACAGTCAAGAGAGCATTACCAGCTGCCAGGATGGCAGTGTGTTCTAAGGCGTTGCGTTCAGGTCGCAGTCTCCCCAGGAGGCGTGGGTTCGAATCCCGCTTCAGACAGAGCCCATTGAAAGTACCAGCAAGAACAAAGCAAACACATTCAAGAGAGCATTACCAGGTGCCAGGATGGCAGAGCGGTCAAAGACGCTGCGTTCAGGTCGCAGTCTCCCCAGGAGACGTGGGTTCGAATCCCACCTCAGACAGAGCCCATTGATAGTACTAAGCAAGAAAAAAGCAAACACAGTCAAGAGAGAATTACCAGTTGCCAGGATGGCAGAGCGGTCTAAGGCGTTGCGTTCAGGTCGCAGTCTCCCCAGGAGGCGTGGGTTCGAATCCCACCTCAGACAGAGCCCATTGAAAGTACCAAGCAATAACAAAGCAAACACAGTCAAGAGAGCATTACCAGCTGCCAGGATGGCAGTGTGTTCTAAGGCGTTGCGTTCAGGTCGCAGTCACCCCAGGAGGCGTGGGTTCGAATCCCACCTCAGACAGAGCCCATTGAAAGTACCAAGCAAGAACAAAGCAAACACAGTCAAGAGAGCATTACCAGATGCCAGGATGGCAGAGCGGTCTAAGGCGTTGCGTTCAGGTCGCAGTCTCCCCAGGAGGCGTGGGTTCGAATCCCAAGAACAAAGCAAACACATTCAAGAGAGCATTACCAGATGCCAGGATGGCAGAGCGGTCTAAGGCGTTGCGTTCAGGTCGCAGTCTCCCCAGGAGGCGTGGGTTCGAATCCCACCTCAGACAGAGCGCATTGAAAGTACCAAGCAATAACAAAGCAAACACAGTCAAGAGAGCTTTACCAGTTGCCAGGATGGCAGAGCGGTCTAAGGCGTTGCGTTCAGGTCACAGTCTCCCCAGGAGGCGTGGGTTCGAATCCCGCCTCAGACATTGCCCATTGAAAGTACCAAGCAAGAACAAAGCAAACACATTCAAGAGAGCATTACCAGCTGCCAGGATGGCAGAGCGGTCTAAGGCGTTGCGTTCAGATCGCAGTCTCCCCAGGAGGCGTGGGTTCGAATCCCGCCTCAGACAGTGCCCATTGAAAGTACCAACCAATAATAAAGCAAACACAGTCAAGAGAGCATTACCAGTTGCCAGGATGGCAGAGCAGTCTAAGGCGTTGCGTTCAGATCGCAGTCTCCCCAGGAGGCGTGGGTTTGAATCCCGCCTCAGACAGTGCCCATTGAAAGTACCAAGCAATAATAAAGCAAACACAGTCAAGAGAGCATTACCAGTTGCCAGAATGGCAGAGCGGTCTAAGGCGTTGCGTTCAGGTCGCAGTCTCCCCAGGACGCAGGGGTTCGAATCCCACCTCAGACAGAGCCCATTGAAAGTACCAAGCAAGAACAAAGCAAACACAGTCAAGAGAGCATTACCAGTTGCCAGGATGGCAGAGCGGTCTAAGGCGTTGCGTTCAGGTCGCAGTCTCCCCAGGAGGCGTGAGTTCGAATCCCGCCTCAGACAGTGCCCATTGAAAGTACCAAGCAATAATAAAGCAAACACAGTAAAGAGAGCATTACCAGTTGCCAGAATGGCAGAGCGGTCTAAGGCGTTGCGTTCAGGTCGCAGTCTCCCCAGGACGCAGGGGTTCGAATCCCACCTCAGACAGAGCCCATTGAAAGTACCAAGCAAGAACAAAGCAAACACAGTCAAGAGAGCATTACCAGTTGCCAGGATGGCAGAGCGGTCTAAGGCGTTGCGTTCAGGTCGCAGTCTCCCCAGGAGGCGTGAGTTCGAATCCCGCCTCAGACAGTGCCCATTGAAAGTACCAAGCAATAATAAAGCAAACACAGTAAAGAGAGCATTACCAGTTGCCAGGATGGCAGAGCGGTCTAAGGCGTTGCGTTCAGGTCGCTGTCTCCCCAGGAGACGTGGGTTCGAATCCCACTTCAGACAGAGCCCATTGAAAGTACCAAGCAATAATAAAGCAAACACAGTAAAGAGAGCATTACCAGTTGCCAGAATGGCAGAGCGGTCTAAGGCGTTGCGTTCAGGTCGCAGTCTCCCCAGGACGCAGGGGTTCGAATCCCACCTCAGACAGAGCCCATTGAAAGTACCAAGCAAGAACAAAGCAAACACAGTCAAGAGAGCATTACCAGTTGCCAGGATGGCAGAGCGGTCTAAGGCGTTGCGTTCAGGTCGCAGTAACCCCAGGAGGCGTGGGTTCGAATCCCACCTCAGACAGAGCCCATTGAAAGTACCAAGCAATAACAAAGCAAACATATTCAAGAGAGCATTACCAGGTGCCAGGATGGCAGAGTGGTCAAAGACGCTGCGTTCAGGTCGCAGTCTCCCCAGGAGGCGTGGGTTCGAATCCCGCCTCCGACAGAGCCCATTGAAAGTACCAAGCAAGAACAAAGCTAACACAGTCAAGAGAGCATTACCAGCTGCCAGGATGGCAGAGCGGTCTAAGGCGTTGCGTTCAGGTCACAGTCTCCCCAGGAGGCGTGGGTTCGAATCCCGCCTCAGACATTGCACATTGAAAGTACCAAGCAAGAACAAAGCAAACACATTCAAGAGAGCATTACCAGCTGCCAGGATGGCAGAGCGGTCTAAGGCGTTGCGTTCAGATCGCAGTCTCCCCAGGAGGCGTGGGTTCGAATCCCGCCTCAGACAGTGCCCATTGAAAGTACCAACCAATAATAAAGCAAACACAGTCAAGAGAGCATTACCAGTTGCCAGGATGGCAGAGCAGTCTAAGGCGTTGCGTTCAGATCGCAGTCTCCCCAGGAGGCGTGGGTTTGAATCCCGCCTCAGACAGTGCCCATTGAAAGTACCAAGCAATAATAAAGCAAACACAGTCAAGAGAGCATTACCAGTTGCCAGAATGGCAGAGCGGTCTAAGGCGTTGCGTTCAGGTCGCAGTCTCCCCAGGACGCAGGGGTTCGAATCCCACCTCAGACAGAGCCCATTGAAAGTACCAAGCAAGAACAAAGCAAACACAGTCAAGAGAGCATTACCAGTTGCCAGGATGGCAGAGCGGTCTAAGGCGTTGCGTTCAGGTCGCAGTCTCCCCAGGAGGCGTGAGTTCGAATCCCGCCTCAGACAGTGCCCATTGAAAGTACCAAGCAATAATAAAGCAAACACAGTAAAGAGAGCATTACCAGTTGCCAGGATGGCAGAGCGGTCTAAGGCGTTGCGTTCAGGTCGCTGTCTCCCCAGGAGACGTGGGTTCGAATCCCACTTCAGACAGAGCCCATTGAAAGTACCAGCAAGAACAAAGCAAACACATTCAAGAGAGCATTACCAGGTGCCAGGATGGCAGAGCGGTCAAAGACGCTGCGTTCAGGTCGCAGTCTCCCCAGGAGACGTGGGTTCGAATCCCACCTCAGACAGAGCCCATTGATAGTACTAAGCAAGAAAAAAGCAAACACAGTCAAGAGAGAATTACCAGTTGCCAGGATGGCAGAGCGGTCTAAGGCGTTGCGTTCAGGTCGCAGTCTCCCCAGGAGGCGTGGGTTCGAATCCCACCTCAGACAGAGCCCATTGAAAGTACCAAGCAATAACAAAGCAAACACAGTCAAGAGAGCATTACCAGCTGCCAGGATGGCAGTGTGTTCTAAGGCGTTGCGTTCAGGTCGCAGTCACCCCAGGAGGCGTGGGTTCGAATCCCACCTCAGACAGAGCCCATTGAAAGTACCAAGCAAGAACAAAGCAAACACAGTCAAGAGAGCATTACCAGATGCCAGGATGGCAGAGCGGTCTAAGGCGTTGCGTTCAGGTCGCAGTCTCCCCAGGAGGCATGGGTTCGAATCCCAAGAACAAAGCAAACACATTCAAGAGAGCATTACCAGATGCCAGGATGGCAGAGCGGTCTAAGGCGTTGCGTTCAGGTCGCAGTCTCCCCAGGAGGCGTGGGTTCGAATCCCACCTCAGACAGAGCCCATTGAAAGTACCAAGCAATAACAAAGCAAACACAGTCAAGAGAGCTTTACCAGTTGCCAGGATGGCAGAGCGGTCTAAGGCGTTGCGTTCAGGTCGCAGTAACCCCAGGAGGCGTGGGTTCGAATCCCACCTCAGACAGAGCCCATTGAAAGTACCAAGCAATAACAAAGCAAACACAGTCAAGAGAGCATTACCAGCTGCCAGGATGGCAGTGTGTTCTAAGGCGTTGCGTTCAGGTCGCAGTCTCCCCAGGAGGCGTGGGTTCGAATCCCGCTTCAGACAGAGCCCATTGAAAGTACCAGCAAGAACAAAGCAAACACATTCAAGAGAGCATTACCAGGTGCCAGGATGGCAGAGCGGTCAAAGACGCTGCGTTCAGGTCGCAGTCTCCCCAGGAGACGTGGGTTCGAATCCCACCTCAGACAGAGCCCATTGATAGTACTAAGCAAGAAAAAAGCAAACACAGTCAAGAGAGAATTACCAGTTGCCAGGATGGCAGAGCGGTCTAAGGCGTTGCGTTCAGGTCGCAGTCTCCCCAGGAGGCGTGGGTTCGAATCCCACCTCAGACAGAGCCCATTGAAAGTACCAAGCAATAACAAAGCAAACACAGTCAAGAGAGCATTACCAGCTGCCAGGATGGCAGTGTGTTCTAAGGCGTTGCGTTCAGGTCGCAGTCACCCCAGGAGGCGTGGGTTCAAATCCCACCTCAGACAGAGCCCATTGAAAGTACCAAGCAAGAACAAAGCAAACACAGTCAAGAGAGCATTACCAGATGCCAGGATGGCAGAGCGGTCTAAGGCGTTGCGTTCAGGTCGCAGTCTCCCCAGGAGGCGTGGGTTCGAATCCCAAGAACAAAGCAAACACATTCAAGAGAGCATTACCAGATGCCAGGATGGCAGAGCGGTCTAAGGCGTTGCGTTCAGGTCGCAGTCTCCCCAGGAGGCGTGGGTTCGAATCCCACCTCAGACAGAGCGCATTGAAAGTACCAAGCAATAACAAAGCAAACACAGTCAAGAGAGCTTTACCAGTTGCCAGGATGGCAGAGCGGTCTAAGGCGTTGCGTTCAGGTCACAGTCTCCCCAGGAGGCGTGGGTTCGAATCCCGCCTCAGACATTGCCCATTGAAAGTACCAAGCAAGAACAAAGCAAACACATTCAAGAGAGCATTACCAGCTGCCAGGATGGCAGAGCGGTCTAAGGCGTTGCGTTCAGATCGCAGTCTCCCCAGGAGGCGTGGGTTCGAATCCCGCCTCAGACAGTGCCCATTGAAAGTACCAACCAATAATAAAGCAAACACAGTCAAGAGAGCATTACCAGTTGCCAGGATGGCAGAGCAGTCTAAGGCGTTGCGTTCAGATCGCAGTCTCCCCAGGAGGCGTGGGTTTGAATCCCGCCTCAGACAGTGCCCATTGAAAGTACCAAGCAATAATAAAGCAAACACAGTCAAGAGAGCATTACCAGTTGCCAGAATGGCAGAGCGGTCTAAGGCGTTGCGTTCAGGTCGCAGTCTCCCCAGGACGCAGGGGTTCGAATCCCACCTCAGACAGAGCCCATTGAAAGTACCAAGCAAGAACAAAGCAAACACAGTCAAGAGAGCATTACCAGTTGCCAGGATGGCAGAGCGGTCTAAGGCGTTGCGTTCAGGTCGCAGTCTCCCCAGGAGGCGTGAGTTCGAATCCCGCCTCAGACAGTGCCCATTGAAAGTACCAAGCAATAATAAAGCAAACACAGTAAAGAGAGCATTACCAGTTGCCAGGATGGCAGAGCGGTCTAAGGCGTTGCGTTCAGGTCGCTGTCTCCCCAGGAGACGTGGGTTCGAATCCCACTTCAGACAGAGCCCATTGAAAGTACCAGCAAGAACAAAGCAAACACATTCAAGAGAGCATTACCAGGTGCCAGGATGGCAGAGCGGTCAAAGACGCTGCGTTCAGGTCGCAGTCTCCCCAGGAGACGTGGGTTCGAATCCCACCTCAGACAGAGCCCATTGAAAGTACCAAGCAAGAACAAAGCAAACACAGTCAAGAGAGCATTACCAGATGCCAGGATGGCAGAGCGGTCTAAGGCGTTGCGTTCAGGTCGCAGTCTCCCCAGGAGGCGTGGGTTCGAATCCCAAGAACAAAGCAAACACATTCAAGAGAGCATTACCAGATGCCAGGATGGCAGAGCGGTCTAAGGCGTTGCGTTCAGGTCGCAGTCTCCCCAGGAGGCGTGGGTTCGAATCCCACCTCAGACAGAGCCCATTGAAAGTACCAAGCAATAACAAAGCAAACACAGTCAAGAGAGCTTTACCAGTTGCCAGGATGGCAGAGCGGTCTAAGGCGTTGCGTTCAGGTCGCAGTCTCCCCAGGAGGCGTGGGTTCGAATCCCGCCTCAGACATTGCCCATTGAAAGTACAAAGCAAGAACAAAGCAAACACATTCAAGAGAGCATTACCAGCTGCCAGGATGGCAGAGCGGTCTAAGGCGTTGCGTTCAGATCGCAGTCTCCCCAGGAGGCGTGGGTTCGAATCCCGCCTCAGACAGTGCCCATTGAAAGTACCAACCAATAATAAAGCAAACACAGTCAAGAGAGCATTAGCAGTTGCCAGGATGGCAGAGCAGTCTAAGGCGTTGCGTTCAGATCGCAGTCTCCCCAGGAGGCGTGGGTTTGAATCCCGCCTCAGACAGTGCCCATTGAAAGTACAAAGCAAGAACAAAGCAAACACATTCAAGAGAGCATTACCAGCTGCCAGGATGGCAGAGCGGTCTAAGGCGTTGCGTTCAGATCGCAGTCTCCCCAGGAGGCGTGGGTTCGAATCCCGCCTCAGACAGTGCCCATTGAAAGTACCAACCAATAATAAAGCAAACACAGTCAAGAGAGCATTAGCAGTTGCCAGGATGGCAGAGCAGTCTAAGGCGTTGCGTTCAGATCGCAGTCTCCCCAGGAGGCGTGGGTTTGAATCCCGCCTCAGACAGTGCCCATTGAAAGTACCAAGCAATAATAAAGCAAACACAGTCAAGAGAGCATTACCAGTTGCCAGGATGGCAGAGCGGTCTAAGGCGTTGCGTTCAGGTCGCAGTCTCCCCAGGACGCAGGGGTTCGAATCCCGCCTCAGACAGAGCCCATTGAAAGTACCAAGCAAGAACAAAGCAAACACAGTCAAGAGAGCATTACCAGTTGCCAGGATGGCAGAGCGGTCTAAGGCGTTGCGTTCAGGTCGCAGTCTCCCCAGGAGGCGTGTGTTCGAATCCCGCCTCAGACAGTGCCCATTGAAAGTACCAAGCAATAATAAAGCAAACACAGTAAAGAGAGCATTACCAGTTGCCAGGATGGCAGAGCGGTCTAAGGCGTTGCGTTCAGGTCGCAGTCTCCCCAGGAGACGTGGGTTCGAATCCCACTTCAGACAGAGCCCATTGAAAGTACCAGCAAGAACAAAGCAAACACATTCAAGAGAGCATTACCAGGTGCCAGGATGGCAGAGCGGTCAAAGACGCTGCGTTCAGGTCGCAGTCTCCCCAGGAGACGTGGGTTCGAATCCCGCCTCAGACAGAGCCCATTGAAAGTACCAAGCAAGAACAAAGCAAACACAGTCAAGAGAGAGTTACCAGATGCCAGGATGGCAGAGCGGTCTAAGGCGTTGCGTTCAGGTCGCAGTCTCCCCAGGAGGCGTGGGTTCGAATCCCACCTCAGACAGAGCCCATTGAAAGTACCAAGCAATAACAAAGCAAACACAGTCAAGAGAGCTTTACCAGTTGCCAGGATGGCAGAGCGGTCTAAGGCGTTGCGTTCAGGTCGCAGTAACCCCAGGAGGCGTGGGTTCGAATCCCACCTCAGACAGAGCCCATTGAAAGTACCAAGCAATAACAAAGCAAACACAGTCAAGAGAGCATTACCAGCTGCCAGGATGGCAGTGTGTTCTAAGGCGTTGCGTTCAGGTCGCAGTCTCCCCAGGAGGCGTGGGTTCGAATCCCGCTTCAGACAGAGCCCATTGAAAGTACCAGCAAGAACAAAGCAAACATATTCAAGAGAGCATTACCAGGTGCCAGGATGGCAGAGTGGTCAAAGACGCTGCGTTCAGGTCGCAGTCTCCCCAGGAGGCGTGGGTTCGAATCCCGCCTCCGACAGAGCCCATTGAAAGTACCAAGCAAGAACAAAGCTAACACAGTCAAGAGAGCATTACCAGCTGCCAGGATGGCAGAGCGGTCTAAGGCGTTGCGTTCAGGTCGCAGTCTCCCCAGGAGGCGTGGGTTCGAATCCCGCCTCAGACATTGCCCATTGAAAGTACAAAGCAAGAACAAAGCAAACACATTCAAGAGAGCATTACCAGCTGCCAGGATGGCAGAGCGGTCTAAGGCGTTGCGTTCAGGTCGCAGTCTCCCCAGGAGGCGTGGGTTCGAATCCCGCCTCAGACATTGCCCATTGAAAGTACAAAGGAAGAACAAAGCAAACACATTCAAGAGAGCATTACCAGCTGCCAGGATGGCAGAGCGGTCTAAGGCGTTGCGTTCAGATCGCAGTCTCCCCAGGAGGCGTGGGTTCGAATCCCGCCTCAGACAGTGCCCATTGAAAGTACCAACCAATAATAAAGCAAACACAGTCAAGAGAGCATTACCAGTTGCCAGGATGGCAGAGCAGTCTAAGGCGTTGCGTTCAGATCGCAGTCTCCCCAGGAGGCGTGGGTTTGAATCCCGCCTCAGACAGTGCCCATTGAAAGTACCAAGCAATAATAAAGCAAACACAGTCAAGAGAGCATTACCAGTTGCCAGGATGGCAGAGCGGTCTAAGGCGTTGCGTTCAGGTCGCAGTCTCCCCAGGACGCAGGGGTTCGAATCCCGCCTCAGACAGAGCCCATTGAAAGTACCAAGCAAGAACAAAGCAAACACAGTCAAGAGAGCATTACCAGTTGCCAGGATGGCAGAGCGGTCTAAGGCGTTGCGTTCAGGTCGCAGTCTCCCCAGGAGACGTGGGTTCGAATCCCACTTCAGACAGAGCCCATTGAAAGTACCAGCAAGAACAAAGCAAACACATTCAAGAGAGCATTACCAGCTGCCAGGATGGCAGAGCGGTCTAAGGCGTTGCGTTCAGATCGCAGTCTCCCCAGGAGGCGTGGGTTCGAATCCCGCCTCAGACAGTGCCCATTGAAAGTACCAACCAATAATAAAGCAAACACAGTCAAGAGAGCATTACCAGTTGCCAGGATGGCAGAGCAGTCTAAGGCGTTGCGTTCAGATCGCAGTCTCCCCAGGAGGCGTGGGTTTGAATCCCGCCTCAGACAGTGCCCATTGAAAGTACCAAGCAATAATAAAGCAAACACAGTCAAGAGAGCATTACCAGTTGCCAGGATGGCAGAGCGGTCTAAGGCGTTGCGTTCAGGTCGCAGTCTCCCCAGGACGCAGGGGTTCGAATCCCGCCTCAGACAGTGCCCATTGAAAGTACCAAGCAATAATAAAGCAAACACAGTAAAGAGAGCATTACCAGTTGCCAGGATGGCAGAGCGGTCTAAGGCGTTGCGTTCAGGTCGCAGTCTCCCCAGGAGACGTGGGTTCGAATCCCACTTCAGACAGAGCCCATTGAAAGTACCAGCAAGAACAAAGCAAACACATTCAAGAGAGCATTACCAGGTGCCAGGATGGCAGAGCGGTCAAAGACGCTGCGTTCAGGTCGCAGTCTCCCCAGGAGACGTGGGTTCGAATCCCGCCTCAGACAGAGCCCATTGAAAGTACCAAGCAAGAACAAAGCAAACACAGTCAAGAGAGAGTTACCAGTTGCCAGGATGGCAGAGCGGTCTAAGGCGTTGCGTTCAGGTCCCAGTAATCCCAGGAGGCGTGGTTTTAAATCCCACCTCAGACAGAGCCCATTGATAGTACTAAGCAAGAAAAAAGCAAACACAGTCAAGAGAGAATTACCAGTTGCCAGGATGGCAGAGCGGTCTAAGGCGTTGCGTTCAGGTCGCAGTCTCCCCAGGAGGCGTGGGTTCGAATCCCACCTCAGACAGAGCCCATTGAAAGTACCAAGCAATAACAAAGCAAACACAGTCAAGAGAGCATTACCAGCTGCCAGGATGGCAGTGTGTTCTAAGGCGTTGCGTTCAGGTCGCAGTCACCCCAGGAGGCGTGGGTTCGAATCCCACCTCAGACAGAGCCCATTGAAAGTACCAAGCAATAACAAAGCAAACACAGTCAAGAGAGAATTACCAGATGCCAGGATGGAAGAGCAGTCTAAGGCGTTGCGTTCAGGTCGCAGTCTCCCCAGGAGGCGTGGGTTCGAATCCCGCCTCCGACAGAGCCCATTGAAAGTACCAAGCAATAACAAAGCAAACACAGTCAAGAGAGAATTACCAGTTGCCAGGATGGCAGAGCGGTCTAAGGCGTTGCGTTCAGGTCGCAGTCTCCCCAGGAGGCGTGGGTTCGAATCCCACCTCAGACAGAGCCCATTGAAAGTACCAAGCAATAACAAAGCAAACACAGTCAAGAGAGAATTACCAGTTGCCAGGATGGCAGAGCGGTCTAAGGCGTTGCGTTCAGGTCGCAGTAACCCCAGGAGGCGTGGGTTCGAATCCCACCTCAGACAGAGCCCATTGAAAGTACCAAGCAATAACAAAGCAAACACAGTCAAGAGAGCATTACCAGCTGCCAGGATGGCAGTGTGTTCTAAGGCGTTGCGTTCAGGTCGCAGTCACCCCAGGAGGCGTGGGTTCGAATCCCACCTCAGACAGAGCCCATTGAAAGTACCAAGCAATAACAAAGCAAACACAGTCAAGAGAGAATTACCAGATGCCAGGATGGAAGAGCAGTCTAAGGCGTTGCGTTCAGGTCGCAGTAACCCCAGGAGGCGTGGGTTGGAATCCCACCTCAGACAGAGCCCATTGAAAGTACCAAGCAATAACAAAGCAAACACAGTCAAGAGAGCATTACCAGCTGCCAGGATGGCAGTGTGTTCTAAGGCGTTGCGTTCAGGTCGCAGTCTCCCCAGGAGGCGTGGGTTCGAATCCCGCTTCCGACAGAGCCCATTGAAAGTACCAGCAAGAACAAAGCAAACACATTCAAGAGAGCATTACCAGGTGCCAGGATAGCAGAGTGGTCAAAGACGCTGCGTTCAGGTCGCAGTCTCCCCAGGAGTAGTGGGTTCGAATCCCGCCTCCGACAGAGCCCATTGAAAGTACCAAGCAAGAACAAAGCTAACACAGTCAAGAGAGCATTACCAGCTGCCAGGATGGCAGAGCGGTCTAAGGCGTTGCGTTCAGGTCGCAGTCTCCCCAGGAGGCGTGGGTTCGAATCCCGCCTCAGACATTGCCAATTGAAAGTACCAAGCAAGAACAAAGCAAACACATTCAAGAGAGCATTACCAGCTGCCAGGATGGCAGAGCGGTCTAAGGCGTTGCGTTCAGATCGCAGTCTCCCCAGGAGGCGTGGGTTCGAATCCCGCCTCAGACAGTGCCCATTGAAAGTACCAAGCAATAATAAAGCAAACACAGTCAAGAGAGCATTACCAGTTGCCAGGATGGCAGAGCAGTCTAAGGCGTTGCGTTCAGATCGCAGTCCCCCCAGGAGGCGTGGGTTCGAATCCCGCCTCAGACAGTGCCCATTGAAAGTACCAAGCAATAATAAAGCAAACACAGTCAAGAGAGCATTACCAGTTGCCAGGATGGCAGAGCGGTCTAAGGCGTTGCGTTCAGGTCGCAGACTCCCCAGGAGGCGTGGGTTCGAACCCCACCTCAGACAGTGCCCATTGAAAGTACCAAGCAAGAACAAAGCAAACACAGTCAAGAGAGCATTACCAGATGCCAGGATGGCAGAGCGGTCTAAGGCGTTGCGTTCAGGTCGCAGTCTCCCCAGGAGGCGTGGGTTCGAATCCCAAGAACAAAGCAAACACATTCAAGAGAGCATTACCAGATGCCAGGATGGCAGAGCGGTCTAAGGCGTTGCGTTCAGGTCGCAGTCTCCCCAGGAGGCGTGGGTTCGAATCCCACCTCAGACAGAGCCCATTGAAAGTACCAAGCAATAACAAAGCAAACACAGTCAAGAGAGCTTTACCAGTTGCCAGGATGGCAGAGCGGTCTAAGGCGTTGCGTTCAGGTCGCAGTAACCCCAGGAGGCGTGGGTTCGAATCCCACCTCAGACAGAGCCCATTGAAAGTACCAAGCAATAACAAAGCAAACACAGTCAAGAGAGCATTACCAGCTGCCAGGATGGCAGTGTGTTCTAAGGCGTTGCGTTCAGGACGCAGTCTCCCCAGGAGGCGTGGGTTCGAATCCCGCTTCAGACAGAGCCCATTGAAAGTACCAGCAAGAACAAAGCAAACATATTCAAGAGAGCATTACCAGGTGCCAGGATGGCAGAGTGGTCAAAGACGCTGCGTTCAGGTCGCAGTCTCCCCAGGAGGCGTGGGTTCGAATCCCGCCTCCGACAGAGCCCATTGAAAGTACCAAGCAAGAACAAAGCTAACACAGTCAAGAGAGCATTACCAGCTGCCAGGATGGCAGAGCGGTCTAAGGCGTTGCGTTCAGGTCGCAGTCTCCCCAGGAGGCGTGGGTTCGAATCCCGCCTCAGACATTGCCCATTGAAAGTACAAAGCAAGAACAAAGCAAACACATTCAAGAGAGCATTACCAGTTGCCAGGATGGCAGAGCGGTCTAAGGCGTTGCGTTCAGGTCGCAGTCTCCCCAGGAGGCGTGGGTTTGAATCCCGCCTCAGACAGTGCCCATTGAAAGTACCAAGCAATAATAAAGCAAACACAGTCAAGAGAGCATTACCAGTTGCCAGGATGGCAGAGCGGTCTAAGGCGTTGCGTTCACGTCGCAGTCTCCCCAGGACGCAGGGGTTCGAATCCCGCCTCAGACAGAGCCCATTGAAAGTACCAAGCAAGAACAAAGCAAACACAGTCAAGAGAGCATTACCAGTTGCCAGGATGGCAGAGCGGTCTAAGTCGTTGCGTTCAGGTCGCAGTATCCCCAGGAGGCGTGTGTTCGAATCCCGCCTCAGACAGTGCCCATTGAAAGTACCAAGCAATAATAAAGCAAACACAGTAAAGAGAGCATTACCAGTTGCCAGGATGGCAGAGCGGTCTAAGGCGTTGCGTTCAGGTCGCAGTCTCCCCAGGAGACGTGGGTTCGAATCCCACTTCAGACAGAGCCCATTGAAAGTACCAGCAAGAACAAAGCAAACACATTCAAGAGAGCATTACCAGGTGCCAGGATGGCAGAGCGGTCAAAGACGCTGCGTTCAGGTCGCAGTCTCCCCAGGAGACGTGGGTTCGAATCCCGCCTCCGACAGAGCCCATTGAAAGTACCAAGCAAGAACAAAGCAAACACAGTCAAGAGAGAGTTACCAGTTGCCAAGATGGCAGAGCGGTCTAAGGCGTTGCGTTCAGGTCCCAGTAATCCCAGGAGGCGTGGTTTTAAATCCCACCTCAGACAGAGCCCATTGATAGTACTAAGCAAGAAAAAAGCAAACACAGTCAAGAGAGAATTACCAGTTGCCAGGATGGCAGAGCGGTCTAAGGCGTTGCGTTCAGGTCGCAGTCTCCCCAGGAGGCGTGGGTTCGAATCCCACCTCAGACAGAGCCCATTGAAAGTACCAAGCAATAACAAAGCAAACACAGTAAAGAGAGCATTACCAGTTGCCAGGATGGCAGAGCGGTCTAAGGCGTTGCGTTCAGGTCGCAGTCTCCCCAGGAGACGTGGGTTCGAATCCCACTTCAGACAGAGCCCATTGAAAGTACCAGCAAGAACAAAGCAAACACATTCAAGAGAGCATTACCAGGTGCCAGGATGGCAGAGCGGTCAAAGACGCTGCGTTCAGGTCGCAGTAACCCCAGGAGGCGTGGGTTGGAATCCCACCTCAGACAGAGCCCATTGAAAGTACCAAGCAATAACAAAGCAAACACAGTCAAGAGAGCATTACCAGCTGCCAGGATGGCAGTGTGTTCTAAGGCGTTGCGTTCAGGTCGCAGTCACCCCAGGAGGCGTGGGTTTGAATCCCACCTCAGACAGAGCCCATTGAAAGTACCAAGCAATAACAAAGCAAACACAGTCAAGAGAGAATTACCAGATGCCAGGATGGAAGAGCAGTCTAAGGCGTTGCGTTCAGGTCGCAGTAACCCCAGGAGGCGTGGGTTGGAATCCCACCTCAGACAGAGCCCATTGAAAGTACCAAGCAATAACAAAGCAAACACAGTCAAGAGAGCATTACCAGCTGCCAGGATGGCAGTGTGTTCTAAGGCGTTGCGTTCAGGTCGCAGTCTCCCCAGGAGGCGTGGGTTCGAATCCCGCTTCCGACAGAGCCCATTGAAAGTACCAGCAAGAACAAAGCAAACACATTCAAGAGAGCATTACCAGGTGCCAGGATGGCAGAGTGGTCAAAGACGCTGCGTTCAGGTCGCAGTCTCCCCAGGAGTAGTGGGTTCGAATCCCGCCTCCGACAGAGCCCATTGAAAGTACCAAGCAAGAACAAAGCTAACACAGTCAAGAGAGAATTACCAGATGCCAGGATGGAAGAGCAGTCTAAGGCGTTGCGTTCAGGTCGCAGTAACCCCAGGAGGCGTGGGTTGGAATCCCACCTCAGACAGAGCCCATTGAAAGTACCAAGCAATAACAAAGCTAACACAGTCAAGAGAGCATTACCAGCTGCCAGGATGGCAGTGTGTTCTAAGGCGTTGCGTTCAGGTCGCAGTCTCCCCAGGAGGCGTGGGTTCGAATCCCGCTTCCGACAGAGCCCATTGAAAGTACCAGCAAGAACAAAGCAAACACATTCAAGAGAGCATTACCAGGTGCCAGGATGGCAGAGTGGTCAAAGACGCTGCGTTCAGGTCGCACTCTCCCCAGGAGGCGTGGGTTCGAATCCCAAGAACAAAGCAAACACATTCAAGAGAGCATTACCAGATGCCAGGATGGCAGAGCGGTCTCAGGCGTTGCGTTCAGGTCGCAGTCTCCCCAGGAGGCGTGGGTTCGAATCCCACCTCAGACAGAGCCCATTGAAAGTACCAAGCAATAACAAAGCAAACACAGTCAAGAGAGCTTTACCAGTTGCCAGGATGGCAGAGCGGTCTAAGGCGTTGCGTTCAGGTCGCAGTCTCCCCAGGAGGCGTGGGTTTGAATCCCACCTCAGACAGAGCCCATTGAAAGTACCAAGCAATAACAAAGCAAACACAGTCAAGAGAGCATTACCAGCTGCCAGGATGGCAGTGTGTTCTAAGGCGTTGCGTTCAGGTCGCAGTCTCCCCAGGAGGCGTGGGTTCGAATCCCGCTTCAGACAGAGCCCATTGAAAGTACCAGCAAGAACAAAGCAAACACATTCAAGAGAGCATTACCAGGTGCCAGGTAGGCAGAGTGGTCAAAGACGCTGCGTTCAGGTCGCAGTCTCCCCAGGAGGCGTGGGTTCAAATCCCGCCTCCGACAGAGCCCATTGAAAGTACCAAGCAAGAACAAAGCTAACACATTCAAGAGAGCATTACCAGTTGCCAGGATGGCAGAGCGGTCTAAGGCGTTGCGTTCAGGTCGCAGTCTCCCCAGGACGCAGGGGTTCGAATCCCACCTCAGACAGAGCCCATTGAAAGTACCAAGCAAGAACAAAGCAAACACAGTCAAGAGAGTATTACCAGTTGCCAGGATGGCAGAGCGGTCTAAGGCGTTGCGTTCAGGTCGCAGTCTCCCCAGGAGGCGTGAGTTCGAATCCCGCCTCAGACAGTGCCCATTGAAAGTACCAAGCAATAATAAAGCAAACACAGTAAAGAGAGCATTACCAGTTGCCAGGATGGCAGAGCGGTCTAAGGCGTTGCGTTCAGGTCGCAGTCTCCCCAGGAGACGTGGGTTCGAATCCCACTTCAGACAGAGCCCATTGAAAGTACCAGCAAGAACAAAGCAAACACATTCAAGAGAGCATTACCAGGTGCCAGGATGGCAGAGCGGTCAAAGACGCTGCGTTCAGGTCGCAGTCTCCCCAGGAGACGTGGGTTCGAATCCCGCCTCAGACAGAGCCCATTGAAAGTACCAAGCAAGAACAAAGCAAACACAGTCAAGAGAGAGTTACCAGTTGCCAGGATGGCAGAGCGGTCTAAGGCGTTGCGTTCAGGTCGCAGTCTCCCCAGGAGGCGTGGGTTCGAATCCCACCTCAGACAGAGCCCATTGAAAGTACCAAGCAATAACAAAGCAAACACAGTCAAGAGAGCATTACCAGCTGCCAGGATGGCAGTGTGTTCTAAGGCGTTGCGTTCAGGTCGCAGTCACCCCAGGAGGCGTGGGTTCGAATCCCACCTCAGACAGAGCCCATTGAAAGTACCAAGCAATAACAAAGCAAACACAGTCAAGAGAGAATTACCAGATGCCAGGATGGAAGAGCAGTCTAAGGCGTTGCGTTCAGGTCGCAGTCTCCCCAGGAGGCGTGGGTTCGAATCCCGCCTCCGACAGAGCCCATTGAAAGTACCAAGCAATAACAAAGCAAACACAGTCAAGAGAGAATTACCAGTTGCCAGGATGGCAGAGCGGTCTAAGGCGTTGCGTTCAGGTCGCAGTCTCCCCAGGAGGCGTGGGTTCGAATCCCACCTCAGACAGAGCCCATTGAAAGTACCAAGCAATAACAAAGCAAACACAGTCAAGAGAGAATTACCAGTTGCCAGGATGGCAGAGCGGTCTAAGGCGTTGCGTTCAGGTCGCAGTAACCCCAGGAGGCGTGGGTTCGAATCCCACCTCAGACAGAGCCCATTGAAAGTACCAAGCAATAACAAAGCAAACACAGTCAAGAGAGCATTACCAGCTGCCAGGATGGCAGTGTGTTCTAAGGCGTTGCGTTCAGGTCGCAGTCACCCCAGGAGGCGTGGGTTCGAATCCCACCTCAGACAGAGCCCATTGAAAGTACCAAGCAATAACAAAGCAAACACAGTCAAGAGAGAATTACCAGATGCCAGGATGGAAGAGCAGTCTAAGGCGTTGCGTTCAGGTCGCAGTAACCCCAGGAGGCGTGGGTTGGAATCCCACCTCAGACAGAGCCCATTGAAAGTACCAAGCAATAACAAAGCAAACACAGTCAAGAGAGCATTACCAGCTGCCAGGATGGCAGTGTGTTCTAAGGCGTTGCGTTCAGGTCGCAGTCTCCCCAGGAGGCGTGGGTTCGAATCCCGCTTCCGACAGAGCCCATTGAAAGTACCAGCAAGAACAAAGCAAACACATTCAAGAGAGCATTACCAGGTGCCAGGATAGCAGAGTGGTCAAAGACGCTGCGTTCAGGTCGCAGTCTCCCCAGGAGTAGTGGGTTCGAATCCCGCCTCCGACAGAGCCCATTGAAAGTACCAAGCAAGAACAAAGCTAACACAGTCAAGAGAGCATTACCAGCTGCCAGGATGGCAGAGCGGTCTAAGGCGTTGCGTTCAGGTCGCAGTCTCCCCAGGAGGCGTGGGTTCGAATCCCGCCTCAGACATTGCCAATTGAAAGTACCAAGCAAGAACAAAGCAAACACATTCAAGAGAGCATTACCAGCTGCCAGGATGGCAGAGCGGTCTAAGGCGTTGCGTTCAGATCGCAGTCTCCCCAGGAGGCGTGGGTTCGAATCCCGCCTCAGACAGTGCCCATTGAAAGTACCAAGCAATAATAAAGCAAACACAGTCAAGAGAGCATTACCAGTTGCCAGGATGGCAGAGCAGTCTAAGGCGTTGCGTTCAGATCGCAGTCCCCCCAGGAGGCGTGGGTTCGAATCCCGCCTCAGACAGTGCCCATTGAAAGTACCAAGCAATAATAAAGCAAACACAGTCAAGAGAGCATTACCAGTTGCCAGGATGGCAGAGCGGTCTAAGGCGTTGCGTTCAGGTCGCAGACTCCCCAGGAGGCGTGGGTTCGAACCCCACCTCAGACAGTGCCCATTGAAAGTACCAAGCAAGAACAAAGCAAACACAGTCAAGAGAGCATTACCAGATGCCAGGATGGCAGAGCGGTCTAAGGCGTTGCGTTCAGGTCGCAGTCTCCCCAGGAGGCGTGGGTTCGAATCCCAAGAACAAAGCAAACACATTCAAGAGAGCATTACCAGATGCCAGGATGGCAGAGCGGTCTAAGGCGTTGCGTTCAGGTCGCAGTCTCCCCAGGAGGCGTGGGTTCGAATCCCACCTCAGACAGAGCCCATTGAAAGTACCAAGCAATAACAAAGCAAACACAGTCAAGAGAGCTTTACCAGTTGCCAGGATGGCAGAGCGGTCTAAGGCGTTGCGTTCAGGTCGCAGTAACCCCAGGAGGCGTGGGTTCGAATCCCACCTCAGACAGAGCCCATTGAAAGTACCAAGCAATAACAAAGCAAACACAGTCAAGAGAGCATTACCAGCTGCCAGGATGGCAGTGTGTTCTAAGGCGTTGCGTTCAGGACGCAGTCTCCCCAGGAGGCGTGGGTTCGAATCCCGCCTCAGACATTGCCCATTGAAAGTACAAAGCAAGAACAAAGCAAACATATTCAAGAGAGCATTACCAGGTGCCAGGATGGCAGAGTGGTCAAAGACGCTGCGTTCAGGTCGCAGTCTCCCCAGGAGGCGTGGGTTCGAATCCCGCCTCCGACAGAGCCCATTGAAAGTACCAAGCAAGAACAAAGCTAACACAGTCAAGAGAGCATTACCAGCTGCCAGGATGGCAGAGCGGTCTAAGGCGTTGCGTTCAGGTCGCAGTCTCCCCAGGAGGCGTGGGTTCGAATCCCGCCTCAGACATTGCCCATTGAAAGTACAAAGCAAGAACAAAGCAAACACATTCAAGAGAGCATTACCAGTTGCCAGGATGGCAGAGCGGTCTAAGGCGTTGCGTTCAGGTCGCAGTCTCCCCAGGAGGCGTGGGTTTGAATCCCGCCTCAGACAGTGCCCATTGAAAGTACCAAGCAATAATAAAGCAAACACAGTCAAGAGAGCATTACCAGTTGCCAGGATGGCAGAGCGGTCTAAGGCGTTGCGTTCACGTCGCAGTCTCCCCAGGACGCAGGGGTTCGAATCCCGCCTCAGACAGAGCCCATTGAAAGTACCAAGCAAGAACAAAGCAAACACAGTCAAGAGAGCATTACCAGTTGCCAGGATGGCAGAGCGGTCTAAGTCGTTGCGTTCAGGTCGCAGTATCCCCAGGAGGCGTGTGTTCGAATCCCGCCTCAGACAGTGCCCATTGAAAGTACCAAGCAATAATAAAGCAAACACAGTAAAGAGAGCATTAAAAGTTGCCAGGATGGCAGAGCGGTCTAAGGCGTTGCGTTCAGGTCGCAGTCTCCCCAGGAGACGTGGGTTCGAATCCCACTTCAGACAGAGCCCATTGAAAGTACCAGCAAGAACAAAGCAAACACATTCAAGAGAGCATTACCAGGTGCCAGGATGGCAGAGCGGTCAAAGACGCTGCGTTCAGGTCGCAGTCTCCCCAGGAGACGTGGGTTCGAATCCCGCCTCAGACAGAGCCCATTGAAAGTACCAAGCAAGAACAAAGCAAACACAGTCAAGAGAGAGTTACCAGTTGCCAAGATGGCAGAGCGGTCTAAGGCGTTGCGTTCAGGTCCCAGTAATCCCAGGAGGCGTGGTTTTAAATCCCACCTCAGACAGAGCCCATTGATAGTACTAAGCAAGAAAAAAGCAAACACAGTCAAGAGAGAATTACCAGTTGCCAGGATGGCAGAGCGGTCTAAGGCGTTGCGTTCAGGTCGCAGTCTCCCCAGGAGGCGTGGGTTCGAATCCCACCTCAGACAGAGCCCATTGAAAGTACCAAGCAATAACAAAGCAAACACAGTAAAGAGAGCATTACCAGTTGCCAGGATGG
Organism: Idiotropiscis lumnitzeri; assembly: GCF_059441095.1. NCBI lineage: Eukaryota > Metazoa > Chordata > Actinopteri > Syngnathiformes > Syngnathidae > Idiotropiscis > Idiotropiscis lumnitzeri. Next base: position 1,460,849 of record NW_028283562.1, on the reverse strand, counting down.
CAGAGCGGTCTAAGGCGTTGCGTTCAGGTCGCAGTCTCCCCAGGAGACGTGGGTTCGAATCCCACTTCAGACAGAGCCCATTGAAAGTACCAGCAAGAACAAAGCAAACACATTCAAGAGAGCATTACCAGGTGCCAGGATGGCAGAGCGGTCAAAGACGCTGCGTTCAGGTCGCAGTAACCCCAGGAGGCGTGGGTTGGAATCCCACCTCAGACAGAGCCCATTGAAAGTACCAAGCAATAACAAAGCAAACACAGTCAAGAGAGCATTACCAGCTGCCAGGATGGCAGTGTGTTCTAAGGCGTTGCGTTCAGGTCGCAGTCACCCCAGGAGGCGTGGGTTTGAATCCCACCTCAGACAGAGCCCATTGAAAGTACCAAGCAATAACAAAGCAAACACAGTCAAGAGAGAATTACCAGATGCCAGGATGGAAGAGCAGTCTAAGGCGTTGCGTTCAGGTCGCAGTAACCCCAGGAGGCGTGGGTTGGAATCCCACCTCAGACAGAGCCCATTGAAAGTACCAAGCAATAACAAAGCAAACACAGTCAAGAGAGCATTACCAGCTGCCAGGATGGCAGTGTGTTCTAAGGCGTTGCGTTCAGGTCGCAGTCTCCCCAGGAGGCGTGGGTTCGAATCCCGCTTCCGACAGAGCCCATTGAAAGTACCAGCAAGAACAAAGCAAACACATTCAAGAGAGCATTACCAGGTGCCAGGATGGCAGAGTGGTCAAAGACGCTGCGTTCAGGTCGCAGTCTCCCCAGGAGTAGTGGGTTCGAATCCCGCCTCCGACAGAGCCCATTGAAAGTACCAAGCAAGAACAAAGCTAACACAGTCAAGAGAGAATTACCAGATGCCAGGATGGAAGAGCAGTCTAAGGCGTTGCGTTCAGGTCGCAGTAACCCCAGGAGGCGTGGGTTGGAATCCCACCTCAGACAGAGCCCATTGAAAGTACCAAGCAATAACAAAGCTAACACAGTCAAGAGAGCATTACCAGCTGCCAGGATGGCAGTGTGTTCTAAGGCGTTGCGTTCAGGTCGCAGTCTCCCCAGGAGGCGTGGGTTCGAATCCCGCTTCCGACAGAGCCCATTGAAAGTACCAGCAAGAACAAAGCAAACACATTCAAGAGAGCATTACCAGGTGCCAGGATGGCAGAGTGGTCAAAGACGCTGCGTTCAGGTCGCACTCTCCCCAGGAGGCGTGGGTTCGAATCCCAAGAACAAAGCAAACACATTCAAGAGAGCATTACCAGATGCCAGGATGGCAGAGCGGTCTCAGGCGTTGCGTTCAGGTCGCAGTCTCCCCAGGAGGCGTGGGTTCGAATCCCACCTCAGACAGAGCCCATTGAAAGTACCAAGCAATAACAAAGCAAACACAGTCAAGAGAGCTTTACCAGTTGCCAGGATGGCAGAGCGGTCTAAGGCGTTGCGTTCAGATCGCAGTCCCCCCAGGAGGCGTGGGTTCGAATCCCGCCTCAGACAGTGCCCATTGAAAGTACCAAGCAATAATAAAGCAAACACAGTCAAGAGAGCATTACCAGTTGCCAGGATGGCAGAGCGGTCTAAGGCGTTGCGTTCAGGTCGCAGACTCCCCAGGAGGCGTGGGTTCGAACCCCACCTCAGACAGTGCCCATTGAAAGTACCAAGCAAGAACAAAGCAAACACAGTCAAGAGAGCATTACCAGATGCCAGGATGGCAGAGCGGTCTAAGGCGTTGCGTTCAGGTCGCAGTCTCCCCAGGAGGCGTGGGTTCGAATCCCAAGAACAAAGCAAACACATTCAAGAGAGCATTACCAGATGCCAGGATGGCAGAGCGGTCTAAGGCGTTGCGTTCAGGTCGCAGTCTCCCCAGGAGGCGTGGGTTCGAATCCCACCTCAGACAGAGCCCATTGAAAGTACCAAGCAATAACAAAGCAAACACAGTCAAGAGAGCTTTACCAGTTGCCAGGATGGCAGAGCGGTCTAAGGCGTTGCGTTCAGGTCGCAGTAACCCCAGGAGGCGTGGGTTCGAATCCCACCTCAGACAGAGCCCATTGAAAGTACCAAGCAATAACAAAGCAAACACAGTCAAGAGAGCATTACCAGCTGCCAGGATGGCAGTGTGTTCTAAGGCGTTGCGTTCAGGACGCAGTCTCCCCAGGAGGCGTGGGTTCGAATCCCGCCTCAGACATTGCCCATTGAAAGTACAAAGCAAGAACAAAGCAAACATATTCAAGAGAGCATTACCAGGTGCCAGGATGGCAGAGTGGTCAAAGACGCTGCGTTCAGGTCGCAGTCTCCCCAGGAGGCGTGGGTTCGAATCCCGCCTCCGACAGAGCCCATTGAAAGTACCAAGCAAGAACAAAGCTAACACAGTCAAGAGAGCATTACCAGCTGCCAGGATGGCAGAGCGGTCTAAGGCGTTGCGTTCAGGTCGCAGTCTCCCCAGGAGGCGTGGGTTCGAATCCCGCCTCAGACATTGCCCATTGAAAGTACAAAGCAAGAACAAAGCAAACACATTCAAGAGAGCATTACCAGTTGCCAGGATGGCAGAGCGGTCTAAGGCGTTGCGTTCAGGTCGCAGTCTCCCCAGGAGGCGTGGGTTTGAATCCCGCCTCAGACAGTGCCCATTGAAAGTACCAAGCAATAATAAAGCAAACACAGTCAAGAGAGCATTACCAGTTGCCAGGATGGCAGAGCGGTCTAAGGCGTTGCGTTCACGTCGCAGTCTCCCCAGGACGCAGGGGTTCGAATCCCGCCTCAGACAGAGCCCATTGAAAGTACCAAGCAAGAACAAAGCAAACACAGTCAAGAGAGCATTACCAGTTGCCAGGATGGCAGAGCGGTCTAAGTCGTTGCGTTCAGGTCGCAGTATCCCCAGGAGGCGTGTGTTCGAATCCCGCCTCAGACAGTGCCCATTGAAAGTACCAAGCAATAATAAAGCAAACACAGTAAAGAGAGCATTAAAAGTTGCCAGGATGGCAGAGCGGTCTAAGGCGTTGCGTTCAGGTCGCAGTCTCCCCAGGAGACGTGGGTTCGAATCCCACTTCAGACAGAGCCCATTGAAAGTACCAGCAAGAACAAAGCAAACACATTCAAGAGAGCATTACCAGGTGCCAGGATGGCAGAGCGGTCAAAGACGCTGCGTTCAGGTCGCAGTCTCCCCAGGAGACGTGGGTTCGAATCCCGCCTCAGACAGAGCCCATTGAAAGTACCAAGCAAGAACAAAGCAAACACAGTCAAGAGAGAGTTACCAGTTGCCAAGATGGCAGAGCGGTCTAAGGCGTTGCGTTCAGGTCCCAGTAATCCCAGGAGGCGTGGTTTTAAATCCCACCTCAGACAGAGCCCATTGATAGTACTAAGCAAGAAAAAAGCAAACACAGTCAAGAGAGAATTACCAGTTGCCAGGATGGCAGAGCGGTCTAAGGCGTTGCGTTCAGGTCGCAGTCTCCCCAGGAGGCGTGGGTTCGAATCCCACCTCAGACAGAGCCCATTGAAAGTACCAAGCAATAACAAAGCAAACACAGTAAAGAGAGCATTACCAGTTGCCAGGATGGCAGAGCGGTCTAAGGCGTTGCGTTCAGGTCGCAGTCTCCCCAGGAGACGTGGGTTCGAATCCCACTTCAGACAGAGCCCATTGAAAGTACCAGCAAGAACAAAGCAAACACATTCAAGAGAGCATTACCAGGTGCCAGGATGGCAGAGCGGTCAAAGACGCTGCGTTCAGGTCGCAGTAACCCCAGGAGGCGTGGGTTGGAATCCCACCTCAGACAGAGCCCATTGAAAGTACCAAGCAATAACAAAGCAAACACAGTCAAGAGAGCATTACCAGCTGCCAGGATGGCAGTGTGTTCTAAGGCGTTGCGTTCAGGTCGCAGTCACCCCAGGAGGCGTGGGTTTGAATCCCACCTCAGACAGAGCCCATTGAAAGTACCAAGCAATAACAAAGCAAACACAGTCAAGAGAGAATTACCAGATGCCAGGATGGAAGAGCAGTCTAAGGCGTTGCGTTCAGGTCGCAGTAACCCCAGGAGGCGTGGGTTGGAATCCCACCTCAGACAGAGCCCATTGAAAGTACCAAGCAATAACAAAGCAAACACAGTCAAGAGAGCATTACCAGCTGCCAGGATGGCAGTGTGTTCTAAGGCGTTGCGTTCAGGTCGCAGTCTCCCCAGGAGGCGTGGGTTCGAATCCCGCTTCCGACAGAGCCCATTGAAAGTACCAGCAAGAACAAAGCAAACACATTCAAGAGAGCATTACCAGGTGCCAGGATGGCAGAGTGGTCAAAGACGCTGCGTTCAGGTCGCAGTCTCCCCAGGAGTAGTGGGTTCGAATCCCGCCTCCGACAGAGCCCATTGAAAGTACCAAGCAAGAACAAAGCTAACACAGTCAAGAGAGAATTACCAGATGCCAGGATGGAAGAGCAGTCTAAGGCGTTGCGTTCAGGTCGCAGTAACCCCAGGAGGCGTGGGTTGGAATCCCACCTCAGACAGAGCCCATTGAAAGTACCAAGCAATAACAAAGCTAACACAGTCAAGAGAGCATTACCAGCTGCCAGGATGGCAGTGTGTTCTAAGGCGTTGCGTTCAGGTCGCAGTCTCCCCAGGAGGCGTGGGTTCGAATCCCGCTTCCGACAGAGCCCATTGAAAGTACCAGCAAGAACAAAGCAAACACATTCAAGAGAGCATTACCAGGTGCCAGGATGGCAGAGTGGTCAAAGACGCTGCGTTCAGGTCGCACTCTCCCCAGGAGGCGTGGGTTCGAATCCCAAGAACAAAGCAAACACATTCAAGAGAGCATTACCAGATGCCAGGATGGCAGAGCGGTCTCAGGCGTTGCGTTCAGGTCGCAGTCTCCCCAGGAGGCGTGGGTTCGAATCCCACCTCAGACAGAGCCCATTGAAAGTACCAAGCAATAACAAAGCAAACACAGTCAAGAGAGCTTTACCAGTTGCCAGGATGGCAGAGCGGTCTAAGGCGTTGCGTTCAGGTCGCAGTCTCCCCAGGAGGCGTGGGTTTGAATCCCACCTCAGACAGAGCCCATTGAAAGTACCAAGCAATAACAAAGCAAACACAGTCAAGAGAGCATTACCAGCTGCCAGGATGGCAGTGTGTTCTAAGGCGTTGCGTTCAGGTCGCAGTCTCCCCAGGAGGCGTGGGTTCGAATCCCGCTTCAGACAGAGCCCATTGAAAGTACCAGCAAGAACAAAGCAAACACATTCAAGAGAGCATTACCAGGTGCCAGGTAGGCAGAGTGGTCAAAGACGCTGCGTTCAGGTCGCAGTCTCCCCAGGAGGCGTGGGTTCGAATCCCGCCTCCGACAGAGCCCATTGAAAGTACCAAGCAAGAACAAAGCTAACACAGTCAAGAGAGCATTACCAGCTGCCAGGATGGCAGAGCGGTCTAAGGCGTTGCGTTCAGGTCGCAGTCTCCCCAGGAGGCGTGGGTTCGAATCCCGCCTCAGACATTGCCCATTGAAAGTACAAAGCAAGAACAAAGCAAACACATTCAAGAGAGCATTACCAGTTGCCAGGATGGCAGAGCGGTCTAAGGCGTTGCGTTCAGGTCGCAGTCTCCCCAGGAGGCGTGGGTTTGAATCCCGCCTCAGACAGTGCCCATTGAAAGTACCAAGCAATAATAAAGCAAACACAGTCAAGAGAGCATTACCAGTTGCCAGGATGGCAGAGCGGTCTAAGGCGTTGCGTTCACGTCGCAGTCTCCCCAGGACGCAGGGGTTCGAATCCCGCCTCAGACAGAGCCCATTGAAAGTACCAAGCAAGAACAAAGCAAACACAGTCAAGAGAGCATTACCAGTTGCCAGGATGGCAGAGCGGTCTAAGTCGTTGCGTTCAGGTCGCAGTATCCCCAGGAGGCGTGTGTTCGAATCCCGCCTCAGACAGTGCCCATTGAAAGTACCAAGCAATAATAAAGCAAACACAGTAAAGAGAGCATTACCAGTTGCCAGGATGGCAGAGCGGTCTAAGGCGTTGCGTTCAGGTCGCAGTCTCCCCAGGAGACGTGGGTTCGAATCCCACTTCAGACAGAGCCCATTGAAAGTACCAGCAAGAACAAAGCAAACACATTCAAGAGAGCATTACCAGGTGCCAGGATGGCAGAGCGGTCAAAGACGCTGCGTTCAGGTCGCAGTCTCCCCAGGAGACGTGGGTTCGAATCCCGCCTCAGACAGAGCCCATTGAAAGTACCAAGCAAGAACAAAGCAAACACAGTCAAGAGAGAGTTACCAGTTGCCAAGATGGCAGAGCGGTCTAAGGCGTTGCGTTCAGGTCCCAGTAATCCCAGGAGGCGTGGTTTTAAATCCCACCTCAGACAGAGCCCATTGATAGTACTAAGCAAGAAAAAAGCAAACACAGTCAAGAGAGAATTACCAGTTGCCAGGATGGCAGAGCGGTCTAAGGCGTTGCGTTCAGGTCGCAGTCTCCCCAGGAGGCGTGGGTTCGAATCCCACCTCAGACAGAGCCCATTGAAAGTACCAAGCAATAACAAAGCAAACACAGTAAAGAGAGCATTACCAGTTGCCAGGATGGCAGAGCGGTCTAAGGCGTTGCGTTCAGGTCGCAGTCTCCCCAGGAGACGTGGGTTCGAATCCCACTTCAGACAGAGCCCATTGAAAGTACCAGCAAGAACAAAGCAAACACATTCAAGAGAGCATTACCAGGTGCCAGGATGGCAGAGCGGTCAAAGACGCTGCGTTCAGGTCGCAGTAACCCCAGGAGGCGTGGGTTGGAATCCCACCTCAGACAGAGCCCATTGAAAGTACCAAGCAATAACAAAGCAAACACAGTCAAGAGAGCATTACCAGCTGCCAGGATGGCAGTGTGTTCTAAGGCGTTGCGTTCAGGTCGCAGTCACCCCAGGAGGCGTGGGTTTGAATCCCACCTCAGACAGAGCCCATTGAAAGTACCAAGCAATAACAAAGCAAACACAGTCAAGAGAGAATTACCAGATGCCAGGATGGAAGAGCAGTCTAAGGCGTTGCGTTCAGGTCGCAGTAACCCCAGGAGGCGTGGGTTGGAATCCCACCTCAGACAGAGCCCATTGAAAGTACCAAGCAATAACAAAGCAAACACAGTCAAGAGAGCATTACCAGCTGCCAGGATGGCAGTGTGTTCTAAGGCGTTGCGTTCAGGTCGCAGTCTCCCCAGGAGGCGTGGGTTCGAATCCCGCTTCCGACAGAGCCCATTGAAAGTACCAGCAAGAACAAAGCAAACACATTCAAGAGAGCATTACCAGGTGCCAGGATGGCAGAGTGGTCAAAGACGCTGCGTTCAGGTCGCAGTCTCCCCAGGAGTAGTGGGTTCGAATCCCGCCTCCGACAGAGCCCATTGAAAGTACCAAGCAAGAACAAAGCTAACACAGTCAAGAGAGAATTACCAGATGCCAGGATGGAAGAGCAGTCTAAGGCGTTGCGTTCAGGTCGCAGTAACCCCAGGAGGCGTGGGTTGGAATCCCACCTCAGACAGAGCCCATTGAAAGTACCAAGCAATAACAAAGCTAACACAGTCAAGAGAGCATTACCAGCTGCCAGGATGGCAGTGTGTTCTAAGGCGTTGCGTTCAGGTCGCAGTCTCCCCAGGAGGCGTGGGTTCGAATCCCGCTTCCGACAGAGCCCATTGAAAGTACCAGCAAGAACAAAGCAAACACATTCAAGAGAGCATTACCAGGTGCCAGGATGGCAGAGTGGTCAAAGACGCTGCGTTCAGGTCGCACTCTCCCCAGGAGGCGTGGGTTCGAATCCCAAGAACAAAGCAAACACATTCAAGAGAGCATTACCAGATGCCAGGATGGCAGAGCGGTCTCAGGCGTTGCGTTCAGGTCGCAGTCTCCCCAGGAGGCGTGGGTTCGTATCCCACCTCAGACAGAGCCCATTGAAAGTACCAAGCAATAACAAAGCAAACACAGTCAAGAGAGCTTTACCAGTTGCCAGGATGGCAGAGCGGTCTAAGGCGTTGCGTTCAGGTCGCAGTCTCCCCAGGAGGCGTGGGTTTGAATCCCACCTCAGACAGAGCCCATTGAAAGTACCAAGCAATAACAAAGCAAACACAGTCAAGAGAGCATTACCAGCTGCCAGGATGGCAGTGTGTTCTAAGGCGTTGCGTTCAGGTCGCAGTCTCCCCAGGAGGCGTGGGTTCGAATCCCGCTTCAGACAGAGCCCATTGAAAGTACCAGCAAGAACAAAGCAAACACATTCAAGAGAGCATTACCAGGTGCCAGGTAGGCAGAGTGGTCAAAGACGCTGCGTTCAGGTCGCAGTCTCCCCAGGAGGCGTGGGTTCAAATCCCGCCTCCGACAGAGCCCATTGAAAGTACCAAGCAAGAACAAAGCTAACACATTCAAGAGAGCATTACCAGTTGCCAGGATGGCAGAGCGGTCTAAGGCGTTGCGTTCAGGTCGCAGTCTCCCCAGGACGCAGGGGTTCGAATCCCACCTCAGACAGAGCCCATTGAAAGTACCAAGCAAGAACAAAGCAAACACAGTCAAGAGAGTATTACCAGTTGCCAGGATGGCAGAGCGGTCTAAGGCGTTGCGTTCAGGTCGCAGTCTCCCCAGGAGGCGTGAGTTCGAATCCCGCCTCAGACAGTGCCCATTGAAAGTACCAAGCAATAATAAAGCAAACACAGTAAAGAGAGCATTACCAGTTGCCAGGATGGCAGAGCGGTCTAAGGCGTTGCGTTCAGGTCGCAGTCTCCCCAGGAGACGTGGGTTCGAATCCCACTTCAGACAGAGCCCATTGAAAGTACCAGCAAGAACAAAGCAAACACATTCAAGAGAGCATTACCAGGTGCCAGGATGGCAGAGCGGTCAAAGACGCTGCGTTCAGGTCGCAGTCTCCCCAGGAGACGTGGGTTCGAATCCCGCCTCAGACAGAGCCCATTGAAAGTACCAAGCAAGAACAAAGCAAACACAGTCAAGAGAGAGTTACCAGTTGCCAGGATGGCAGAGCGGTCTAAGGCGTTGCGTTCAGGTCGCAGTCTCCCCAGGAGGCGTGGGTTCGAATCCCACCTCAGACAGAGCCCATTGAAAGTACCAAGCAATAACAAAGCAAACACAGTCAAGAGAGCATTACCAGCTGCCAGGATGGCAGTGTGTTCTAAGGCGTTGCGTTCAGGTCGCAGTCACCCCAGGAGGCGTGGGTTCGAATCCCACCTCAGACAGAGCCCATTGAAAGTACCAAGCAATAACAAAGCAAACACAGTCAAGAGAGAATTACCAGATGCCAGGATGGAAGAGCAGTCTAAGGCGTTGCGTTCAGGTCGCAGTCTCCCCAGGAGGCGTGGGTTCGAATCCCGCCTCCGACAGAGCCCATTGAAAGTACCAAGCAATAACAAAGCAAACACAGTCAAGAGAGAATTACCAGTTGCCAGGATGGCAGAGCGGTCTAAGGCGTTGCGTTCAGGTCGCAGTCTCCCCAGGAGGCGTGGGTTCGAATCCCACCTCAGACAGAGCCCATTGAAAGTACCAAGCAATAACAAAGCAAACACAGTCAAGAGAGAATTACCAGTTGCCAGGATGGCAGAGCGGTCTAAGGCGTTGCGTTCAGGTCGCAGTAACCCCAGGAGGCGTGGGTTCGAATCCCACCTCAGACAGAGCCCATTGAAAGTACCAAGCAATAACAAAGCAAACACAGTCAAGAGAGCATTACCAGCTGCCAGGATGGCAGTGTGTTCTAAGGCGTTGCGTTCAGGTCGCAGTCACCCCAGGAGGCGTGGGTTCGAATCCCACCTCAGACAGAGCCCATTGAAAGTACCAAGCAATAACAAAGCAAACACAGTCAAGAGAGAATTACCAGATGCCAGGATGGAAGAGCAGTCTAAGGCGTTGCGTTCAGGTCGCAGTAACCCCAGGAGGCGTGGGTTGGAATCCCACCTCAGACAGAGCCCATTGAAAGTACCAAGCAATAACAAAGCAAACACAGTCAAGAGAGCATTACCAGCTGCCAGGATGGCAGTGTGTTCTAAGGCGTTGCGTTCAGGTCGCAGTCTCCCCAGGAGGCGTGGGTTCGAATCCCGCTTCCGACAGAGCCCATTGAAAGTACCAGCAAGAACAAAGCAAACACATTCAAGAGAGCATTACCAGGTGCCAGGATAGCAGAGTGGTCAAAGACGCTGCGTTCAGGTCGCAGTCTCCCCAGGAGTAGTGGGTTCGAATCCCGCCTCCGACAGAGCCCATTGAAAGTACCAAGCAAGAACAAAGCTAACACAGTCAAGAGAGCATTACCAGCTGCCAGGATGGCAGAGCGGTCTAAGGCGTTGCGTTCAGGTCGCAGTCTCCCCAGGAGGCGTGGGTTCGAATCCCGCCTCAGACATTGCCAATTGAAAGTACCAAGCAAGAACAAAGCAAACACATTCAAGAGAGCATTACCAGCTGCCAGGATGGCAGAGCGGTCTAAGGCGTTGCGTTCAGATCGCAGTCTCCCCAGGAGGCGTGGGTTCGAATCCCGCCTCAGACAGTGCCCATTGAAAGTACCAAGCAATAATAAAGCAAACACAGTCAAGAGAGCATTACCAGTTGCCAGGATGGCAGAGCAGTCTAAGGCGTTGCGTTCAGATCGCAGTCCCCCCAGGAGGCGTGGGTTCGAATCCCGCCTCAGACAGTGCCCATTGAAAGTACCAAGCAATAATAAAGCAAACACAGTCAAGAGAGCATTACCAGTTGCCAGGATGGCAGAGCGGTCTAAGGCGTTGCGTTCAGGTCGCAGACTCCCCAGGAGGCGTGGGTTCGAACCCCACCTCAGACAGTGCCCATTGAAAGTACCAAGCAAGAACAAAGCAAACACAGTCAAGAGAGCATTACCAGATGCCAGGATGGCAGAGCGGTCTAAGGCGTTGCGTTCAGGTCGCAGTCTCCCCAGGAGGCGTGGGTTCGAATCCCAAGAACAAAGCAAACACATTCAAGAGAGCATTACCAGATGCCAGGATGGCAGAGCGGTCTAAGGCGTTGCGTTCAGGTCGCAGTCTCCCCAGGAGGCGTGGGTTCGAATCCCACCTCAGACAGAGCCCATTGAAAGTACCAAGCAATAACAAAGCAAACACAGTCAAGAGAGCTTTACCAGTTGCCAGGATGGCAGAGCGGTCTAAGGCGTTGCGTTCAGGTCGCAGTAACCCCAGGAGGCGTGGGTTCGAATCCCACCTCAGACAGAGCCCATTGAAAGTACCAAGCAATAACAAAGCAAACACAGTCAAGAGAGCATTACCAGCTGCCAGGATGGCAGTGTGTTCTAAGGCGTTGCGTTCAGGACGCAGTCTCCCCAGGAGGCGTGGGTTCGAATCCCGCCTCAGACATTGCCCATTGAAAGTACAAAGCAAGAACAAAGCAAACATATTCAAGAGAGCATTACCAGGTGCCAGGATGGCAGAGTGGTCAAAGACGCTGCGTTCAGGTCGCAGTCTCCCCAGGAGGCGTGGGTTCGAATCCCGCCTCCGACAGAGCCCATTGAAAGTACCAAGCAAGAACAAAGCTAACACAGTCAAGAGAGCATTACCAGCTGCCAGGATGGCAGAGCGGTCTAAGGCGTTGCGTTCAGGTCGCAGTCTCCCCAGGAGGCGTGGGTTCGAATCCCGCCTCAGACATTGCCCATTGAAAGTACAAAGCAAGAACAAAGCAAACACATTCAAGAGAGCATTACCAGTTGCCAGGATGGCAGAGCGGTCTAAGGCGTTGCGTTCAGGTCGCAGTCTCCCCAGGAGGCGTGGGTTTGAATCCCGCCTCAGACAGTGCCCATTGAAAGTACCAAGCAATAATAAAGCAAACACAGTCAAGAGAGCATTACCAGTTGCCAGGATGGCAGAGCGGTCTAAGGCGTTGCGTTCACGTCGCAGTCTCCCCAGGACGCAGGGGTTCGAATCCCGCCTCAGACAGAGCCCATTGAAAGTACCAAGCAAGAACAAAGCAAACACAGTCAAGAGAGCATTACCAGTTGCCAGGATGGCAGAGCGGTCTAAGTCGTTGCGTTCAGGTCGCAGTATCCCCAGGAGGCGTGTGTTCGAATCCCGCCTCAGACAGTGCCCATTGAAAGTACCAAGCAATAATAAAGCAAACACAGTAAAGAGAGCATTAAAAGTTGCCAGGATGGCAGAGCGGTCTAAGGCGTTGCGTTCAGGTCGCAGTCTCCCCAGGAGACGTGGGTTCGAATCCCACTTCAGACAGAGCCCATTGAAAGTACCAGCAAGAACAAAGCAAACACATTCAAGAGAGCATTACCAGGTGCCAGGATGGCAGAGCGGTCAAAGACGCTGCGTTCAGGTCGCAGTCTCCCCAGGAGACGTGGGTTCGAATCCCGCCTCAGACAGAGCCCATTGAAAGTACCAAGCAAGAACAAAGCAAACACAGTCAAGAGAGAGTTACCAGTTGCCAAGATGGCAGAGCGGTCTAAGGCGTTGCGTTCAGGTCCCAGTAATCCCAGGAGGCGTGGTTTTAAATCCCACCTCAGACAGAGCCCATTGATAGTACTAAGCAAGAAAAAAGCAAACACAGTCAAGAGAGAATTACCAGTTGCCAGGATGGCAGAGCGGTCTAAGGCGTTGCGTTCAGGTCGCAGTCTCCCCAGGAGGCGTGGGTTCGAATCCCACCTCAGACAGAGCCCATTGAAAGTACCAAGCAATAACAAAGCAAACACAGTAAAGAGAGCATTACCAGTTGCCAGGATGGCAGAGCGGTCTAAGGCGTTGCGTTCAGGTCGCAGTCTCCCCAGGAGACGTGGGTTCGAATCCCACTTCAGACAGAGCCCATTGAAAGTACCAGCAAGAACAAAGCAAACACATTCAAGAGAGCATTACCAGGTGCCAGGATGGCAGAGCGGTCAAAGACGCTGCGTTCAGGTCGCAGTAACCCCAGGAGGCGTGGGTTGGAATCCCACCTCAGACAGAGCCCATTGAAAGTACCAAGCAATAACAAAGCAAACACAGTCAAGAGAGCATTACCAGCTGCCAGGATGGCAGTGTGTTCTAAGGCGTTGCGTTCAGGTCGCAGTCACCCCAGGAGGCGTGGGTTTGAATCCCACCTCAGACAGAGCCCATTGAAAGTACCAAGCAATAACAAAGCAAACACAGTCAAGAGAGAATTACCAGATGCCAGGATGGAAGAGCAGTCTAAGGCGTTGCGTTCAGGTCGCAGTAACCCCAGGAGGCGTGGGTTGGAATCCCACCTCAGACAGAGCCCATTGAAAGTACCAAGCAATAACAAAGCAAACACAGTCAAGAGAGCATTACCAGCTGCCAGGATGGCAGTGTGTTCTAAGGCGTTGCGTTCAGGTCGCAGTCTCCCCAGGAGGCGTGGGTTCGAATCCCGCTTCCGACAGAGCCCATTGAAAGTACCAGCAAGAACAAAGCAAACACATTCAAGAGAGCATTACCAGGTGCCAGGATGGCAGAGTGGTCAAAGACGCTGCGTTCAGGTCGCAGTCTCCCCAGGAGTAGTGGGTTCGAATCCCGCCTCCGACAGAGCCCATTGAAAGTACCAAGCAAGAACAAAGCTAACACAGTCAAGAGAGAATTACCAGATGCCAGGATGGAAGAGCAGTCTAAGGCGTTGCGTTCAGGTCGCAGTAACCCCAGGAGGCGTGGGTTGGAATCCCACCTCAGACAGAGCCCATTGAAAGTACCAAGCAATAACAAAGCTAACACAGTCAAGAGAGCATTACCAGCTGCCAGGATGGCAGTGTGTTCTAAGGCGTTGCGTTCAGGTCGCAGTCTCCCCAGGAGGCGTGGGTTCGAATCCCGCTTCCGACAGAGCCCATTGAAAGTACCAGCAAGAACAAAGCAAACACATTCAAGAGAGCATTACCAGGTGCCAGGATGGCAGAGTGGTCAAAGACGCTGCGTTCAGGTCGCACTCTCCCCAGGAGGCGTGGGTTCGAATCCCAAGAACAAAGCAAACACATTCAAGAGAGCATTACCAGATGCCAGGATGGCAGAGCGGTCTCAGGCGTTGCGTTCAGGTCGCAGTCTCCCCAGGAGGCGTGGGTTCGAATCCCACCTCAGACAGAGCCCATTGAAAGTACCAAGCAATAACAAAGCAAACACAGTCAAGAGAGCTTTACCAGTTGCCAGGATGGCAGAGCGGTCTAAGGCGTTGCGTTCAGGTCGCAGTCTCCCCAGGAGGCGTGGGTTTGAATCCCACCTCAGACAGAGCCCATTGAAAGTACCAAGCAATAACAAAGCAAACACAGTCAAGAGAGCATTACCAGCTGCCAGGATGGCAGTGTGTTCTAAGGCGTTGCGTTCAGGTCGCAGTCTCCCCAGGAGGCGTGGGTTCGAATCCCGCTTCAGACAGAGCCCATTGAAAGTACCAGCAAGAACAAAGCAAACACATTCAAGAGAGCATTACCAGGTGCCAGGTAGGCAGAGTGGTCAAAGACGCTGCGTTCAGGTCGCAGTCTCCCCAGGAGGCGTGGGTTCAAATCCCGCCTCCGACAGAGCCCATTGAAAGTACCAAGCAAGAACAAAGCTAACACATTCAAGAGAGCATTACCAGTTGCCAGGATGGCAGAGCGGTCTAAGGCGTTGCGTTCAGGTCGCAGTCTCCCCAGGACGCAGGGGTTCGAATCCCACCTCAGACAGAGCCCATTGAAAGTACCAAGCAAGAACAAAGCAAACACAGTCAAGAGAGTATTACCAGTTGCCAGGATGGCAGAGCGGTCTAAGGCGTTGCGTTCAGGTCGCAGTCTCCCCAGGAGGCGTGAGTTCGAATCCCGCCTCAGACAGTGCCCATTGAAAGTACCAAGCAATAATAAAGCAAACACAGTAAAGAGAGCATTACCAGTTGCCAGGATGGCAGAGCGGTCTAAGGCGTTGCGTTCAGGTCGCAGTCTCCCCAGGAGACGTGGGTTCGAATCCCACTTCAGACAGAGCCCATTGAAAGTACCAGCAAGAACAAAGCAAACACATTCAAGAGAGCATTACCAGGTGCCAGGATGGCAGAGCGGTCAAAGACGCTGCGTTCAGGTCGCAGTCTCCCCAGGAGACGTGGGTTCGAATCCCGCCTCAGACAGAGCCCATTGAAAGTACCAAGCAAGAACAAAGCAAACACAGTCAAGAGAGAGTTACCAGTTGCCAGGATGGCAGAGCGGTCTAAGGCGTTGCGTTCAGGTCCCAGTAATCCCAGGAGGCGTGGTTTTAAATCCCACCTCAGACAGAGCCCATTGATAGTACTAAGCAAGAAAAAGCAAACACAGTCAAGAGAGAATTACCAGTTGCCAGGATGGCAGAGCGGTCTAAGGCGTTGCGTTCAGGTCGCAGTCTCCCCAGGAGGCGTGGGTTCGAATCCCACCTCAGACAGAGCCCATTGAAAGTACCAAGCAATAACAAAGCAAACACAGTCAAGAGAGCATTACCAGCTGCCAGGATGGCAGTGTGTTCTAAGGCGTTGCGTTCAGGTCGCAGTCACCCCAGGAGGCGTGGGTTCGAATCCCACCTCAGACAGAGCCCATTGAAAGTACCAAGCAATAACAAAGCAAACACAGTCAAGAGAGCATTACCAGCTGCCAGGATGGCAGTATGTTCTAAGGCGTTGCGTTCAGGTCGCAGTCTACCCAGGAGGCGTGGGTTCGAATCCCGCTTCCGACAGAGCCCATTGAAAGTACCAGCAAGAACAAAGCAAACACATTCAAGAGAGCATTACCAGGTGCCAGGATGGCAGAGTGGTCAAAGACGCTGCGTTCAGGTCGCAGTCTCCCCAGGTGTAGTGGGTTCGAATCCCGCCTCCGACAGAGCCCATTGAAAGTACCAAGCAAGAACAAAGCTAACACAGTCAAGAGAGCATTACCAGCTGCCAGGATGGCAGAGCGGTCTAAGGCGTTGCGTTCAGGTCGCAGTCTCCCCAGGAGGCGTGGGTTCGAATCCCGCCTCAGACATTGCCCATTGAAAGTACCAAGCAAGAACAAAGCAAACACATTCAAGAGAGCATTACCAGCTGCCAGGATGGCAGAGCGGTCTAAGGCGTTGCGTTCAGATCGCAGTCTCCCCAGGAGGCGTGGGTTCGAATCCAGCCTCAGACAGTGCCCATTGAAAGTACCAAGCAATAATAAAGCAAACACAGTCAAGAGAGCATTACCAGTTGCCAGGATGGCAGAGCGGTCTAAGGCGTTGCGTTCAGGTCGCAGTCTCCCCAGGAGGCGTGGGTTTGAATCCCGCCTCAGACAGTGCCCATTGAAAGTACCAAGCAATAATAAAGCAAACACAGTCAAGAGAGCATTACCAGTTGCCAGGATGGCAGAGCGGTCTAAGGCGTTGCGTTCAGGTCGCAGTCTCCCCAGGACGCAGGGGTTCGAATCCCGCCTCAGACAGAGCCCATTGAAAGTACCAAGCAAGAACAAAGCAAACACAGTCAAGAGAGCATTACCAGTTGCCAGGATGGCAGAGCGGTCTAAGGCGTTGCGTTCAGGTCGCAGTCTCCCCAGGAGGCGTGTGTTCGAATCCCGCCTCAGACAGTGCCCATTGAAAGTACCAAGCAATAATAAAGCAAACACAGTAAAGAGAGCATTACCAGTTGCCAGGATGGCAGAGCGGTCTAAGGCGTTGCGTTCAGGTCGCAGTCTCCCCAGGAGACGTGGGTTCGAATCCCACTTCAGACAGAGCCCATTGAAAGTACCAGCAAGAACAAAGCAAACACATTCAAGAGAGCATTACCAGGTGCCAGGATGGCAGAGCGGTCAAAGACGCTGCGTTCAGGTCGCAGTCTCCCCAGGAGACGTGGGTTCGAATCCCGCCTCAGACAGAGCCCATTGAAAGTACCAAGCAAGAACAAAGCAAACACAGTCAAGAGAGAGTTACCAGTTGCCAAGATGGCAGAGCGGTCTAAGGCGTTGCGTTCAGGTCCCAGTAATCCCAGGAGGCGTGGTTTTAAATCCCACCTCAGACAGAGCCCATTGATAGTACTAAGCAAGAAAAAAGCAAACACAGTCAAGAGAGAATTACCAGTTGCCAGGATGGCAGAGCGGTCTAAGGCGTTGCGTTCAGGTCGCAGTCTCCCCAGGAGGCGTGGGTTCGAATCCCACCTCAGACAGAGCCCATTGAAAGTACCAAGCAATAACAAAGCAAACACAGTCAAGAGAGCATTACCAGCTGCCAGGATGGCAGTGTGTTCTAAGGCGTTGCGTTCAGGTCGCAGTCTCCCCAGGAGGCGTGGGTTCGAATCCCGCTTCAGACAGAGCCCATTGAAAGTACCAGCAAGAACAAAGCAAACACATTCAAGAGAGCATTACCAGGTGCCAGGATGGCAGAGTGGTCAAAGACGCTGCGTTCAGGTCGCAGTCTCCCCAGGAGGCGTGGGTTCAAATCCCGCCTCCGACAGAGCCCATTGAAAGTACCAAGCAAGAACAAAGCTAACACATTCAAGAGAGCATTACCAGTTGCCAGGATGGCAGAGCGGTCTAAGGCGTTGCGTTCAGGTCGCAGTCTCCCCAGGACGCAGGGGTTCGAATCCCACCTCAGACAGAGCCCATTGAAAGTACCAAGCAAGAACAAAGCAAACACAGTCAAGAGAGTATTACCAGTTGCCAGGATGGCAGAGCGGTCTAAGGCGTTGCGTTCAGGTCGCAGTCTCCCCAGGAGGCGTGAGTTCGAATCCCGCCTCAGACAGTGCCCATTGAAAGTACCAAGCAATAATAAAGCAAACACAGTAAAGAGAGCATTACCAGTTGCCAGGATGGCAGAGCGGTCTAAGGCGTTGCGTTCAGGTCGCAGTCTCCCCAGGAGGCGTGAGTTCGAATCCCGCCTCAGACAGTGCCCATTGAAAGTACCAAGCAATAATAAAGCAAACACAGTAAAGAGAGCATTACCAGTTGCCAGGATGGCAGAGCGGTCTAAGGCGTTGCGTTCAGGTCGCAGTCTCCCCAGGAGACGTGGGTTCGAATACCACTTCAGACAGAGCCCATTGAAAGTACCAGCAAGAACAAAGCAAACACATTCAAGAGAGCATTACCAGGTGCCAGGATGGCAGAGCGGTCAAAGACGCTGCGTTCAGGTCGCAGTCTCCCCAGGAGACGTGGGTTCGAATCCCGCCTCAGACAGAGCCCATTGAAAGTACCAAGCAAGAACAAAGCAAACACAGTCAAGAGAGAGTTACCAGTTGCCAGGATGGCAGAGCGGTCTAAGGCGTTGCGTTCAGGTCCCAGTAATCCCAGGAGGCGTGGTTTTAAATCCCACCTCAGACAGAGCCCATTGATAGTACTAAGCAAGAAAAAGCAAACACAGTCAAGAGAGAATTACCAGTTGCCAGGATGGCAGAGCGGTCTAAGGCGTTGCGTTCAGGTCCCAGTAATCCCAGGAGGCGTGGTTTTAAATCCCACCTCAGACAGAGCCCATTGATAGTACTAAGCAAGAAAAAGCAAACACAGTCAAGAGAGAATTACCAGTTGCCAGGATGGCAGAGCGGTCTAAGGCGTTGCGTTCAGGTCGCAGTCTCCCCAGGAGGCGTGGGTTCGAATCCCACCTCTGACAGAGCCCATTGAAAGTACCAAGCAATAACAAAGCAAACACAGTCAAGAGAGCATTACCAGCTGCCAGGATGGCAGTGTGTTCTAAGGCGTTGCGTTCAGGTCGCAGTCACCCCAGGAGGCGTGGGTTCGAATCCCACCTCAGACAGAGCCCATTGAAAGTACCAAGCAATAACAAAGCAAACACAGTCAAGAGAGAATTACCAGATGCCAGGATGGAAGAGCAGTCTAAGGCGTTGCGTTCAGGTCGCAGTAACCCCAGGAGGCGTGGGTTGGAATCCCACCTCAGACAGAGCCCATTGAAAGTACCAAGCAATAACAAAGCAAACACAGTCAAGAGAGCATTACCAGCTGCCAGGATGGCAGTATGTTCTAAGGCGTTGCGTTCAGGTCGCAGTCTCCCCAGGAGGCGTGGGTTCGAATCCCGCTTCCGACAGAGCCCATTGAAAGTACCAGCAAGAACAAAGCAAACACATTCAAGAGAGCATTACCAGGTGCCAGGATGGCAGAGTGGTCAAAGACGCTGCGTTCAGGTCGCAGTCTCCCCAGGTGTAGTGGGTTCGAATCCCGCCTCCGACAGAGCCCATTGAAAGTACCAAGCAAGAACAAAGCTAACACAGTCAAGAGAGCATTACCAGCTGCCAGGATGGCAGAGCGGTCTAAGGCGTTGCGTTCAGGTCGCAGTCTCCCCAGGAGGCGTGGGTTTGAATCCCGCCTCAGACAGTGCCCATTGAAAGTACCAAGCAATAATAAAGCAAACACAGTCAAGAGAGCATTACCAGTTGCCAGGATGGCAGAGCGGTCTAAGGCGTTGCGTTCAGGTCGCAGTCTCCCCAGGACGCAGGGGTTCGAATCCCGCCTCAGACAGAGCCCATTGAAAGTACCAAGCAAGAACAAAGCAAACACAGTCAAGAGAGCATTACCAGTTGCCAGGATGGCAGAGCGGTCTAAGGCGTTGCGTTCAGGTCGCAGTCTCCCCAGGAGGCGTGGGTTCGAATCCCACCTCTGACAGAGCCCATTGAAAGTACCAAGCAATAACAAAGCAAACACAGTCAAGAGAGCATTACCAGCTGCCAGGATGGCAGTGTGTTCTAAGGCGTTGCGTTCAGGTCGCAGTCACCCCAGGAGGCGTGGGTTCGAATCCCACCTCAGACAGAGCCCATTGAAAGTACCAAGCAATAACAAAGCAAACACAGTCAAGAGAGAATTACCAGATGCCAGGATGGAAGAGCAGTCTAAGGCGTTGCGTTCAGGTCGCAGTAACCCCAGGAGGCGTGGGTTGGAATCCCACCTCAGACAGAGCCCATTGAAAGTACCAAGCAATAACAAAGCAAACACAGTCAAGAGAGCATTACCAGCTGCCAGGATGGCAGTATGTTCTAAGGCGTTGCGTTCAGGTCGCAGTCTCCCCAGGAGGCGTGGGTTCGAATCCCGCTTCCGACAGAGCCCATTGAAAGTACCAGCAAGAACAAAGCAAACACATTCAAGAGAGCATTACCAGGTGCCAGGATGGCAGAGTGGTCAAAGACGCTGCGTTCAGGTCGCAGTCTCCCCAGGTGTAGTGGGTTCGAATCCCGCCTCCGACAGAGCCCATTGAAAGTACCAAGCAAGAACAAAGCTAACACAGTCAAGAGAGCATTACCAGTTGCCAGGATGGCAGAGCGGTCTAAGGCGTTGCGTTCAGGTCGCAGTCTCCCCAGGAGGCGTGGGTTTGAATCCCGCCTCAGACAGTGCCCATTGAAAGTACCAAGCAATAATAAAGCAAACACAGTCAAGAGAGCATAACCAGTTGCCAGGATGGCAGAGCGGTCTAAGGCGTTGCGTTCAGGTCGCAGTCTCCCCAGGACGCAGGGGTTCGAATCCCGCCTCAGACAGAGCCCATTGAAAGTACCAAGCAAGAACAAAGCAAACACAGTCAAGAGAGCATTACCAGTTGCCAGGATGGCAGAGCGGTCTAAGGCGTTGCGTTCAGGTCGCAGTCTCCCCAGGAGGCGTGTGTTCGAATCCCGCCTCAGACAGTGCCCATTGAAAGTACCAAGCAATAATAAAGCAAACACAGTAAAGAGAGCATTACCAGTTGCCAGGATGGCAGAGCGGTCTAAGGCGTTGCGTTCAGGTCGCAGTCTCCCCAGGAGACGTGGGTTCGAATCCCACTTCAGACAGAGCCCATTGAAAGTACCAGCAAGAACAAAGCAAACACATTCAAGAGAGCATTACCAGGTGCCAGGATGGCAGAGCGGTCAAAGACGCTGCGTTCAGGTCGCAGTCTCCCCAGGAGACGTGGGTTCGAATCCCGCCTCAGACAGAGCCCATTGAAAGTACCAAGCAAGAACAAAGCAAACACAGTCAAGAGAGAGTTACCAGTTGCCAAGATGGCAGAGCGGTCTAAGGCGTTGCGTTCAGGTCCCAGTAATCCCAGGAGGCGTGGTTTTAAATCCCACCTCAGACAGAGCCCATTGATAGTACTAAGCAAGAAAAAAGCAAACACAGTCAAGAGAGAATTACCAGTTGCCAGGATGGCAGAGCGGTCTAAGGCGTTGCGTTCAGGTCGCAGTCTCCCCAGGAGGCGTGGGTTCGAATCCCACCTCAGACAGAGCCCATTGAAAGTACCAAGCAATAACAAAGCAAACACAGTCAAGAGAGCATTACCAGCTGCCAGGATGGCAGTGTGTTCTAAGGCGTTGCGTTCAGGTCGCAGTCTCCCCAGGAGGCGTGGGTTCGAATCCCGCTTCAGACAGAGCCCATTGAAAGTACCAGCAAGAACAAAGCAAACACATTCAAGAGAGCATTACCAGGTGCCAGGATGGCAGAGTGGTCAAAGACGCTGCGTTCAGGTCGCAGTCTCCCCAGGAGGCGTGGGTTCAAATCCCGCCTCCGACAGAGCCCATTGAAAGTACCAAGCAAGAACAAAGCTAACACATTCAAGAGAGCATTACCAGTTGCCAGGATGGCAGAGCGGTCTAAGGCGTTGCGTTCAGGTCGCAGTCTCCCCAGGACGCAGGGGTTCGAATCCCACCTCAGACAGAGCCCATTGAAAGTACCAAGCAAGAACAAAGCAAACACAGTCAAGAGAGTATTACCAGTTGCCAGGATGGCAGAGCGGTCTAAGGCGTTGCGTTCAGGTCGCAGTCTCCCCAGGAGGCGTGAGTTCGAATCCCGCCTCAGACAGTGCCCATTGAAAGTACCAAGCAATAATAAAGCAAACACAGTAAAGAGAGCATTACCAGTTGCCAGGATGGCAGAGCGGTCTAAGGCGTTGCGTTCAGGTCGCAGTCTCCCCAGGAGGCGTGAGTTCGAATCCCGCCTCAGACAGTGCCCATTGAAAGTACCAAGCAATAATAAAGCAAACACAGTAAAGAGAGCATTACCAGTTGCCAGGATGGCAGAGCGGTCTAAGGCGTTGCGTTCAGGTCGCAGTCTCCCCAGGAGACGTGGGTTCGAATACCACTTCAGACAGAGCCCATTGAAAGTACCAGCAAGAACAAAGCAAACACATTCAAGAGAGCATTACCAGGTGCCAGGATGGCAGAGCGGTCAAAGACGCTGCGTTCAGGTCGCAGTCTCCCCAGGAGACGTGGGTTCGAATCCCGCCTCAGACAGAGCCCATTGAAAGTACCAAGCAAGAACAAAGCAAACACAGTCAAGAGAGAGTTACCAGTTGCCAGGATGGCAGAGCGGTCTAAGGCGTTGCGTTCAGGTCCCAGTAATCCCAGGAGGCGTGGTTTTAAATCCCACCTCAGACAGAGCCCATTGATAGTACTAAGCAAGAAAAAGCAAACACAGTCAAGAGAGAATTACCAGTTGCCAGGATGGCAGAGCGGTCTAAGGCGTTGCGTTCAGGTCCCAGTAATCCCAGGAGGCGTGGTTTTAAATCCCACCTCAGACAGAGCCCATTGATAGTACTAAGCAAGAAAAAGCAAACACAGTCAAGAGAGAATTACCAGTTGCCAGGATGGCAGAGCGGTCTAAGGCGTTGCGTTCAGGTCGCAGTCTCCCCAGGAGGCGTGGGTTCGAATCCCACCTCTGACAGAGCCCATTGAAAGTACCAAGCAATAACAAAGCAAACACAGTCAAGAGAGCATTACCAGCTGCCAGGATGGCAGTGTGTTCTAAGGCGTTGCGTTCAGGTCGCAGTCACCCCAGGAGGCGTGGGTTGGAATCCCACCTCAGACAGAGCCCATTGAAAGTACCAAGCAATAACAAAGCAAACACAGTCAAGAGAGCATTACCAGCTGCCAGGATGGCAGTATGTTCTAAGGCGTTGCGTTCAGGTCGCAGTCTCCCCAGGAGGCGTGGGTTCGAATCCCGCTTCCGACAGAGCCCATTGAAAGTACCAGCAAGAACAAAGCAAACACATTCAAGAGAGCATTACCAGGTGCCAGGATGGCAGAGTGGTCAAAGACGCTGCGTTCAGGTCGCAGTCTCCCCAGGTGTAGTGGGTTCGAATCCCGCCTCCGACAGAGCCCATTGAAAGTACCAAGCAAGAACAAAGCTAACACAGTCAAGAGAGCATTACCAGCTGCCAGGATGGCAGAGCGGTCTAAGGCGTTGCGTTCAGGTCGCAGTCTCCCCAGGAGGCGTGGGTTCGAATCCCGCCTCAGACATTGCCCATTGAAAGTACCAAGCAATAATAAAGCAAACACAGTCAAGAGAGCATTACCAGCTGCCAGGATGGCAGAGCGGTCTAAGGCGTTGCGTTCAGATCGCAGTCTCCCCAGGAGGCGTGGGTTCGAATCCCGCCTCAGACAGTGCCCATTGAAAGTACCAAGCAATAATAAAGCAAACACAGTCAAGAGAGCATTACCAGTTGCCAGGATGGCAGAGCAGTCTAAGGCGTTGCGTTCAGATCGCAGTCCCCCCAGGAGGCGTGGGTTCGAATCCCGCCTCAGACAGTGCCCATTGAAAGTACCAAGCAATAATAAAGCAAACACAGTCAAGAGAGCATTACCAGTTGCCAGGATGGCAGAGCGGTCTAAGGCGTTGCGTTCAGGTCGCAGACTCCCCAGGAGGCGTGGGTTCGAACCCCACCTCAGACAGTGCCCATTGAAAGTACCAAGCAAGAACAAAGCAAACACAGTCAAGAGAGCATTACCAGATGCCAGGATGGCAGAGCGGTCTAAGGCGTTGCGTTCAGGTCGCAGTCTCCCCAGGAGGCGTGGGTTCGAATCCCAAGAACAAAGCAAACACATTCAAGAGAGCATTACCAGATGCCAGGATGGCAGAGCGGTCTAAGGCGTTGCGTTCAGGTCGCAGTCTCCCCAGGAGGCGTGGGTTCGAATCCCGCCTCAGACATTGCCCATTGAAAGTACCAAGCAAGAACAAAGCAAACACATTCAAGAGAGCATTACCAGCTGCCAGGATGGCAGAGCGGTCTAAGGCGTTGCGTTCAGATCGCAGTCTCCCCAGGAGGCGTGGGTTCGAATCCAGCCTCAGACAGTGCCCATTGAAAGTACCAAGCAATAATAAAGCAAACACAGTCAAGAGAGCATTACCAGTTGCCAGGATGGCAGAGCGGTCTAAGGCGTTGCGTTCAGGTCGCAGTCTCCCCAGGAGGCGTGGGTTTGAATCCCGCCTCAGACAGTGCCCATTGAAAGTACCAAGCAATAATAAAGCAAACACAGTCAAGAGAGCATTACCAGTTGCCAGGATGGCAGAGCGGTCTAAGGCGTTGCGTTCAGGTCGCAGTCTCCCCAGGACGCAGGGGTTCGAATCCCGCCTCAGACAGAGCCCATTGAAAGTACCAAGCAAGAACAAAGCAAACACAGTCAAGAGAGCATTACCAGTTGCCAGGATGGCAGAGCGGTCTAAGGCGTTGCGTTCAGGTCGCAGTCTCCCCAGGAGGCGTGTGTTCGAATCCCGCCTCAGACAGTGCCCATTGAAAGTACCAAGCAATAATAAAGCAAACACAGTAAAGAGAGCATTACCAGTTGCCAGGATGGCAGAGCGGTCTAAGGCGTTGCGTTCAGGTCGCAGTCTCCCCAGGAGACGTGGGTTCGAATCCCACTTCAGACAGAGCCCATTGAAAGTACCAGCAAGAACAAAGCAAACACATTCAAGAGAGCATTACCAGGTGCCAGGATGGCAGAGCGGTCAAAGACGCTGCGTTCAGGTCGCAGTCTCCCCAGGAGACGTGGGTTCGAATCCCGCCTCAGACAGAGCCCATTGAAAGTACCAAGCAAGAACAAAGCAAACACAGTCAAGAGAGAGTTACCAGTTGCCAAGATGGCAGAGCGGTCTAAGGCGTTGCGTTCAGGTCCCAGTAATCCCAGGAGGCGTGGTTTTAAATCCCACCTCAGACAGAGCCCATTGATAGTACTAAGCAAGAAAAAAGCAAACACAGTCAAGAGAGAATTACCAGTTGCCAGGATGGCAGAGCGGTCTAAGGCGTTGCGTTCAGGTCGCAGTCTCCCCAGGAGGCGTGGGTTCGAATCCCACCTCAGACAGAGCCCATTGAAAGTACCAAGCAATAACAAAGCAAACACAGTCAAGAGAGCATTACCAGCTGCCAGGATGGCAGTGTGTTCTAAGGCGTTGCGTTCAGGTCGCAGTCTCCCCAGGAGGCGTGGGTTCGAATCCCGCTTCAGACAGAGCCCATTGAAAGTACCAGCAAGAACAAAGCAAACACATTCAAGAGAGCATTACCAGGTGCCAGGATGGCAGAGTGGTCAAAGACGCTGCGTTCAGGTCGCAGTCTCCCCAGGAGGCGTGGGTTCAAATCCCGCCTCCGACAGAGCCCATTGAAAGTACCAAGCAAGAACAAAGCTAACACATTCAAGAGAGCATTACCAGTTGCCAGGATGGCAGAGCGGTCTAAGGCGTTGCGTTCAGGTCGCAGTCTCCCCAGGACGCAGGGGTTCGAATCCCACCTCAGACAGAGCCCATTGAAAGTACCAAGCAAGAACAAAGCAAACACAGTCAAGAGAGTATTACCAGTTGCCAGGATGGCAGAGCGGTCTAAGGCGTTGCGTTCAGGTCGCAGTCTCCCCAGGAGGCGTGAGTTCGAATCCCGCCTCAGACAGTGCCCATTGAAAGTACCAAGCAATAATAAAGCAAACACAGTAAAGAGAGCATTACCAGTTGCCAGGATGGCAGAGCGGTCTAAGGCGTTGCGTTCAGGTCGCAGTCTCCCCAGGAGACGTGCGTTCGAATCCCACTTCAGACAGAGCCCATTGAAAGTACCAGCAAGAACAAAGCAAACACATTCAAGAGAGCATTACCAGGTGCCAGGATGGCAGAGCGGTCAAAGACGCTGCGTTCAGGTCGCAGTCTCCCCAGGAGACGTGGGTTCGAATCCCGCCTCAGACAGAGCCCATTGAAAGTACCAAGCAAGAACAAAGCAAACACAGTCAAGAGAGAGTTACCAGTTGCCAGGATGGCAGAGCGGTCTAAGGCGTTGCGTTCAGGTCCCAGTAATCCCAGGAGGCGTGGTTTTAAATCCCACCTCAGACAGAGCCCATTGATAGTACTAAGCAAGAAAAAGCAAACACAGTCAAGAGAGAATTACCAGTTGCCAGGATGGCAGAGCGGTCTAAGGCGTTGCGTTCAGGTCGCAGTCTCCCCAGGAGGCGTGGGTTCGAATCCCACCTCAGACAGAGCCCATTGAAAGTACCAAGCAATAACAAAGCAAACACAGTCAAGAGAGCATTACCAGCTGCCAGGATGGCAGTGTGTTCTAAGGCGTTGCGTTCAGGTCGCAGTCACCCCAGGAGGCGTGGGTTCGAATCCCACCTCAGACAGAGCCCATTGAAAGTACCAAGCAATAACAAAGCAAACACAGTCAAGAGAGCATTACCAGCTGCCAGGATGGCAGTATGTTCTAAGGCGTTGCGTTCAGGTCGCAGTCTCCCCAGGAGGCGTGGGTTCGAATCCCGCTTCCGACAGAGCCCATTGAAAGTACCAGCAAGAACAAAGCAAACACATTCAAGAGAGCATTACCAGGTGCCAGGATGGCAGAGTGGTCAAAGACGCTGCGTTCAGGTCGCAGTCTCCCCAGGTGTAGTGGGTTCGAATCCCGCCTCCGACAGAGCCCATTGAAAGTACCAAGCAAGAACAAAGCTAACACAGTCAAGAGAGCATTACCAGCTGCCAGGATGGCAGAGCGGTCTAAGGCGTTGCGTTCAGGTCGCAGTCTCCCCAGGAGGCGTGGGTTCGAATCCCGCCTCAGACATTGCCCATTGAAAGTACCAAGCAAGAACAAAGCAAACACATTCAAGAGAGCATTACCAGCTGCCAGGATGGCAGAGCGGTCTAAGGCGTTGCGTTCAGATCGCAGTCTCCCCAGGAGGCGTGGGTTCGAATCCAGCCTCAGACAGTGCCCATTGAAAGTACCAAGCAATAATAAAGCAAACACAGTCAAGAGAGCATTACCAGTTGCCAGGATGGCAGAGCGGTCTAAGGCGTTGCGTTCAGGTCGCAGTCTCCCCAGGAGGCGTGGGTTTGAATCCCGCCTCAGACAGTGCCCATTGAAAGTACCAAGCAATAATAAAGCAAACACAGTCAAGAGAGCATTACCAGTTGCCAGGATGGCAGAGCGGTCTAAGGCGTTGCGTTCAGGTCGCAGTCTCCCCAGGACGCAGGGGTTCGAATCCCGCCTCAGACAGAGCCCATTGAAAGTACCAAGCAAGAACAAAGCAAACACAGTCAAGAGAGCATTACCAGTTGCCAGGATGGCAGAGCGGTCTAAGGCGTTGCGTTCAGGTCGCAGTCTCCCCAGGAGGCGTGTGTTCGAATCCCGCCTCAGACAGTGCCCATTGAAAGTACCAAGCAATAATAAAGCAAACACAGTAAAGAGAGCATTACCAGTTGCCAGGATGGCAGAGCGGTCTAAGGCGTTGCGTTCAGGTCGCAGTCTCCCCAGGAGACGTGGGTTCGAATCCCACTTCAGACAGAGCCCATTGAAAGTACCAGCAAGAACAAAGCAAACACATTCAAGAGAGCATTACCAGGTGCCAGGATGGCAGAGCGGTCAAAGACGCTGCGTTCAGGTCGCAGTCTCCCCAGGAGACGTGGGTTCGAATCCCGCCTCAGACAGAGCCCATTGAAAGTACCAAGCAAGAACAAAGCAAACACAGTCAAGAGAGAGTTACCAGTTGCCAAGATGGCAGAGCGGTCTAAGGCGTTGCGTTCAGGTCCCAGTAATCCCAGGAGGCGTGGTTTTAAATCCCACCTCAGACAGAGCCCATTGATAGTACTAAGCAAGAAAAAAGCAAACACAGTCAAGAGAGAATTACCAGTTGCCAGGATGGCAGAGCGGTCTAAGGCGTTGCGTTCAGGTCGCAGTCTCCCCAGGAGGCGTGGGTTCGAATCCCACCTCAGACAGAGCCCATTGAAAGTACCAAGCAATAACAAAGCAAACACAGTCAAGAGAGCATTACCAGCTGCCAGGATGGCAGTGTGTTCTAAGGCGTTGCGTTCAGGTCGCAGTCTCCCCAGGAGGCGTGGGTTCGAATCCCGCTTCAGACAGAGCCCATTGAAAGTACCAGCAAGAACAAAGCAAACACATTCAAGAGAGCATTACCAGGTGCCAGGATGGCAGAGTGGTCAAAGACGCTGCGTTCAGGTCGCAGTCTCCCCAGGAGGCGTGGGTTCAAATCCCGCCTCCGACAGAGCCCATTGAAAGTACCAAGCAAGAACAAAGCTAACACATTCAAGAGAGCATTACCAGTTGCCAGGATGGCAGAGCGGTCTAAGGCGTTGCGTTCAGGTCGCAGTCTCCCCAGGACGCAGGGGTTCGAATCCCACCTCAGACAGAGCCCATTGAAAGTACCAAGCAAGAACAAAGCAAACACAGTCAAGAGAGTATTACCAGTTGCCAGGATGGCAGAGCGGTCTAAGGCGTTGCGTTCAGGTCGCAGTCTCCCCAGGAGGCGTGAGTTCGAATCCCGCCTCAGACAGTGCCCATTGAAAGTACCAAGCAATAACAAAGCAAACACAGTCAAGAGAGCATTACCAGCTGCCAGGATGGCAGTGTGTTCTAAGGCGTTGCGTTCAGGTCGCAGTCACCCCAGGAGGCGTGGGTTCGAATCCCACCTCAGACAGAGCCCATTGAAAGTACCAAGCAATAACAAAGCAAACACAGTAAAGAGAGTATTACCAGTTGCCAGGATGGCAGAGCGGTCTAAGGCGTTGCGTTCAGGTCGCAGTCTCCCCAGGAGGCGTGAGTTCGAATCCCGCCTCAGACAGTGCCCATTGAAAGTACCAAGCAATAACAAAGCAAACACAGTCAAGAGAGCATTACCAGCTGCCAGGATGGCAGTATGTTCTAAGGCGTTGCGTTCAGGTCGCAGTCTCCCCAGGAGGCGTGGGTTCGAATCCCGCTTCCGACAGAGCCCATTGAAAGTACCAGCAAGAACAAAGCAAACACATTCAAGAGAGCATTACCAGGTGCCAGGATGGCAGAGTGGTCAAAGACGCTGCGTTCAGGTCGCAGTCTCCCCAGGTGTAGTGGGTTCGAATCCCGCCTCCGACAGAGCCCATTGAAAGTACCAGCAAGAACAAAGCAAACACATTCAAGAGAGCATTACCAGGTGCCAGGATGGCAGAGCGGTCAAAGACGCTGCGTTCAGGTCGCAGTCTCCCCAGGAGACGTGGGTTCGAATCCCGCCTCAGACAGAGCCCATTGAAAGTACCAAGCAAGAACAAAGCAAACACAGTCAAGAGAGAGTTACCAGTTGCCAAGATGGCAGAGCGGTCTAAGGCGTTGCGTTCAGGTCCCAGTAATCCCAGGAGGCGTGGTTTTAAATCCCACCTCAGACAGAGCCCATTGATAGTACTAAGCAAGAAAAAAGCAAACACAGTCAAGAGAGAATTACCAGTTGCCAGGATAGCAGAGCGGTCTAAGGCGTTGCGTTCAGGTCGCAGTCTCCCCAGGAGGCGTGGGTTCGAATCCCACCTCAGACAGAGCCCATTGAAAGTACCAAGCAATAACAAAGCAAACACAGTCAAGAGAGCATTACCAGCTGCCAGGATGGCAGTGTGTTCTAAGGCGTTGCGTTCAGGTCGCAGTCACCCCAGGAGGCGTGGGTTCGAATCCCACCTCAGACAGAGCCCATTGAAAGTACCAAGCAATAACAAAGCAAACACAGTCAAGAGAGAATTACCAGATGCCAGGATGGAAGAGCAGTCTAAGGCGTTGCGTTCAGGTCGCAGTAACCCCAGGAGGCGTGGGTTGGAATCCCACCTCAGACAGAGCCCATTGAAAGTACCAAGCAA
This sequence comes from Idiotropiscis lumnitzeri, assembly GCF_059441095.1. NCBI lineage: Eukaryota > Metazoa > Chordata > Actinopteri > Syngnathiformes > Syngnathidae > Idiotropiscis > Idiotropiscis lumnitzeri. The sequence goes on along the minus strand of NW_028283562.1, from coordinate 1,431,213 downwards.
TAACAAAGCAAACACAGTCAAGAGAGCATTACCAGCTGCCAGGATGGCAGTGTGTTCTAAGGCATTGCGTTCAGGTCGCAGTCTCCCCAGGAGGCGTGGGTTCGAATCCCGCTTCCGACAGAGCCCATTGAAAGTACCAGCAAGAACAAAGCAAACACATTCAAGAGAGCATTACCAGGTGCCAGGATGGCAGAGTGGTCAAAGACGCTGCGTTCAGGTCGCAGTCTCCCCAGGAGTAGTGGGTTCGAATCCCGCCTCCGACAGAGCCCATTGAAAGTACCAAGCAAGAACAAAGCTAACACAGTCAAGAGAGCATTACCAGCTGCCAGGATGGAAGAGCGGTCTAAGGCGTTGCGTTCAGGTCGCAGTCTCCCCAGGAGGCGTGGGTTTGAATCCCACCGCAGACAGTGCCCATTGAAAGTACCAAGCAATAATAAAGCAAACACAGTCAAGAGAGCATTACCAGTTGCCAGGATGGCAGAGCAGTCTAAGGCGTTGCGTTCAGATCGCAGTCCCCCCAGGAGGCGTGGGTTCGAATCCCGCCTCAGACAGTGCCCATTGAAAGTACCAAGCAATAATAAAGCAAACACAGTCAAGAGAGCATTACCAGTTGCCAGGATGGCAGAGCGGTCTAAGGCGTTGCGTTCAGGTCGCAGACTCCCCAGGAGGCGTGGGTTCGAACCCCACCTCAGACAGTGCCCATTGAAAGTACCAAGCAAGAACAAAGCAAACACAGTCAAGAGAGCATTACCAGATGCCAGGATGGCAGAGCGGTCTAAGGCGTTGCGTTCAGGTCGCACTCTCCCCAGGAGGCGTGGGTTCGAATCCCAAGAACAAAGCAAACACATTCAAGAGAGCATTACCAGATGCCAGGATGGCAGAGCGGTCTAAGGCGTTGCGTTCAGGTCGCAGTCTCCCCAGGAGGCGTGGGTTCGAATCCCACCTCAGACAGAGCCCATTGAAAGTACCAAGCAATAACAAAGCAAACACAGTCAAGAGAGCTTTACCAGTTGCCAGGATGGCAGAGCGGTCTAAGGCGTTGCGTTCAGGTCGCAGTCTCCCCAGGAGGCGTGGGTTTGAATCCCGCCTCCGACAGAGCCCATTGAAAGTACCAAGCAAGAACAAAGCTAACACATTCAAGAGAGCATTACCAGTTGCCAGGATGGCAGAGCGGTCTAAGGCGTTGCGTTCAGGTCGCAGTCTCCCCAGGACGCAGGGTTTCGAATCCCACCTCAGACAGAGCCCATTGAAAGTACCAAGCAAGAACAAAGCAAACACAGTCAAGAGAGCATTACCAGTTGCCAGGATGGCAGAGCGGTCTAAGGCGTTGCGTTCAGGTCGCAGTCTCCCCAGGAGGCGTGAGTTCGAATCCCGCCTCAGACAGTGCCCATTGAAAGTACCAAGCAATAATAAAGCAAACACAGTAAAGAGAGCATTACCAGTTGCCAGGATGGCAGAGCGGTCTAAGGCGTTGCGTTCAGGTCGCAGTCTCCCCAGGAGACGTGGGTTCGAATACCACTTCAGACAGAGCCCATTGAAAGTACCAGCAAGAACAAAGCAAACACATTCAAGAGAGCATTACCAGGTGCCAGGATGGCAGAGCGGTCAAAGACGCTGCGTTCAGGTCGCAGTCTCCCCAGGAGACGTGGGTTCGAATCCCGCCTCAGACAGAGCCCATTGAAAGTACCAAGCAAGAACAAAGCAAACACAGTCAAGAGAGAGTTACCAGTTGCCAGGATGGCAGAGCGGTCTAAGGCGTTGCGTTCAGGTCCCAGTAATCCCAGGAGGCGTGGTTTTAAATCCCACCTCAGACAGAGCCCATTGATAGTACTAAGCAAGAAAAAGCAAACACAGTCAAGAGAGAATTACCAGTTGCCAGGATGGCAGAGCGGTCTAAGGCGTTGCGTTCAGGTCCCAGTAATCCCAGGAGGCGTGGTTTTAAATCCCACCTCAGACAGAGCCCATTGATAGTACTAAGCAAGAAAAAGCAAACACAGTCAAGAGAGAATTACCAGTTGCCAGGATGGCAGAGCGGTCTAAGGCGTTGCGTTCAGGTCGCAGTCTCCCCAGGAGGCGTGGGTTCGAATCCCACCTCTGACAGAGCCCATTGAAAGTACCAAGCAATAACAAAGCAAACACAGTCAAGAGAGCATTACCAGCTGCCAGGATGGCAGTGTGTTCTAAGGCGTTGCGTTCAGGTCGCAGTCACCCCAGGAGGCGTGGGTTCGAATCCCACCTCAGACAGAGCCCATTGAAAGTACCAAGCAATAACAAAGCAAACACAGTCAAGAGAGAATTACCAGATGCCAGGATGGAAGAGCAGTCTAAGGCGTTGCGTTCAGGTCGCAGTAACCCCAGGAGGCGTGGGTTGGAATCCCACCTCAGACAGAGCCCATTGAAAGTACCAAGCAATAACAAAGCAAACACAGTCAAGAGAGCATTACCAGCTGCCAGGATGGCAGTATGTTCTAAGGCGTTGCGTTCAGGTCGCAGTCTCCCCAGGAGGCGTGGGTTCGAATCCCGCTTCCGACAGAGCCCATTGAAAGTACCAGCAAGAACAAAGCAAACACATTCAAGAGAGCATTACCAGGTGCCAGGATGGCAGAGTGGTCAAAGACGCTGCGTTCAGGTCGCAGTCTCCCCAGGTGTAGTGGGTTCGAATCCCGCCTCCGACAGAGCCCATTGAAAGTACCAAGCAAGAACAAAGCTAACACAGTCAAGAGAGCATTACCAGCTGCCAGGATGGCAGAGCGGTCTAAGGCGTTGCGTTCAGGTCGCAGTCTCCCCAGGAGGCGTGGGTTCGAATCCCGCCTCAGACATTGCCCATTGAAAGTACCAAGCAATAATAAAGCAAACACAGTCAAGAGAGCATTACCAGCTGCCAGGATGGCAGAGCGGTCTAAGGCGTTGCGTTCAGATCGCAGTCTCCCCAGGAGGCGTGGGTTCGAATCCCGCCTCAGACAGTGCCCATTGAAAGTACCAAGCAATAATAAAGCAAACACAGTCAAGAGAGCATTACCAGTTGCCAGGATGGCAGAGCAGTCTAAGGCGTTGCGTTCAGATCGCAGTCCCCCCAGGAGGCGTGGGTTCGAATCCCGCCTCAGACAGTGCCCATTGAAAGTACCAAGCAATAATAAAGCAAACACAGTCAAGAGAGCATTACCAGTTGCCAGGATGGCAGAGCGGTCTAAGGCGTTGCGTTCAGGTCGCAGACTCCCCAGGAGGCGTGGGTTCGAACCCCACCTCAGACAGTGCCCATTGAAAGTACCAAGCAAGAACAAAGCAAACACAGTCAAGAGAGCATTACCAGATGCCAGGATGGCAGAGCGGTCTAAGGCGTTGCGTTCAGGTCGCAGTCTCCCCAGGAGGCGTGGGTTCGAATCCCAAGAACAAAGCAAACACATTCAAGAGAGCATTACCAGATGCCAGGATGGCAGAGCGGTCTAAGGCGTTGCGTTCAGGTCGCAGTCTCCCCAGGAGGCGTGGGTTCGAATCCCACCTCAGACAGAGCCCATTGAAAGTACCAAGCAATAACAAAGCAAACACAGTCAAGAGAGCTTTACCAGTTGCCAGGATGGCAGAGCGGTCTAAGGCGTTGCGTTCAGGTCGCAGTCTCCCCAGGAGGCGTGGGTTTGAATCCCACCTCAGACAGAGCCCATTGAAAGTACCAAGCAATAACAAAGCAAACAAAGTCAAGAGAGCATTACCAGTTGCCAGGATGGCAGAGCGGTCTAAGGCGTTGCGTTCAGGTCGCAGTCTCCCCAGGAGGCGTGGGTTCGAATCCCACCTCAGACAGAGCCCATTGAAAGTACCAAGCAATAACAAAGCAAACACAGTCAAGAGAGAATTACCAGTTGCCAGGATGGCAGAGTGGTCTAAGGCGTTGCGTTCAGGTCGCAGTCTCCCCAGGAGGCGTGGGTTCGAATCCCACCTCAGACAGAGCCCATTGAAAGTACCAAGCAATAACAAAGCAAACACAGTCAAGAGAGAATTACCAGTTGCCAGGATGGCAGAGCGGTCTAAGGCGTTGCGTTCAGATCGCAGTCCCCCCAGGAGGCGTGGGTTCGAATCCCGCCTCAGACAGTGCCCATTGAAAGTACCAAGCAAGAAAAAAGCAAACACAGTCGAGAGAGCATTACCAGTTGCCAGGATGGCAGAGCGGTCTAAGGCGTTGCGTTCAGGTCGCAGTAACCCCAGGAGGCGTGGGTTCGAATCCCGCCTCTGACAGAGCCCATTGAAAGTACCAAGCAATAACAAAGCAAACACAGTCAAGAGAGCATTACCAGTTGCCAGGATGGCAGAGCGGTCTAAGGCGTTGCGTTCAGGTCGCAGTAACCCCAGGAGGCGTGGGTTCGAATCCCACCTCAGACAGAGCCCATTGAAAGTACCAAGCAATAACAAAGCAAACACAGTCAAGAGAGCATTACCAGCTGCCAGGATGGCAGTGTGTTCTAAGGCGTTGCGTTCAGGTCGCAGTCTCCCCAGGAGGCGTGGGTTCGAATCCCGCTTCAGACAGAGCCCATTGAAAGTACCAGCAAGAACAAAGCAAACACATTCAAGAGAGCATTACCAGGTGCCAGGATGGCAGAGTGGTCAAAGACGCTGCGTTCAGGTCGCAGTCTCCCCAGGAGGCGTGGGTTCAAATCCCGCCTCCGACAGAGCCCATTGAAAGTACCAAGCAAGAACAAAGCTAACACAGTCAAGAGAGCATTACCAGCTGCCAGGATGGCAGAGCGGTCTAAGGCGTTGCGTTCAGGTCGCAGTCTCCCCAGGAGGCGTGGGTTCGAATCCCACCTCAGACATTGCCCATTGAAAGTACCAAGCAAGAACAAAGCAAACACATTCAAGAGAGCATTACCAGCTGCCAGGATGGCAGAGCGGTCTAAGGCGTTGCGTTCAGGTCCCAGTAATCCCAGGAGGCGTGGTTTTAAATCCCACCTCAGACAGAGCCCATTGATAGTACTAAGCAAGAAAAAGCAAACACAGTCAAGAGAGAATTACCAGTTGCCAGGATGGCAGAGCGGTCTAAGGCGTTGCGTTCAGGTCCCAGTAATCCCAGGAGGCGTGGTTTTAAATCCCACCTCAGACAGAGCCCATTGATAGTACTAAGCAAGAAAAAGCAAACACAGTCAAGAGAGAATTACCAGTTGCCAGGATGGCAGAGCGGTCTAAGGCGTTGCGTTCAGGTCGCAGTCTCCCCAGGAGGCGTGGGTTCGAATCCCACCTCTGACAGAGCCCATTGAAAGTACCAAGCAATAACAAAGCAAACACAGTCAAGAGAGCATTACCAGCTGCCAGGATGGCAGTGTGTTCTAAGGCGTTGCGTTCAGGTCGCAGTCACCCCAGGAGGCGTGGGTTCGAATCCCACCTCAGACAGAGCCCATTGAAAGTACCAAGCAATAACAAAGCAAACACAGTCAAGAGAGAATTACCAGATGCCAGGATGGAAGAGCAGTCTAAGGCGTTGCGTTCAGGTCGCAGTAACCCCAGGAGGCGTGGGTTGGAATCCCACCTCAGACAGAGCCCATTGAAAGTACCAAGCAACAACAAAGCAAACACAGTCAAGAGAGCATTACCAGCTGCCAGGATGGCAGTATGTTCTAAGGCGTTGCGTTCAGGTCGCAGTCTCCCCAGGAGGCGTGGGTTCGAATCCCGCTTCCGACAGAGCCCATTGAAAGTACCAGCAAGAACAAAGCAAACACATTCAAGAGAGCATTACCAGGTGCCAGGATGGCAGAGTGGTCAAAGACGCTGCGTTCAGGTCGCAGTCTCCCCAGGTGTAGTGGGTTCGAATCCCGCCTCCGACAGAGCCCATTGAAAGTACCAAGCAAGAACAAAGCTAACACAGTCAAGAGAGCATTACCAGCTGCCAGGATGGCAGAGCGGTCTAAGGCGTTGCGTTCAGGTCGCAGTCTCCCCAGGAGGCGTGGGTTCGAATCCCGCCTCAGACATTGCCCATTGAAAGTACCAAGCAATAATAAAGCAAACACAGTCAAGAGAGCATTACCAGCTGCCAGGATGGCAGAGCGGTCTAAGGCGTTGCGTTCAGATCGCAGTCTCCCCAGGAGGCGTGGGTTCGAATCCCGCCTCAGACAGTGCCCATTGAAAGTACCAAGCAATAATAAAGCAAACACAGTCAAGAGAGCATTACCAGTTGCCAGGATGGCAGAGCAGTCTAAGGCGTTGCGTTCAGATCGCAGTCCCCCCAGGAGGCGTGGGTTCGAATCCCGCCTCAGACAGTGCCCATTGAAAGTACCAAGCAATAATAAAGCAAACACAGTCAAGAGAGCATTACCAGTTGCCAGGATGGCAGAGCGGTCTAAGGCGTTGCGTTCAGGTCGCAGACTCCCCAGGAGGCGTGGGTTCGAACCCCACCTCAGACAGTGCCCATTGAAAGTACCAAGCAAGAACAAAGCAAACACAGTCAAGAGAGCATTACCAGATGCCAGGATGGCAGAGCGGTCTAAGGCGTTGCGTTCAGGTCGCAGTCTCCCCAGGAGGCGTGGGTTCGAATCCCAAGAACAAAGCAAACACATTCAAGAGAGCATTACCAGATGCCAGGATGGCAGAGCGGTCTAAGGCGTTGCGTTCAGGTCGCAGTCTCCCCAGGAGGCGTGGGTTCGAATCCCACCTCAGACAGAGCCCATTGAAAGTACCAAGCAATAACAAAGCAAACACAGTCAAGAGAGCTTTACCAGTTGCCAGGATGGCAGAGCGGTCTAAGGCGTTGCGTTCAGGTCGCAGTCTCCCCAGGAGGCGTGGGTTTGAATCCCACCTCAGACAGAGCCCATTGAAAGTACCAAGCAATAACAAAGCAAACAAAGTCAAGAGAGCATTACCAGTTGCCAGGATGGCAGAGCGGTCTAAGGCGTTGCGTTCAGGTCGCAGTCTCCCCAGGAGGCGTGGGTTCGAATCCCACCTCAGACAGAGCCCATTGAAAGTACCAAGCAATAACAAAGCAAACACAGTCAAGAGAGAATTACCAGTTGCCAGGATGGCAGAGTGGTCTAAGGCGTTGCGTTCAGGTCGCAGTCTCCCCAGGAGGCGTGGGTTCGAATCCCACCTCAGACAGAGCCCATTGAAAGTACCAAGCAATAACAAAGCAAACACAGTCAAGAGAGAATTACCAGTTGCCAGGATGGCAGAGCGGTCTAAGGCGTTGCGTTCAGATCGCAGTCCCCCCAGGAGGCGTGGGTTCGAATCCCGCCTCAGACAGTGCCCATTGAAAGTACCAAGCAAGAAAAAAGCAAACACAGTCGAGAGAGCATTACCAGTTGCCAGGATGGCAGAGCGGTCTAAGGCGTTGCGTTCAGGTCGCAGTAACCCCAGGAGGCGTGGGTTCGAATCCCGCCTCTGACAGAGCCCATTGAAAGTACCAAGCAATAACAAAGCAAACACAGTCAAGAGAGCATTACCAGTTGCCAGGATGGCAGAGCGGTCTAAGGCGTTGCGTTCAGGTCGCAGTAACCCCAGGAGGCGTGGGTTCGAATCCCACCTCAGACAGAGCCCATTGAAAGTACCAAGCAATAACAAAGCAAACACAGTCAAGAGAGCATTACCAGCTGCCAGGATGGCAGTGTGTTCTAAGGCGTTGCGTTCAGGTCGCAGTCTCCCCAGGAGGCGTGGGTTCGAATCCCGCTTCAGACAGAGCCCATTGAAAGTACCAGCAAGAACAAAGCAAACACATTCAAGAGAGCATTACCAGGTGCCAGGATGGCAGAGTGGTCAAAGACGCTGCGTTCAGGTCGCAGTCTCCCCAGGAGGCGTGGGTTCAAATCCCGCCTCCGACAGAGCCCATTGAAAGTACCAAGCAAGAACAAAGCTAACACAGTCAAGAGAGCATTACCAGCTGCCAGGATGGCAGAGCGGTCTAAGGCGTTGCGTTCAGGTCGCAGTCTCCCCAGGAGGCGTGGGTTCGAATCCCACCTCAGACATTGCCCATTGAAAGTACCAAGCAAGAACAAAGCAAACACATTCAAGAGAGCATTACCAGCTGCCAGGATGGCAGAGCGGTCTAAGGCGTTGCGTTCAGGTCCCAGTAATCCCAGGAGGCGTGGTTTTAAATCCCACCTCAGACAGAGCCCATTGATAGTACTAAGCAAGAAAAAGCAAACACAGTCAAGAGAGAATTACCAGTTGCCAGGATGGCAGAGCGGTCTAAGGCGTTGCGTTCAGGTCCCAGTAATCCCAGGAGGCGTGGTTTTAAATCCCACCTCAGACAGAGCCCATTGATAGTACTAAGCAAGAAAAAGCAAACACAGTCAAGAGAGAATTACCAGTTGCCAGGATGGCAGAGCGGTCTAAGGCGTTGCGTTCAGGTCGCAGTCTCCCCAGGAGGCGTGGGTTCGAATCCCACCTCTGACAGAGCCCATTGAAAGTACCAAGCAATAACAAAGCAAACACAGTCAAGAGAGCATTACCAGCTGCCAGGATGGCAGTGTGTTCTAAGGCGTTGCGTTCAGGTCGCAGTCACCCCAGGAGGCGTGGGTTCGAATCCCACCTCAGACAGAGCCCATTGAAAGTACCAAGCAATAACAAAGCAAACACAGTCAAGAGAGAATTACCAGATGCCAGGATGGAAGAGCAGTCTAAGGCGTTGCGTTCAGGTCGCAGTAACCCCAGGAGGCGTGGGTTGGAATCCCACCTCAGACAGAGCCCATTGAAAGTACCAAGCAACAACAAAGCAAACACAGTCAAGAGAGCATTACCAGCTGCCAGGATGGCAGTATGTTCTAAGGCGTTGCGTTCAGGTCGCAGTCTCCCCAGGAGGCGTGGGTTCGAATCCCGCTTCCGACAGAGCCCATTGAAAGTACCAGCAAGAACAAAGCAAACACATTCAAGAGAGCATTACCAGGTGCCAGGATGGCAGAGTGGTCAAAGACGCTGCGTTCAGGTCGCAGTCTCCCCAGGTGTAGTGGGTTCGAATCCCGCCTCCGACAGAGCCCATTGAAAGTACCAAGCAAGAACAAAGCTAACACAGTCAAGAGAGCATTACCAGCTGCCAGGATGGCAGAGCGGTCTAAGGCGTTGCGTTCAGGTCGCAGTCTCCCCAGGAGGCGTGGGTTCGAATCCCGCCTCAGACATTGCCCATTGAAAGTACCAAGCAATAATAAAGCAAACACAGTCAAGAGAGCATTACCAGCTGCCAGGATGGCAGAGCGGTCTAAGGCGTTGCGTTCAGATCGCAGTCTCCCCAGGAGGCGTGGGTTCGAATCCCGCCTCAGACAGTGCCCATTGAAAGTACCAAGCAATAATAAAGCAAACACAGTCAAGAGAGCATTACCAGTTGCCAGGATGGCAGAGCAGTCTAAGGCGTTGCGTTCAGATCGCAGTCCCCCCAGGAGGCGTGGGTTCGAATCCCGCCTCAGACAGTGCCCATTGAAAGTACCAAGCAATAATAAAGCAAACACAGTCAAGAGAGCATTACCAGTTGCCAGGATGGCAGAGCGGTCTAAGGCGTTGCGTTCAGGTCGCAGACTCCCCAGGAGGCGTGGGTTCGAACCCCACCTCAGACAGTGCCCATTGAAAGTACCAAGCAAGAACAAAGCAAACACAGTCAAGAGAGCATTACCAGATGCCAGGATGGCAGAGCGGTCTAAGGCGTTGCGTTCAGGTCGCAGTCTCCCCAGGAGGCGTGGGTTCGAATCCCAAGAACAAAGCAAACACATTCAAGAGAGCATTACCAGATGCCAGGATGGCAGAGCGGTCTAAGGCGTTGCGTTCAGGTCGCAGTCTCCCCAGGAGGCGTGGGTTCGAATCCCACCTCAGACAGAGCCCATTGAAAGTACCAAGCAATAACAAAGCAAACACAGTCAAGAGAGCTTTACCAGTTGCCAGGATGGCAGAGCGGTCTAAGGCGTTGCGTTCAGGTCGCAGTCTCCCCAGGAGGCGTGGGTTTGAATCCCACCTCAGACAGAGCCCATTGAAAGTACCAAGCAATAACAAAGCAAACAAAGTCAAGAGAGCATTACCAGTTGCCAGGATGGCAGAGCGGTCTAAGGCGTTGCGTTCAGGTCGCAGTCTCCCCAGGAGGCGTGGGTTCGAATCCCACCTCAGACAGAGCCCATTGAAAGTACCAAGCAATAACAAAGCAAACACAGTCAAGAGAGAATTACCAGTTGCCAGGATGGCAGAGTGGTCTAAGGCGTTGCGTTCAGGTCGCAGTCTCCCCAGGAGGCGTGGGTTCGAATCCCACCTCAGACAGAGCCCATTGAAAGTACCAAGCAATAACAAAGCAAACACAGTCAAGAGAGAATTACCAGTTGCCAGGATGGCAGAGCGGTCTAAGGCGTTGCGTTCAGATCGCAGTCCCCCCAGGAGGCGTGGGTTCGAATCCCGCCTCAGACAGTGCCCATTGAAAGTACCAAGCAAGAAAAAAGCAAACACAGTCGAGAGAGCATTACCAGTTGCCAGGATGGCAGAGCGGTCTAAGGCGTTGCGTTCAGGTCGCAGTAACCCCAGGAGGCGTGGGTTCGAATCCCGCCTCTGACAGAGCCCATTGAAAGTACCAAGCAATAACAAAGCAAACACAGTCAAGAGAGCATTACCAGTTGCCAGGATGGCAGAGCGGTCTAAGGCGTTGCGTTCAGGTCGCAGTAACCCCAGGAGGCGTGGGTTCGAATCCCACCTCAGACAGAGCCCATTGAAAGTACCAAGCAATAACAAAGCAAACACAGTCAAGAGAGCATTACCAGCTGCCAGGATGGCAGTGTGTTCTAAGGCGTTGCGTTCAGGTCGCAGTCTCCCCAGGAGGCGTGGGTTCGAATCCCGCTTCAGACAGAGCCCATTGAAAGTACCAGCAAGAACAAAGCAAACACATTCAAGAGAGCATTACCAGGTGCCAGGATGGCAGAGTGGTCAAAGACGCTGCGTTCAGGTCGCAGTCTCCCCAGGAGGCGTGGGTTCAAATCCCGCCTCCGACAGAGCCCATTGAAAGTACCAAGCAAGAACAAAGCTAACACAGTCAAGAGAGCATTACCAGCTGCCAGGATGGCAGAGCGGTCTAAGGCGTTGCGTTCAGGTCGCAGTCTCCCCAGGAGGCGTGGGTTCGAATCCCACCTCAGACATTGCCCATTGAAAGTACCAAGCAAGAACAAAGCAAACACATTCAAGAGAGCATTACCAGCTGCCAGGATGGCAGAGCGGTCTAAGGTGTTGCGTTCAGATCGCAGTCTCCCCAGGAGGCGTGGGTTCGAATCCCGCCTCAGACAGTGCCCATTGAAAGTACCAAGCAATAATAAAGCAAACACAGTCAAGAGAGCATTACCAGTTGCCAGGATGGCAGAGCGGTCTAAGGCGTTGCGTTCAGGTCGCAGTCTCCCCAGGAGGCGTGGGTTCGAATCCCGCCTCTGACAGAGCCCATTGAACGTACCGAGCAAGAAAAAAGCAAACACAGTCAAGAGAGCATTACCAGCTGCCAGGATGGCAGAGCGGTCTAAGGCGTTGCGTTCAGGTCGCAGTCTCCCCAGGAGGCGTGGGTTCGAATCCCGCCTCTGACAGAGCCCATTGAACGTACCGAGCAAGAAAAAAGCAAACACAGTCAAGAGAGCATTACCAGGTGCCAGGATGGCAGAGTGGTCAAAGACGCTGCGTTCAGGTCGCAGTCTCCCCAGGAGTCGTGGGTTCGAATCCCGCCTCCGACAGAGCCCATTGAAAGTACCAAGCAAGAACAAAGCTAACACAGTCAAGAGAGCATTACCAGCTGCCAGGATGGCAGAGCGGTCTAAGGCGTTGCGTTCAGGTCGCAGTCTCCCCAGGAGGCGTGGGTTCGAATCCCAAGAACAAAGCAAACACATTCAAGAGAGCATTACCAGATGCCAGGATGGCAGAGCGGTCTAAGGCGTTGCGTTCAGATCGCAGTCTCCCCAGGAGGCGTGGGTTCGAATCCCGCCTCAGACATTGCCCATTGAAAGTACCAAGCAAGAACAAAGCAAACACATTCAAGAGAGCATTACCAGCTGCCAGGATGGCAGAGCGGTCTAAGGCGTTGCGTTCAGATCGCAGTCTCCCCAGGAGGCGTGGGTTCGAATCCCGCCTCAGACAGTGCCCATTGAAAGTACCAAGCAATAATAAAGCAAACACAGTCAAGAGAGCATTACCAGTTGCCAGGATGGCAGAGCAGTCTAAGGCGTTGCGTTCAGATCGCAGTCCCCCCAGGAGGCGTGGGTTCGAATCCCGCCTCAGACAGTGCCCATTGAAAGTACCAAGCAATAACAAAGCAAACACAGTCAAGAGAGCTTTACCAGTTGCCAGGATGGCAGAGCGGTCTAAGGCGTTGCGTTCAGGTCGCAGTCTCCCCAGGAGGCGTGGGTTTGAATCCCACCTCAGACAGAGCCCATTGAAAGTACCAAGCAATAACAAAGCAAACAAAGTCAAGAGAGCATTACCAGTTGCCAGGATGGCAGAGCGGTCTAAGGCGTTGCGTTCAGGTCGCAGTCTCCCCAGGAGGCGTGGGTTCGAATCCCACCTCAGACAGAGCCCATTGAAAGTACCAAGCAATAACAAAGCAAACACAGTCAAGAGAGAATTACCAGTTGCCAGGATGGCAGAGCGGTCTAAGGCGTTGCGTTCAGGTCGCAGTCTCCCCAGGAGGCGTGGGTTCGAATCCCACCTCAGACAGAGCCCATTGAAAGTACCAAGCAATAACAAAGCAAACACAGTCAAGAGAGAATTACCAGTTGCCAGGATGGCAGAGCGGTCTAAGGCGTTGCGTTCAGGTCGCAGTAACCCCAGGAGGCGTGGGTTCGAATCCCACCTCAGACAGAGCCCATTGAAAGTACCAAGCAATAACAAAGCAAACACAGTCAAGAGAGCATTACCAGCTGCCAGGATGGCAGTGTGTTCTAAGGCGTTGCGTTCAGGTCGCAGTCTCCCCAGGAGGCGTGGGTTCGAATCCCGCTTCAGACAGAGCCCATTGAAAGTACCAGCAAGAACAAAGCAAACACATTCAAGAGAGCATTACCAGGTGCCAGGATGGCAGAGTGGTCAAAGACGCTGCGTTCAGGTCGCAGTCTCCCCAGGAGGCGTGGGTTCAAATCCCGCCTCCGACAGAGCCCATTGAAAGTACCAAGCAAGAACAAAGCTAACACAGTCAAGAGAGCATTACCAGCTGCCAGGATGGCAGAGCGGTCTAAGGCGTTGCGTTCAGGTCGCAGTCTCCCCAGGAGGCGTGGGTTCGAATCCCAAGAACAAAGCAAACACATTCAAGAGAGCATTACCAGATGCCAGGATGGCAGAGCGGTCTAAGGCGTTGCGTTCAGATCGCAGTCTCCCCAGGAGGCGTGGGTTCGAATCCCGCCTCAGACATTGCCCATTGAAAGTACCAAGCAAGAACAAAGCAAACACATTCAAGAGAGCATTACCAGCTGCCAGGATGGCAGAGCGGTCTAAGGCGTTGCGTTCAGATCGCAGTCTCCCCAGGATGCGTGGGTTCGAATCCCGCCTCAGACAGTGCCCATTGAAAGTACCAAGCAATAATAAAGCAAACACAGTCAAGAGAGCATTACCAGTTGCCAGGATGGCAGAGCAGTCTAAGGCGTTGCGTTCAGATCGCAGTCCCCCCAGGAGGCGTGGGTTCGAATCCCGCCTCAGACAGTGCCCATTGAAAGTACCAAGCAATAACAAAGCAAACACAGTCAAGAGAGCTTTACCAGTTGCCAGGATGGCAGAGCGGTCTAAGGCGTTGCGTTCAGGTCGCAGTCTCCCCAGGAGGCGTGGGTTTGAATCCCACCTCAGACAGAGCCCATTGAAAGTACCAAGCAATAACAAAGCAAACAAAGTCAAGAGAGCATTACCAGTTGCCAGGATGGCAGAGCGGTCTAAGGCGTTGCGTTCAGGTCGCAGTCTCCCCAGGAGGCGTGGGTTCGAATCCCACCTCAGACAGAGCCCATTGAAAGTACCAAGCAATAACAAAGCAAACACAGTCAAGAGAGAATTACCAGTTGCCAGGATGGCAGAGCGGTCTAAGGCGTTGCGTTCAGGTCGCAGTCTCCCCAGGAGGCGTGGGTTCGAATCCCACCTCAGACAGAGCCCATTGAAAGTACCAAGCAATAACAAAGCAAACACAGTCAAGAGAGAATTACCAGTTGCCAGGATGGCAGAGCGGTCTAAGGCGTTGCGTTCAGGTCGCAGTAACCCCAGGAGGCGTGGGTTCGAATCCCACCTCAGACAGAGCCCATTGAAAGTACCAAGCAATAACAAAGCAAACACAGTCAAGAGAGCATTACCAGCTGCCAGGATGGCAGTGTGTTCTAAGGCGTTGCGTTCAGGTCGCAGTCTCCCCAGGAGGCGTGGGTTCGAATCCCGCTTCAGACAGAGCCCATTGAAAGTACCAGCAAGAACAAAGCAAACACATTCAAGAGAGCATTACCAGGTGCCAGGATGGCAGAGTGGTCAAAGACGCTGCGTTCAGGTCGCAGTCTCCCCAGGAGGCGTGGGTTCAAATCCCGCCTCCGACAGAGCCCATTGAAAGTACCAAGCAAGAACAAAGCTAACACAGTCAAGAGAGCATTACCAGCTGCCAGGATGGCAGAGCGGTCTAAGGCGTTGCGTTCAGGTCGCAGTCTCCCCAGGAGGCGTGGGTTCGAATCCCACCTCAGACATTGCCCATTGAAAGTACCAAGCAAGAACAAAGCAAACACATTCAAGAGAGCATTACCAGCTGCCAGGATGGCAGAGCGGTCTAAGGTGTTGCGTTCAGATCGCAGTCTCCCCAGGAGGCGTGGGTTCGAATCCCGCCTCAGACAGTGCCCATTGAAAGTACCAAGCAATAATAAAGCAAAAACAGTCAAGAGAGCATTACCAGTTGCCAGGATGGCAGAGCGGTCTAAGGCGTTGCGTTCAGGTCGCAGTCTCCCCAGGAGGCGTGGGTTTGAATCCCACCTCAGACAGAGCCCATTGAAAGTACCAAGCAATAACAAAGCAAACAAAGTCAAGAGAGCATTACCAGTTGCCAGGATGGCAGAGCGGTCTAAGGCGTTGCGTTCAGGTCGCAGTCTCCCCAGGAGGCGTGGGTTCGAATCCCAAGAACAAAGCAAACACATTCAAGAGAGCATTACCAGATGCCAGGATGGCAGAGCGGTCTAAGGCGTTGCGTTCAGGTCGCAGTCTCCCCAGGAGGCGTGGGTTCGAATCCCACCTCAGACAGAGCCCATTGAAAGTACCAAGCAATAACAAAGCAAACACAGTCAAGAGAGCTTTACCAGTTGCCAGGATGGCAGAGCGGTCTAAGGCGTTGCGTTCAGGTCGCAGTCTCCCCAGGAGGCGTGGGTTTGAATCCCACCTCAGACAGAGCCCATTGAAAGTACCAAGCAATAACAAAGCAAACAAAGTCAAGAGAGCATTACCAGTTGCCAGGATGGCAGAGCGGTCTAAGGCGTTGCGTTCAGGTCGCAGTCTCCCCAGGAGGCGTGGGTTCGAATCCCACCTCAGACAGAGCCCATTGAAAGTACCAAGCAATAACAAAGCAAACACAGTCAAGAGAGAATTACCAGTTGCCAGGATGGCAGAGTGGTCTAAGGCGTTGCGTTCAGGTCGCAGTCTCCCCAGGAGGCGTGGGTTCGAATCCCACCTCAGACAGAGCCCATTGAAAGTACCAAGCAATAACAAAGCAAACACAGTCAAGAGAGAATTACCAGTTGCCAGGATGGCAGAGCGGTCTAAGGCGTTGCGTTCAGATCGCAGTCCCCCCAGGAGGCGTGGGTTCGAATCCCGCCTCAGACAGTGCCCATTGAAAGTACCAAGCAAGAAAAAAGCAAACACAGTCGAGAGAGCATTACCAGTTGCCAGGATGGCAGAGCGGTCTAAGGCGTTGCGTTCAGGTCGCAGTAACCCCAGGAGGCGTGGGTTCGAATCCCGCCTCTGACAGAGCCCATTGAAAGTACCAAGCAATAACAAAGCAAACACAGTCAAGAGAGCATTACCAGTTGCCAGGATGGCAGAGCGGTCTAAGGCGTTGCGTTCAGGTCGCAGTAACCCCAGGAGGCGTGGGTTCGAATCCCACCTCAGACAGAGCCCATTGAAAGTACCAAGCAATAACAAAGCAAACACAGTCAAGAGAGCATTACCAGCTGCCAGGATGGCAGTGTGTTCTAAGGCGTTGCGTTCAGGTCGCAGTCTCCCCAGGAGGCGTGGGTTCGAATCCCGCTTCAGACAGAGCCCATTGAAAGTACCAGCAAGAACAAAGCAAACACATTCAAGAGAGCATTACCAGGTGCCAGGATGGCAGAGTGGTCAAAGACGCTGCGTTCAGGTCGCAGTCTCCCCAGGAGGCGTGGGTTCAAATCCCGCCTCCGACAGAGCCCATTGAAAGTACCAAGCAAGAACAAAGCTAACACAGTCAAGAGAGCATTACCAGCTGCCAGGATGGCAGAGCGGTCTAAGGCGTTGCGTTCAGGTCGCAGTCTCCCCAGGAGGCGTGGGTTCGAATCCCACCTCAGACATTGCCCATTGAAAGTACCAAGCAAGAACAAAGCAAACACATTCAAGAGAGCATTACCAGCTGCCAGGATGGCAGAGCGGTCTAAGGTGTTGCGTTCAGATCGCAGTCTCCCCAGGAGGCGTGGGTTCGAATCCCGCCTCAGACAGTGCCCATTGAAAGTACCAAGCAATAATAAAGCAAACACAGTCAAGAGAGCATTACCAGTTGCCAGGATGGCAGAGCGGTCTAAGGCGTTGCGTTCAGGTCGCAGTCTCCCCAGGAGGCGTGGGTTCGAATCCCGCCTCTGACAGAGCCCATTGAACGTACCGAGCAAGAAAAAAGCAAACACAGTCAAGAGAGCATTACCAGCTGCCAGGATGGCAGAGCGGTCTAAGGCGTTGCGTTCAGGTCGCAGTCTCCCCAGGAGGCGTGGGTTCGAATCCCGCCTCTGACAGAGCCCATTGAACGTACCGAGCAAGAAAAAAGCAAACACAGTCAAGAGAGCATTACCAGGTGCCAGGATGGCAGAGTGGTCAAAGACGCTGCGTTCAGGTCGCAGTCTCCCCAGGAGTCGTGGGTTCGAATCCCGCCTCCGACAGAGCCCATTGAAAGTACCAAGCAAGAACAAAGCTAACACAGTCAAGAGAGCATTACCAGCTGCCAGGATGGCAGAGCGGTCTAAGGCGTTGCGTTCAGGTCGCAGTCTCCCCAGGAGGCGTGGGTTCGAATCCCAAGAACAAAGCAAACACATTCAAGAGAGCATTACCAGATGCCAGGATGGCAGAGCGGTCTAAGGCGTTGCGTTCAGATCGCAGTCTCCCCAGGAGGCGTGGGTTCGAATCCCGCCTCAGACATTGCCCATTGAAAGTACCAAGCAAGAACAAAGCAAACACATTCAAGAGAGCATTACCAGCTGCCAGGATGGCAGAGCGGTCTAAGGCGTTGCGTTCAGATCGCAGTCTCCCCAGGAGGCGTGGGTTCGAATCCCGCCTCAGACAGTGCCCATTGAAAGTACCAAGCAATAATAAAGCAAACACAGTCAAGAGAGCATTACCAGTTGCCAGGATGGCAGAGCAGTCTAAGGCGTTGCGTTCAGATCGCAGTCCCCCCAGGAGGCGTGGGTTCGAATCCCGCCTCAGACAGTGCCCATTGAAAGTACCAAGCAATAACAAAGCAAACACAGTCAAGAGAGCTTTACCAGTTGCCAGGATGGCAGAGCGGTCTAAGGCGTTGCGTTCAGGTCGCAGTCTCCCCAGGAGGCGTGGGTTTGAATCCCACCTCAGACAGAGCCCATTGAAAGTACCAAGCAATAACAAAGCAAACAAAGTCAAGAGAGCATTACCAGTTGCCAGGATGGCAGAGCGGTCTAAGGCGTTGCGTTCAGGTCGCAGTCTCCCCAGGAGGCGTGGGTTCGAATCCCACCTCAGACAGAGCCCATTGAAAGTACCAAGCAATAACAAAGCAAACACAGTCAAGAGAGAATTACCAGTTGCCAGGATGGCAGAGCGGTCTAAGGCGTTGCGTTCAGGTCGCAGTCTCCCCAGGAGGCGTGGGTTCGAATCCCACCTCAGACAGAGCCCATTGAAAGTACCAAGCAATAACAAAGCAAACACAGTCAAGAGAGAATTACCAGTTGCCAGGATGGCAGAGCGGTCTAAGGCGTTGCGTTCAGGTCGCAGTAACCCCAGGAGGCGTGGGTTCGAATCCCACCTCAGACAGAGCCCATTGAAAGTACCAAGCAATAACAAAGCAAACACAGTCAAGAGAGCATTACCAGCTGCCAGGATGGCAGTGTGTTCTAAGGCGTTGCGTTCAGGTCGCAGTCTCCCCAGGAGGCGTGGGTTCGAATCCCGCTTCAGACAGAGCCCATTGAAAGTACCAGCAAGAACAAAGCAAACACATTCAAGAGAGCATTACCAGGTGCCAGGATGGCAGAGTGGTCAAAGACGCTGCGTTCAGGTCGCAGTCTCCCCAGGAGGCGTGGGTTCAAATCCCGCCTCCGACAGAGCCCATTGAAAGTACCAAGCAAGAACAAAGCTAACACAGTCAAGAGAGCATTACCAGCTGCCAGGATGGCAGAGCGGTCTAAGGCGTTGCGTTCAGGTCGCAGTCTCCCCAGGAGGCGTGGGTTCGAATCCCAAGAACAAAGCAAACACATTCAAGAGAGCATTACCAGATGCCAGGATGGCAGAGCGGTCTAAGGCGTTGCGTTCAGATCGCAGTCTCCCCAGGAGGCGTGGGTTCGAATCCCGCCTCAGACATTGCCCATTGAAAGTACCAAGCAAGAACAAAGCAAACACATTCAAGAGAGCATTACCAGCTGCCAGGATGGCAGAGCGGTCTAAGGCGTTGCGTTCAGATCGCAGTCTCCCCAGGATGCGTGGGTTCGAATCCCGCCTCAGACAGTGCCCATTGAAAGTACCAAGCAATAATAAAGCAAACACAGTCAAGAGAGCATTACCAGTTGCCAGGATGGCAGAGCAGTCTAAGGCGTTGCGTTCAGATCGCAGTCCCCCCAGGAGGCGTGGGTTCGAATCCCGCCTCAGACAGTGCCCATTGAAAGTACCAAGCAATAACAAAGCAAACACAGTCAAGAGAGCATTACCAGTTGCCAGGATGGCAGAGCGGTCTAAGGCGTTGCGTTCAGGTCGCAGTCTCCCCAGGAGGCGTGGGTTTGAATCCCACCTCAGACAGAGCCCATTGAAAGTACCAAGCAATAACAAAGCAAACAAAGTCAAGAGAGCATTACCAGTTGCCAGGATGGCAGAGCGGTCTAAGGCGTTGCGTTCAGGTCGCAGTCTCCCCAGGAGGCGTGGGTTCGAATCCCACCTCAGACAGAGCCCATTGAAAGTACCAAGCAATAACAAAGCAAACACAGTCAAGAGAGAATTACCAGTTGCCAGGATGGCAGAGCGGTCTAAGGCATTGCGTTCAGGTCGCAGTCTCCCCAGGAGGCGTGGGTTCGAATCCCACCTCAGACAGAGCCCATTGAAAGTACCAAGCAATAACAAAGCAAACACAGTCAAGAGAGAATTACCAGTTGCCAGGATGGCAGAGCGGTCTAAGGCGTTGCGTTCAGGTCGCAGTAACCCCAGGAGGCGTGGGTTCGAATCCCACCTCAGACAGAGCCCATTGAAAGTACCAAGCAATAACAAAGCAAACACAGTCAAGAGAGCATTACCAGCTGCCAGGATGGCAGTGTGTTCTAAGGCGTTGCGTTCAGGTCGCAGTCTCCCCAGGAGGCGTGGGTTCGAATCACGCTTCAGACAGAGCCCATTGAAAGTACCAGCAAGAACAAAGCAAACACATTCAAGAGAGCATTACCAGGTGCCAGGATGGCAGAGTGGTCAAAGACGCTGCGTTCAGGTCGCAGTCTCCCCAGGAGGCGTGGGTTCAAATCCCGCCTCCGACAGAGCCCATTGAAAGTACCAAGCAAGAACAAAGCTAACACAGTCAAGAGAGCATTACCAGCTGCCAGGATGGCAGAGCGGTCTAAGGCGTTGCGTTCAGGTCGCAGTCTCCCCAGGAGGCGTGGGTTCGAATCCCACCTCAGACATTGCCCATTGAAAGTACCAAGCAAGAACAAAGCAAACACATTCAAGAGAGCATTACCAGCTGCCAGGATGGCAGAGCGGTCTAAGGTGTTGCGTTCAGATCGCAGTCTCCCCAGGAGGCGTGGGTTAGAATCCCGCCTCAGACAGTGCCCATTGAAAGTACCAAGCAATAATAAAGCAAAAACAGTCAAGAGAGCATTACCAGTTGCCAGGATGGCAGAGCGGTCTAAGGCGTTGCGTTCAGGTCGCAGTCTCCCCAGGAGGCGTGGGTTTGAATCCCACCTCAGACAGAGCCCATTGAAAGTACCAAGCGCAAACAAAGTCAAGAGAGCATTACCAGTTGCCAGGATGGCAGAGCGGTCTAAGGCGTTGCGTTCAGGTCGCAGTCTCCCCAGGAGGCGTGGGTTCGAATCCCACCTCAGACAGAGCCCATTGAAAGTACCAAGCAATAACAAAGCAAACACAGTCAAGAGAGAATTACCAGTTGCCAGGATGGCAGAGCGGTCTAAGGCGTTGCGTTCAGGTCGCAGTCTCCCCAGGAGGCGTGGGTTCGAATCCCACCTCAGACAGAGCCCATTGAAAGTACCAAGCAATAACAAAGCAAACACAGTCAAGAGAGAATTACCAGTTGCCAGGATGGCAGAGCGGTCTAAGGCGTTGCGTTCAGGTCGCAGTAACCCCAGGAGGCGTGGGTTCGAATCCCACCTCAGACAGAGCCCATTGAAAGTACCAAGCAATAACAAAGCAAACACAGTCAAGAGAGCATTACCAGCTGCCAGGATGGCAGTGTGTTCTAAGGCGTTGCGTTCAGGTCGCAGTCTCCCCAGGAGGCGTGGGTTCGAATCCCGCTTCAGACAGAGCCCATTGAAAGTACCAGCAAGAACAAAGCAAACACATTCAAGAGAGCATTACCAGGTGCCAGGATGGCAGAGTGGTCAAAGACGCTGCGTTCCGGTCGCAGTCTCCCCAGGAGGCGTGGGTTCAAATCCCGCCTCCGACAGAGCCCATTGAAAGTACCAAGCAAGAACAAAGCTAACACAGTCAAGAGAGCATTACCAGCTGCCAGGATGGCAGAGCGGTCTAAGGCGTTGCGTTCAGGTCGCAGTCTCCCCAGGAGGCGTGGGTTCGAATCCCACCTCAGACATTGCCCATTGAAAGTACCAAGCAAGAACAAAGCAAACACATTCAAGAGAGCATTACCAGCTGCCAGGATGGCAGAGCGGTCTAAGGTGTTGCGTTCAGATCGCAGTCTCCCCAGGAGGCGTGGGTTTGAATCCCGCCTCATACAGTGCCCATTGAAAGTACCAAGCAATAATAAAGCAAACACAGTCAAGAGAGCATTACCAGTTGCCAGGATGGCAGAGCGGTCTAAGGCGTTGCGTTCAGGTCGCAGACTCCCCAGGAGGCGTGGGTTCGAACCCCACCTCAGACAGTGCCCATTGAAAGTACCAAGCAAGAACAAAGCAAACACAGTCAAGAGAGCATTACCAGATGCCAGGATGGCAGAGCGGTCTAAGGCGTTGCGTTCAGGTCGCAGTCTCCCCAGGAGGCGTGGGTTCGAATCCCAAGAACAAAGCAAACACATTCAAGAGAGCATTACCAGATGCCAGGATGGCAGAGCGGTCTAAGGCGTTGCGTTCAGGTCGCAGACTCCCCAGGAGGCGTGGGTTCGAACCCCACCTCAGACAGTGCCCATTGAAAGTACCAAGCAAGAACAAAGCAAACACAGTCAAGAGAGCATTACCAGATGCCAGGATGGCAGAGCGGTCTAAGGCGTTGCGTTCAGGTCGCAGTCTCCCCAGGAGGCGTGGGTTCGAATCCCAAGAACAAAGCAAACACATTCAAGAGAGCATTACCAGATGCCAGGATGGCAGAGCGGTCTAAGGCGTTGCGTTCAGGTCGCAGTCTCCCCAGGAGGCGTGGGTTCGAATCCCACCTCAGACAGAGCCCATTGAAAGTACCAAGCAATAACAAAGCAAACACAGTCAAGAGAGCTTTACCAGTTGCCAGGATGGCAGAGCGGTCTAAGGCGTTGCGTTCAGGTCGCAGTCTCCCCAGGAGGCGTGGGTTTGAATCCCACCTCAGACAGAGCCCATTGAAAGTACCAAGCAATAACAAAGCAAACAAAGTCAAGAGAGCATTACCAGTTGCCAGGATGGCAGAGCGGTCTAAGGCGTTGCGTTCAGGTCGCAGTCTCCCCAGGAGGCGTGGGTTCGAATCCCACCTCAGACAGAGCCCATTGAAAGTACCAAGCAATAACAAAGCAAACACAGTCAAGAGAGAATTACCAGTTGCCAGGATGGCAGAGTGGTCTAAGGCGTTGCGTTCAGGTCGCAGTCTCCCCAGGAGGCGTGGGTTCGAATCCCACCTCAGACAGAGCCCATTGAAAGTACCAAGCAATAACAAAGCAAACACAGTCAAGAGAGAATTACCAGTTGCCAGGATGGCAGAGCGGTCTAAGGCGTTGCGTTCAGATCGCAGTCCCCCCAGGAGGCGTGGGTTCGAATCCCGCCTCAGACAGTGCCCATTGAAAGTACCAAGCAAGAAAAAAGCAAACACAGTCGAGAGAGCATTACCAGTTGCCAGGATGGCAGAGCGGTCTAAGGCGTTGCGTTCAGGTCGCAGTAACCCCAGGAGGCGTGGGTTCGAATCCCGCCTCTGACAGAGCCCATTGAAAGTACCAAGCAATAACAAAGCAAACACAGTCAAGAGAGCATTACCAGTTGCCAGGATGGCAGAGCGGTCTAAGGCGTTGCGTTCAGGTCGCAGTAACCCCAGGAGGCGTGGGTTCGAATCCCACCTCAGACAGAGCCCATTGAAAGTACCAAGCAATAACAAAGCAAACACAGTCAAGAGAGCATTACCAGCTGCCAGGATGGCAGTGTGTTCTAAGGCGTTGCGTTCAGGTCGCAGTCTCCCCAGGAGGCGTGGGTTCGAATCCCGCTTCAGACAGAGCCCATTGAAAGTACCAGCAAGAACAAAGCAAACACATTCAAGAGAGCATTACCAGGTGCCAGGATGGCAGAGTGGTCAAAGACGCTGCGTTCAGGTCGCAGTCTCCCCAGGAGGCGTGGGTTCAAATCCCGCCTCCGACAGAGCCCATTGAAAGTACCAAGCAAGAACAAAGCTAACACAGTCAAGAGAGCATTACCAGCTGCCAGGATGGCAGAGCGGTCTAAGGCGTTGCGTTCAGGTCGCAGTCTCCCCAGGAGGCGTGGGTTCGAATCCCACCTCAGACATTGCCCATTGAAAGTACCAAGCAAGAACAAAGCAAACACATTCAAGAGAGCATTACCAGCTGCCAGGATGGCAGAGCGGTCTAAGGTGTTGCGTTCAGATCGCAGTCTCCCCAGGAGGCGTGGGTTCGAATCCCGCCTCAGACAGTGCCCATTGAAAGTACCAAGCAATAATAAAGCAAAGACAGTCAAGAGAGCATTACCAGTTGCCAGGATGGCAGAGCGGTCTAAGGCGTTGCGTTCAGGTCGCAGTCTCCCCAGGAGGCGTGGGTTCGAATCCCGCCTCTGACAGAGCCCATTGAACGTACCGAGCAAGAAAAAAGCAAACACAGTCAAGAGAGCATTACCAGCTGCCAGGATGGCAGAGCGGTCTAAGGCGTTGCGTTCAGGTCGCAGTCTCCCCAGGAGGCGTGGGTTCGAATCCCGCCTCTGACAGAGCCCATTGAACGTACCGAGCAAGAAAAAAGCAAACACAGTCAAGAGAGCATTACCAGGTGCCAGGATGGCAGAGTGGTCAAAGACGCTGCGTTCAGGTCGCAGTCTCCCCAGGAGTCGTGGGTTCGAATCCCGCCTCCGACAGAGCCCATTGAAAGTACCAAGCAAGAACAAAGCTAACACAGTCAAGAGAGCATTACCAGCTGCCAGGATGGCAGAGCGGTCTAAGGCGTTGCGTTCAGGTCGCAGTCTCCCCAGGAGGCGTGGGTTCGAATCCCAAGAACAAAGCAAACACATTCAAGAGAGCATTACCAGATGCCAGGATGGCAGAGCGGTCTAAGGCGTTGCGTTCAGATCGCAGTCTCCCCAGGAGGCGTGGGTTCGAATCCCGCCTCAGACATTGCCCATTGAAAGTACCAAGCAAGAACAAAGCAAACACATTCAAGAGAGCATTACCAGCTGCCAGGATGGCAGAGCGGTCTAAGGCGTTGCGTTCAGATCGCAGTCTCCCCAGGAGGCGTGGGTTCGAATCCCGCCTCAGACAGTGCCCATTGAAAGTACCAAGCAATAATAAAGCAAACACAGTCAAGGGAGCATTACCAGTTGCCAGGATGGCAGAGCAGTCTAAGGCGTTGCGTTCAGATCGCAGTCCCCCCAGGAGGCGTGGGTTCGAATCCCGCCTCAGACAGTGCCCATTGAAAGTACCAAGCAATAACAAAGCAAACACAGTCAAGAGAGCTTTACCAGTTGCCAGGATGGCAGAGCGGTCTAAGGCGTTGCGTTCAGGTCGCAGTCTCCCCAGGAGGCGTGGGTTCGAATCCCACCTCAGACAGAGCCCATTGAAAGTACCAAGCAATAACAAAGCAAACACAGTCAAGAGAGAATTACCAGTTGCCAGGATGGCAGAGCGGTCTAAGGCGTTGCGTTCAGGTCGCAGTCTCCCCAGGAGGCGTGGGTTCGAATCCCACCTCAGACAGAGCCCATTGAAAGTACCAAGCAATAACAAAGCAAACACAGTCAAGAGAGAATTACCAGTTGCCAGGATGGCAGAGCGGTCTAAGGCGTTGCGTTCAGGTCGCAGTAACCCCAGGAGGCGTGGGTTCGAATCCCACCTCAGACAGAGCCCATTGAAAGTACCAAGCAATAACAAAGCAAACACAGTCAAGAGAGCATTACCAGCTGCCAGGATGGCAGTGTGTTCTAAGGCGTTGCGTTCAGGTCGCAGTCTCCCCAGGAGGCGTGGGTTCGAATCCCGCTTCAGACAGAGCCCATTGAAAGTACCAGCAAGAACAAAGCAAACACATTCAAGAGAGCATTACCAGGTGCCAGGATGGCAGAGTGGTCAAAGACGCTGCGTTCAGGTCGCAGTCTCCCCAGGAGGCGTGGGTTCAAATCCCGCCTCCGACAGAGCCCATTGAAAGTACCAAGCAAGAACAAAGCTAACACAGTCAAGAGAGCATTACCAGCTGCCAGGATGGCAGAGCGGTCTAAGGCGTTGCGTTCAGGTCGCAGTCTCCCCAGGAGGCGTGGGTTCGAATCCCACCTCAGACATTGCCCATTGAAAGTACCAAGCAATAATAAAGCAAACACAGTCAAGAGAGCATTACCAGTTGCCAGGATGGCAGAGCGGTCTAAGGCGTTGCGTTCAGGTCGCAGTCTCCCCAGGAGGCGTGGGTTCGAATCCCGCCTCTGACAGAGCCCATTGAATGTACCGAGCAAGAAAAAAGCAAACACAGTCAAGAGAGCATTACCAGCTGCCAGGATGGCAGAGCGGTCTAAGGCGTTGCGTTCAGGTCGCAGTCTCCCCAGGAGGCGTGGGTTCGAATCCCGCCTCTGACAGAGCCCATTGAACGTACCGAGCAAGAAAAAAGCAAACACAGTCAAGAGAGCATTACCAGGTGCCAGGATGGCAGAGTGGTCAAAGACGCTGCGTTCAGGTCGCAGTCTCCCCAGGAGTCGTGGGTTCGAATCCCGCCTCCGACAGAGCCCATTGAAAGTACCAAGCAAGAACAAAGCTAACACAGTCAAGAGAGCATTACCAGCTGCCAGGATGGCAGAGCGGTCTAAGGCGTTGCGTTCAGGTCGCAGTCTCCCCAGGAGGCGTGGGTTCGAATCCCAAGAACAAAGCAAACACATTCAAGAGAGCATTACCAGATGCCAGGATGGCAGAGCGGTCTAAGGCGTTGCGTTCAGATCGCAGTCTCCCCAGGAGGCGTGGGTTCGAATCCCGCCTCAGACATTGCCCATTGAAAGTACCAAGCAAGAACAAAGCAAACACATTCAAGAGAGCATTACCAGCTGCCAGGATGGCAGAGCGGTCTAAGGCGTTGCGTTCAGATCGCAGTCTCCCCAGGAGGCGTGGGTTCGAATCCCGCCTCAGACAGTGCCCATTGAAAGTACCAAGCAATAATAAAGCAAACACAGTCAAGAGAGCATTACCAGTTGCCAGGATGGCAGAGCAGTCTAAGGCGTTGCGTTCAGATCGCAGTCCCCCCAGGAGGCGTGGGTTCGAATCCCGCCTCAGACAGTGCCCATTGAAAGTACCAAGCAATAATAAAGCAAACACAGTCAAGAGAGCATTACCAGTTGCCAGGATGACAGAGCGGTCTAAGGCGTTGCGTTCAGGTCGCAGTCTCCCCAGGAGGCGTGGGTTCGAATCCCAAGAACAAAGCAAACACATTCAAGAGAGCATTACCAGATGCCAGGATGGCAGAGCGGTCTAAGGCGTTGCGTTCAGGTCGCAGTCTCCCCAGGAGGCGTGGGTTCGAATCCCACCTCAGACAGAGACCATTGAAAGTACCAAGCAATAACAAAGCAAACACAGTCAAGAGAGCATTACCAGGTGCCAGGATGGCAGAGTGGTCAAAGACGCTGCGTTCAGGTCGCAGTCTCCCCAGGAGTCGTGGGTTCGAATCCCGCCTCCGACAGAGCCCATTGAAATTACCAAGCAAGAACAAAGCTAACACAGTCAAGAGAGCATTACCAGCTGCCAGGATGGCAGAGCGGTCTAAGGCGTTGCGTTCAGGTCGCAGTCTCCCCAGGAGGCGTGGGTTCGAATCCAGCCTCAGACAGTGCCCATTGAAAGTACCAAGCAATAATAAAGCAAACACAGTCAAGAGAGCATTACCAGTTGCCAGGATGGCAGAGCAGTCTAAGGCGTTGCGTTCAGATCGCAGTCCCCCCAGGAGGCTTGGGTTCGAATCCCGCCTCAGACAGTGCCCATTGAAAGTACCAAGCAATAATAAAGCAAACACAGTCAAGAGAACATTACCAGTTGCCAGGATGGCAGAGCGGTCTAAGGCGTTGCGTTCAGGTCGCAGTCTCCCCAGGAGGCGTGGGTTCGAATCCCAAGAACAAAGCAAACACATTCAAGAGAGCATTACCAGATGCCAGGATGGCAGAGCGGTCTAAAGCGTTGCGTTCAGGTCGCAGTCTCCCCAGGAGGCGTGGGTTAGAATCCCACCTCAGACAGAGCCCATTGAAAGTACCAAGCAATAACAAAGAAAACACAGTCAAGAGAGCTTTACCAGTTGCCAGGATGGCAGAGCGGTCTAAGGCGTTGCGTTCAGGTCGCAGTCTCCCCAGGAGGCGTGGGTTTGAATCCCACCTCAGACAGAGCCCATTGAAAGTACCAAGCAATAACAAAGCAAAAAAAGTCAAGAGAGCATTACCAGTTGCCAGGATGGCAGAGCGGTCTAAGGCGTTGCGTTCAGGTCGCAGTCTCCCCAGGAGGCGTGGGTTCGAATCCCACCTCAGACATTGCCCATTGAAAGTACCAAGCAAGAACAAAGCAAACACATTCAAGAGAGCATTACCAGCTGCCAGGATGGCAGAGCGGTCTAAGGTGTTGCGTTCAGATCGCAGTCTCCCCAGGAGGCGTGGGTTCGAATCCCGCCTCAGACAGTGCCCATTGAAAGTACCAAGAAATAATAAAGCAAAGACAGTCAAGAGAGCATTACCAGTTGCCAGGATGGCAGAGCGGTCTAAGGCGTTGCGTTCAGGTCGCAGTCTCCCCAGGAGGCGTGGGTTCGAATCCCGCCTCTGACAGAGCCCATTGAACGTACCGAGCAAGAAAAAAGCAAACACAGTCAAGAGAGCATTACCAGCTGCCAGGATGGCAGAGCGGTCTAAGGCGTTGCGTTCAGGTCGCAGTCTCCCCAGGAGGCGTGGGTTCGAATCCCGCCTCTGACAGAGCCCATTGAACGTACCGAGCAAGAAAAAAGCAAACACAGTCAAGAGAGCATTACCAGGTGCCAGGATGGCAGAGTGGTCAAAGACGCTGCGTTCAGGTCGCAGTCTCCCCAGGAGTCGTGGGTTCGAATCCCGCCTCCGACAGAGCCCATTGAAAGTACCAAGCAAGAACAAAGCTAACACAGTCAAGAGAGCATTACCAGCTGCCAGGATGGCAGAGCGGTCTAAGGCGTTGCGTTCAGGTCGCAGTCTCCCCAGGAGGCGTGGGTTCGAATCCCAAGAACAAAGCAAACACATTCAAGAGAGCATTACCAGATGCCAGGATGGCAGAGCGGTCTAAGGCGTTGCGTTCAGATCGCAGTCTCCCCAGGAGGCGTGGGTTCGAATCCCGCCTCAGACATTGCCCATTGAAAGTACCAAGCAAGAACAAAGCAAACACATTCAAGAGAGCATTACCAGCTGCCAGGATGGCAGAGCGGTCTAAGGCGTTGCGTTCAGATCGCAGTCTCCCCAGGAGGCGTGGGTTCGAATCCCGCCTCAGACAGTGCCCATTGAAAGTACCAAGCAATAATAAAGCAAACACAGTCAAGGGAGCATTACCAGTTGCCAGGATGGCAGAGCAGTCTAAGGCGTTGCGTTCAGATCGCAGTCCCCCCAGGAGGCGTGGGTTCGAATCCCGCCTCAGACAGTGCCCATTGAAAGTACCAAGCAATAACAAAGCAAACACAGTCAAGAGAGCTTTACCAGTTGCCAGGATGGCAGAGCGGTCTAAGGCGTTGCGTTCAGGTCGCAGTCTCCCCAGGAGGCGTGGGTTCGAATCCCACCTCAGACAGAGCCCATTGAAAGTACCAAGCAATAACAAAGCAAACACAGTCAAGAGAGAATTACCAGTTGCCAGGATGGCAGAGCGGTCTAAGGCGTTGCGTTCAGGTCGCAGTCTCCCCAGGAGGCGTGGGTTCGAATCCCACCTCAGACAGAGCCCATTGAAAGTACCAAGCAATAACAAAGCAAACACAGTCAAGAGAGAATTACCAGTTGCCAGGATGGCAGAGCGGTCTAAGGCGTTGCGTTCAGGTCGCAGTAACCCCAGGAGGCGTGGGTTCGAATCCCACCTCAGACAGAGCCCATTGAAAGTACCAAGCAATAACAAAGCAAACACAGTCAAGAGAGCATTACCAGCTGCCAGGATGGCAGTGTGTTCTAAGGCGTTGCGTTCAGGTCGCAGTCTCCCCAGGAGGCGTGGGTTCGAATCCCGCTTCAGACAGAGCCCATTGAAAGTACCAGCAAGAACAAAGCAAACACATTCAAGAGAGCATTACCAGGTGCCAGGATGGCAGAGTGGTCAAAGACGCTGCGTTCAGGTCGCAGTCTCCCCAGGAGGCGTGGGTTCAAATCCCGCCTCCGACAGAGCCCATTGAAAGTACCAAGCAAGAACAAAGCTAACACAGTCAAGAGAGCATTACCAGCTGCCAGGATGGCAGAGCGGTCTAAGGCGTTGCGTTCAGGTCGCAGTCTCCCCAGGAGGCGTGGGTTCGAATCCCACCTCAGACATTGCCCATTGAAAGTACCAAGCAAGAACAAAGCAAACACATTCAAGAGAGCATTACCAGCTGCCAGGATGGCAGAGCGGTCTAAGGTGTTGCGTTCAGATCGCAGTCTCCCCAGGAGGCGTGGGTTCGAATCCCGCCTCAGACAGTGCCCATTGAAAGTACCAAGCAATAATAAAGCAAACACAGTCAAGAGAGCATTACCAGTTGCCAGGATGGCAGAGCGGTCTAAGGCGTTGCGTTCAGGTCGCAGTCTCCCCAGGAGGCGTGGGTTCGAATCCCGCCTCTGACAGAGCCCATTGAATGTACCGAGCAAGAAAAAAGCAAACACAGTCAAGAGAGCATTACCAGCTGCCAGGATGGCAGAGCGGTCTAAGGCGTTGCGTTCAGGTCGCAGTCTCCCCAGGAGGCGTGGGTTCGAATCCCGCCTCTGACAGAGCCCATTGAACGTACCGAGCAAGAAAAAAGCAAACACAGTCAAGAGAGCATTACCAGGTGCCAGGATGGCAGAGTGGTCAAAGACGCTGCGTTCAGGTCGCAGTCTCCCCAGGAGTCGTGGGTTCGAATCCCGCCTCCGACAGAGCCCATTGAAAGTACCAAGCAAGAACAAAGCTAACACAGTCAAGAGAGCATTACCAGCTGCCAGGATGGCAGAGCGGTCTAAGGCGTTGCGTTCAGGTCGCAGTCTCCCCAGGAGGCGTGGGTTCGAATCCCAAGAACAAAGCAAACACATTCAAGAGAGCATTACCAGATGCCAGGATGGCAGAGCGGTCTAAGGCGTTGCGTTCAGATCGCAGTCTCCCCAGGAGGCGTGGGTTCGAATCCCGCCTCAGACATTGCCCATTGAAAGTACCAAGCAAGAACAAAGCAAACACATTCAAGAGAGCATTACCAGCTGCCAGGATGGCAGAGCGGTCTAAGGCGTTGCGTTCAGATCGCAGTCTCCCCAGGAGGCGTGGGTTCGAATCCCGCCTCAGACAGTGCCCATTGAAAGTACCAAGCAATAATAAAGCAAACACAGTCAAGAGAGCATTACCAGTTGCCAGGATGGCAGAGCAGTCTAAGGCGTTGCGTTCAGATCGCAGTCCCCCCAGGAGGCGTGGGTTCGAATCCCGCCTCAGACAGTGCCCATTGAAAGTACCAAGCAATAATAAAGCAAACACAGTCAAGAGAGCATTACCAGTTGCCAGGATGACAGAGCGGTCTAAGGCGTTGCGTTCAGGTCGCAGTCTCCCCAGGAGGCGTGGGTTCGAATCCCAAGAACAAAGCAAACACATTCAAGAGAGCATTACCAGATGCCAGGATGGCAGAGCGGTCTAAGGCGTTGCGTTCAGGTCGCAGTCTCCCCAGGAGGCGTGGGTTCGAATCCCACCTCAGACAGAGACCATTGAAAGTACCAAGCAATAACAAAGCAAACACAGTCAAGAGAGCATTACCAGGTGCCAGGATGGCAGAGTGGTCAAAGACGCTGCGTTCAGGTCGCAGTCTCCCCAGGAGTCGTGGGTTCGAATCCCGCCTCCGACAGAGCCCATTGAAATTACCAAGCAAGAACAAAGCTAACACAGTCAAGAGAGCATTACCAGCTGCCAGGATGGCAGAGCGGTCTAAGGCGTTGCGTTCAGGTCGCAGTCTCCCCAGGAGGCGTGGGTTCGAATCCAGCCTCAGACAGTGCCCATTGAAAGTACCAAGCAATAATAAAGCAAACACAGTCAAGAGAGCATTACCAGTTGCCAGGATGGCAGAGCAGTCTAAGGCGTTGCGTTCAGATCGCAGTCCCCCCAGGAGGCTTGGGTTCGAATCCCGCCTCAGACAGTGCCCATTGAAAGTACCAAGCAATAATAAAGCAAACACAGTCAAGAGAACATTACCAGTTGCCAGGATGGCAGAGCGGTCTAAGGCGTTGCGTTCAGGTCGCAGTCTCCCCAGGAGGCGTGGGTTCGAATCCCAAGAACAAAGCAAACACATTCAAGAGAGCATTACCAGATGCCAGGATGGCAGAGCGGTCTAAAGCGTTGCGTTCAGGTCGCAGTCTCCCCAGGAGGCGTGGGTTAGAATCCCACCTCAGACAGAGCCCATTGAAAGTACCAAGCAATAACAAAGAAAACACAGTCAAGAGAGCTTTACCAGTTGCCAGGATGGCAGAGCGGTCTAAGGCGTTGCGTTCAGGTCGCAGTCTCCCCAGGAGGCGTGGGTTTGAATCCCACCTCAGACAGAGCCCATTGAAAGTACCAAGCAATAACAAAGCAAAAAAAGTCAAGAGAGCATTACCAGTTGCCAGGATGGCAGAGCGGTCTAAGGCGTTGCGTTCAGGTCGCAGTCTCCCCAGGAGGCGTGGGTTCGAATCCCACCTCAGACAGAGCCCATTGAAAGTACCAAGCAATAACAAAGCAAACACAGTCAAGAGAGAATTACCAGTTGCCAGGATGGCAGAGCGGTCTAACGCGTTGCGTTCAGGTCGCAGTCTCCCCAGGAGGCGTGGGTTCGAATCCCACCTCAGACAGAGCCCATTGAAAGTACCAAGCAATAACAAAGCAAACACAGTCAAGAGAGAATTACCAGTTGCCAGGATGGCAGAGCGGTCTAAGGCGTTGCGTTCAGGTCGCAGTAACCCCAGGAGGCGTGGGTTCGAATCCCACCTCAGACAGAGCCCATTGAAAGTACCAAGCAATAACAAAGCAAACACAGTCAAGAGAGCATTACCAGCTGCCAGGATGGCAGTGTGTTCTAAGGCGTTGCGTTCAGGTCGCAGTCTCCCCAGGAGGCGTGGTTTCGAATCCCGCTTCCGACAGAGCCCATTGAAAGTACCAGCAAGAACAAAGCAAACACATTCAAGAGAGCATTACCAGGTGCCAGGATGGCAGAGTGGTCAAAGACGCTGCGTTCAGGTCGCAGTCTCCCCAGGAGTCGTGGGTTCGAATTCCGCCTCCGACAGAGCCCATTGAAAGTACCAAGCAAGAACAAAGCTAACACAGTCAAGAGAGCATTACCAGCTGCCAGGATGGCAGAGCGGTCTAAGGCGTTGCGTTCAGGTCGCAGTCTCCCCAGGAGGCGTGGGTTCGAATCCCGCCTCAGACATTGCCCATTGAAAGTACCAAGCAAGAACAAAGCAAACACATTCAAGAGAGCATTACCAGCTGCCAGGATGGCAGAGCGGTCTAAGGCGTTGCGTTCAGATCGCAGTCTCCCCAGGAGTCGTGGGTTCGAATCCCGCCTCAGACAGTGCCCATTGAAAGTACCAAACAATAATAAAGCAAACACAGTCAAGAGAGCATTACCAGTTGCCAGGATGGCAGAGCAGTCTAAGGCGTTGCGTTCAGATCGCAGTCCCCCCAGGAGGCGTGGGTTCGAATCCCGCCTCAGACAGTGCCCATTGAAAGTACCAAGCAATAATAAAGCAAACACAGTCAAGAGATCATTACCAGTTGCCAGGATGGCAGAGCGGTCTAAGGCGTTGCGTTTAGGTCGCAGTCTCCCCAGGAGGCGTGGGTTCGAATCCCACCTCAGACAGAGCCCATTGAAAGTACCAAGCAATAACAAAGCAAACACAGTCAAGAGAGAATTACCAGTTGCCAGGATGGCAGAGCGGTCTAAGGCGTTGCGTTCAGGTCGCAGTCTCCCCAGGAGGCGTGGGTTCGAATCCCACCTCAGACAGAGCCCATTGAAAGTACCAAGCAATAACAAAGCAAACACAGTCAAGAGAGAATTACCAGTTGCCAGGATGGCAGAGCGGTCTAAGGCGTTGCGTTCAGGTCGCAGTAACCCCAGGAGGCGTGGGTTCGAATCGCACCTCAGACAGAGCCCATTGAAAGTACCAAGCAATAACAAAGCAAACACAGTCAAGAGAGCATTACCAGCTGCCAGGATGGCAGTGTGTTCTAAGGCGTTGCGTTCAGGTCACAGTCTCCCCAGGAGGCGTGGGTTCGAATCCCGCTTCAGACAGAGCCCATTGAAAGTACCAGCAAGAACAAAGCAAACACATTCAAGAGAGCATTACCAGGTGCCAGGATGGCAGAGTGGTCAAAGACGCTGCGTTCAGGTCGCAGTCTCCCCAGGAGGCGTGGGTTCGAATCCCGCCTCCGACAGAGCCCATTGAAAGTACCAAGCAAGAACAAAGCTAACACAGTCAAGAGAGCATTACCAGCTGCCAGGATGGCAGAGCGGTCTAAGGCGTTGCGTTCAGGTCGCAGTCTCCCCAGGAGGCGTGGGTTAGAATCCCGCCTCAGACATTGCCCATTGAAAGTACCAAGCAAGAACAAAGCAAACACATTCAAGAGAGCATTACCAGCTGCCAGGATGGCAGAGCGGTCTAAGCCTTAGACTCTAAGGCGTTGCGTTCAGATCGCAGTCTCCCCAGGAGGCGTGGGTTCGAATCCCGCCTCAGACAGTGCCCATTGAAAGTACCAAGCAATAATAAAGCAAACACAGTCAAGAGAGCATTACCAGGTGCCAGGATGGCAGAGCGGTCTAAGGCGTTGCGTTCAGGTCGCAGTCTCCCCAGGAGGCGTGGGTTCGAATCCCGCCTCTGACAGAGCCCATTGAACGTACCGAGCAAGAAAAAAGCAAACACAGTCAAGAGAGCATTACCAGGTGCCAGGATGGCAGAGTGGTCAAAGACGCTACGTTCAGGTCGCAGTCTCCCCAGGAGTCGTGGGTTCGAATCCCGCCTCCGACAGCGCCCATTGAAAGTACCAAGCAAGAACAAAGCTAACACAGTCAAGAGAGCATTACCAGCTGCCAGGATGGCAGAGCGGTCTTAGGCGTTGCGTTCAGGTCGCAGTCTCCCCAGGAGGCGTGGGTTCGAATCCCGCCTCAGACATTGCCCATTGAAAGTACCAAGCAAGAACAAAGCAAACACATTCAAGAGAGCATTACCAGCTGCCAGGATGGCAGAGCGGTCTAAGGCGTTGCGTTCAGATCGCAGTCCCCCCAGGAGGCGTGGGTTCGAATCCCGCCTCAGACAGTGCCCATTGAAAGTACCAAGCAATAATAAAGCAAACACAGTCAAGAGAGCATTACCAGTTGCCAGGATGGCAGAGCAGTCTAAGGCGTTGCGTTCAGATCGCAGTCCCCCCAGGAGGCGTGGGTTCGAATCCCACCTCAGACAGAGCCCATTGAAAGTACCAAGCAATAACAAAGCAAACACAGTCAAGAGAGCTTTACCAGTTGCCAGGATGGCAGAGCGGTCTAAGGCGTTGCGTTCAGGTCGCAGTCTCCCCAGGAGGCGTGGGTTTGAATCCCACCTCAGACAGAGCCCATTGAAAGTACCAAGCAATAACAAAGCAAACAAAGTCAAGAGAGCATTACCAGTTGCCAGGATGGCAGAGCGGTCTAAGGCGTTGCGTTCAGGTCGCAGTCTCCCCAGGAGGCGTGGGTTCGAATCCCACCTCAGACAGAGCCCATTGAAAGTACCAAGCAATAACAAAGCAAACACAGTCAAGAGAGAATTACCAGTTGCCAGGATGGCAGAGCGGTCTAAGGCGTTGCGTTCAGGTCGCAGTCTCCCCAGGAGGCGTGGGTTCGAATCCCACCTCAGACAGAGCCCATTGAAAGTACCAAGCAACAACAAAGCAAACACAGTCAAGAGAGAATTACCAGTTGCCAGGATGGCAGAGCGGTCTAAGGCGTTGCGTTCAGGTCGCAGTAACCCCAGGAGGCGTGGGTTCGAATCCCACCTCAGACAGAGCCCATTGAAAGTACCAAGCAATAACAAAGCAAACACAGTCAAGAGAGCATTACCAGCTGCCAGGATGGCAGTGTGTTCTAAGGCGTTGCGTTCAGGTCGCAGTCTCCCCAGGAGGCGTGGGTTCGAATCCCGCTTCAGACAGAGCCCATTGAAAGTACCAGCAAGAACAAAGCAAACACATTCAAGAGAGCATTACCAGGTGCCAGGATGGCAGAGTGGTCAAAGACGCTGCGTTCAGGTCGCAGTCTCCCCAGGAGGCGTGGGTTCAAATCCCGCCTCCGACAGAGCCCATTGAAAGTACCAAGCAAGAACAAAGCAAACACATTCAAGAGAGCATTACCAGCTGCCAGGATGGCAGAGCGGTCTAAGGTGTTGCGTTCAGATCGCAGTCTCCCCAGGAGGCGTGGGTTCGAATCCCGCCTCAGACAGTGCCCATTGAAAGTACCAAGCAATAATAAAGCAAACACAGTCAAGAGAGCATTACCAGTTGCCAGGATGGCAGAGCGGTCTAAGGCGTTGCGTTCAGGTCGCAGTCTCCCCAGGAGGCGTGGGTTCGAATCCCGCCTCTGACAGAGCCCATTGAACGTACCGAGCAAGAAAAAAGCAAACACAGTCAAGAGAGCATTACCAGCTGCCAGGATGGCAGAGCGGTCTAAGGCGTTGCATTCAGGTCGCAGTCTCCCCAGGAGGCGTGGGTTCGAATCCCGCCTCTGACAGAGCCCATTGAACGTACCGAGCAAGAAAAAAGCAAACACAGTCAAGAGAGCATTACCAGGTGCCAGGATGGCAGAGTGGTCAAAGACGCTGCGTTCAGGTCGCAGTCTCCCCAGGAGTCGTGGGTTCGAATCCCGCCTCCGACAGAGCCCATTGAAAGTACCAAGCAAGAACAAAGCTAACACAGTCAAGAGAGCATTACCAGCTGCCAGGATGGCAGAGCGGTCTAAGGCGTTGCGTTCAGGTCGCAGTCTCCCCAGGAGGCGTGGGTTCGAATCCCGCCTCAGACATTGCCCATTGAAAGTACCAAGCAAGAACAAAGCAAACACATTCAAGAGAGCATTACCAGCTGCCAGGATGGCAGAGCGGTCTAAGGCGTTGCGTTCAGATCGCAGTCTCCCCAGGAGGCGTGGGTTCGAATCCCGCCTCAGACAGTGCCCATTGAAAGTACCAAGCAATAATAAAGCAAACAAAGTCAAGAGAGCATTACCAGTTGCCAGGATGGCAGAGCAGTCTAAGGCGTTGCGTTCAGATCGCAGTCCCCCCAGGAGGCGTGGGTTCGAATCCCGCCTCAGACAGTGCCCATTGAAAGTACCAAGCAATAATAAAGCAAACACAGTCAAGAGAGCATTACCAGTTGCCAGGATGACAGAGCGGTCTAAGGCGTTGCGTTCAGGTCGCAGTCTCCCCAGGAGGCGTGGGTTCGAATCCCAAGAACAAAGCAAACACATTCAAGAGAGCATTACCAGATGCCAGGATGGCAGAGCGGTCTAAGGCGTTGCGTTCAGGTCGCAGTCTCCCCAGGAGGCGTGGGTTCGAATCCCACCTCAGACAGAGCCCATTGAAAGTACCAAGCAATAACAAAGCAAACACAGTCAAGAGAGCATTACCAGGTGCCAGGATGGCAGAGTGGTCAAAGACGCTGCGTTCAGGTCGCAGTCTCCCCAGGAGTCGTGGGTTCGAATCCCGCCTCCGACAGAGCCCATTGAAAGTACCAAGCAAGAACAAAGCTAACACAGTCAAGAGAGCATTACCAACTGCCAGGATGGCAGAGCGGTCTAAGGCGTTGCGTTCAGGTCGCAGTCTCCCCAGGAGGCGTGGGTTCGAATCCCGCCTCAGACATTGCCCATTGAAAGTACCAAGCAAGAACAAAGCAAACACATTCAAGAGAGCATTACCAGCTGCCAGGATGGCAGAGCGTTCTAAGGCGTTGCGTTCAGATTGCAGTCTCCCCAGGAGGCGTGGGTTCGAATCCCGCCTCAGACAGTGCCCATTGAAAGTACCAAGCAATAATAAAGCAAACACAGTCAAGAGAGCATTACCAGTTGCCAGGATGGCAGAGCAGTCTAAGGCGTTGCGTTCAGATCGCAGTCCCCCCAGGAGGCGTGGGTTCGAATCCCGCCTCAGACAGTGCCCATTGAAAGTACCAAGCAATAATAAAGCAAACACAGTCAAGAGAGCATTACCAGTTGCCAGGATGGCAGAGCGGTCTAAGGCGTTGCGTTCAGGTCGCAGTCTCCCCAGGAGGCGTGGGTTTGAATCCCACCTCAGACAGAGCCCATTGAAAGTACCAAGCAATAACAAAGCAAACAAAGTCAAGAGAGCATTACCAGTTGCCAGGATGGCAGAGCGGTCTAAGGCGTTGCGTTCAGGTCGCAGTCTCCCCAGGAGGCGTGGGTTCGAATCCCAAGAACAAAGCAAACACATTCAAGAGAGCATTACCAGTTGCCAGGATGGCAGAGCGGTCTAAAGCGTTGCGTTCAGGTCGCAGTCTCCCCAGGAGGCGTGGGTTCGAATCCCACCTCAGACAGAGCCCATTGAAAGTACCAAGCAATAACAAAGCAAACAAAGCCAAGAGAGCATTACCAGTTGCCAGGATGGCAGAGCGGTCTAAGGCGTTGCGTTCAGGTCGCAGTCTCCCCAGGAGGCGTGGGTTCGAATCCCACCTCAGACAGAGCCCATTGAAAGTACCAAGCAAGAACAAAGCAAACACATTCAAGAGAGCATTACCAGCTGCCAGGATGGCAGAGCGGTCTAAGGCGTTGCGTTCAGATCGCAGTCTCCCCAGGATGCGTGGGTTCGAATCCCGCCTCAGACAGTGCCCATTGAAAGTACCAAGCAATAATAAAGCAAACACAGTCAAGAGAGCATTACCAGTTGCCAGGATGGCAGAGCAGTCTAAGGCGTTGCGTTCAGATCGCAGTCCCCCCAGGAGGCGTGGGTTCGAATCCCGCCTCAGACAGTGCCCATTGAAAGTACCAAGCAATAACAAAGCAAACACAGTCAAGAGAGCTTTACCAGTTGCCAGGATGGCAGAGCGGTCTAAGGCGTTGCGTTCAGGTCGCAGTCTCCCCAGGAGGCGTGGGTTTGAATCCCACCTCAGACAGAGCCCATTGAAAGTACCAAGCAATAACAAAGCAAACAAAGTCAAGAGAGCATTACCAGTTGCCAGGATGGCAGAGCGGTCTAAGGCGTTGCGTTCAGGTCGCAGTCTCCCCAGGAGGCGTGGGTTCGAATCCCACCTCAGACAGAGCCCATTGAAAGTACCAAGCAATAACAAAGCAAACACAGTCAAGAGAGAATTACCAGTTGCCAGGATGGCAGAGCGGTCTAAGGCGTTGCGTTCAGGTCGCAGTCTCCCCAGGAGGCGTGGGTTCGAATCCCACCTCAGACAGAGCCCATTGAAAGTACCAAGCAATAACAAAGCAAACACAGTCAAGAGAGAATTACCAGTTGCCAGGATGGCAGAGCGGTCTAAGGCGTTGCGTTCAGGTCGCAGTAACCCCAGGAGGCGTGGGTTCGAATCCCACCTCAGACAGAGCCCATTGAAAGTACCAAGCAATAACAAAGCAAACACAGTCAAGAGAGCATTACCAGCTGCCAGGATGGCAGTGTGTTCTAAGGCGTTGCGTTCAGGTCGCAGTCTCCCCAGGAGGCGTGGGTTCGAATCCCGCTTCAGACAGAGCCCATTGAAAGTACCAGCAAGAACAAAGCAAACACATTCAAGAGAGCATTACCAGGTGCCAGGATGGCAGAGTGGTCAAAGACGCTGCGTTCAGGTCGCAGTCTCCCCAGGAGGCGTGGGTTCAAATCCCGCCTCCGACAGAGCCCATTGAAAGTACCAAGCAAGAACAAAGCTAACACAGTCAAGAGAGCATTACCAGCTGCCAGGATGGCAGAGCGGTCTAAGGCGTTGCGTTCAGGTCGCAGTCTCCCCAGGAGGCGTGGGTTCGAATCCCACCTCAGACATTGCCCATTGAAAGTACCAAGCAAGAACAAAGCAAACACATTCAAGAGAGCATTACCAGCTGCCAGGATGGCAGAGCGGTCTAAGGTGTTGCGTTCAGATCGCAGTCTCCCCAGGAGGCGTGGGTTCGAATCCCGCCTCAGACAGTGCCCATTGAAAGTACCAAGCAATAATAAAGCAAAAACAGTCAAGAGAGCATTACCAGTTGCCAGGATGGCAGAGCGGTCTAAGGCGTTGCGTTCAGGTCGCAGTCTCCCCAGGAGGCGTGGGTTTGAATCCCACCTCAGACAGAGCCCATTGAAAGTACCAAGCAATAACAAAGCAAACAAAGTCAAGAGAGCATTACCAGTTGCCAGGATGGCAGAGCGGTCTAAGGCGTTGCGTTCAGGTCGCAGTCTCCCCAGGAGGCGTGGGTTCGA
This sequence comes from Idiotropiscis lumnitzeri, assembly GCF_059441095.1. NCBI lineage: Eukaryota > Metazoa > Chordata > Actinopteri > Syngnathiformes > Syngnathidae > Idiotropiscis > Idiotropiscis lumnitzeri. The sequence goes on along the minus strand of NW_028283562.1, from coordinate 1,391,770 downwards.
ATCCCAAGAACAAAGCAAACACATTCAAGAGAGCATTACCAGATGCCAGGATGGCAGAGCGGTCTAAGGCGTTGCGTTCAGGTCGCAGTCTCCCCAGGAGGCGTGGGTTCGAATCCCACCTCAGACAGAGCCCATTGAAAGTACCAAGCAATAACAAAGCAAACACAGTCAAGAGAGCTTTACCAGTTGCCAGGATGGCAGAGCGGTCTAAGGCGTTGCGTTCAGGTCGCAGTCTCCCCAGGAGGCGTGGGTTTGAATCCCACCTCAGACAGAGCCCATTGAAAGTACCAAGCAATAACAAAGCAAACAAAGTCAAGAGAGCATTACCAGTTGCCAGGATGGCAGAGCGGTCTAAGGCGTTGCGTTCAGGTCGCAGTCTCCCCAGGAGGCGTGGGTTCGAATCCCACCTCAGACAGAGCCCATTGAAAGTACCAAGCAATAACAAAGCAAACACAGTCAAGAGAGAATTACCAGTTGCCAGGATGGCAGAGTGGTCTAAGGCGTTGCGTTCAGGTCGCAGTCTCCCCAGGAGGCGTGGGTTCGAATCCCACCTCAGACAGAGCCCATTGAAAGTACCAAGCAATAACAAAGCAAACACAGTCAAGAGAGAATTACCAGTTGCCAGGATGGCAGAGCGGTCTAAGGCGTTGCGTTCAGATCGCAGTCCCCCCAGGAGGCGTGGGTTCGAATCCCGCCTCAGACAGTGCCCATTGAAAGTACCAAGCAAGAAAAAAGCAAACACAGTCGAGAGAGCATTACCAGTTGCCAGGATGGCAGAGCGGTCTAAGGCGTTGCGTTCAGGTCGCAGTAACCCCAGGAGGCGTGGGTTCGAATCCCGCCTCTGACAGAGCCCATTGAAAGTACCAAGCAATAACAAAGCAAACACAGTCAAGAGAGCATTACCAGTTGCCAGGATGGCAGAGCGGTCTAAGGCGTTGCGTTCAGGTCGCAGTAACCCCAGGAGGCGTGGGTTCGAATCCCACCTCAGACAGAGCCCATTGAAAGTACCAAGCAATAACAAAGCAAACACAGTCAAGAGAGCATTACCAGCTGCCAGGATGGCAGTGTGTTCTAAGGCGTTGCGTTCAGGTCGCAGTCTCCCCAGGAGGCGTGGGTTCGAATCCCGCTTCAGACAGAGCCCATTGAAAGTACCAGCAAGAACAAAGCAAACACATTCAAGAGAGCATTACCAGGTGCCAGGATGGCAGAGTGGTCAAAGACGCTGCGTTCAGGTCGCAGTCTCCCCAGGAGGCGAGGGTTCAAATCCCGCCTCCGACAGAGCCCATTGAAAGTACCAAGCAAGAACAAAGCTAACACAGTCAAGAGAGCATTACCAGCTGCCAGGATGGCAGAGCGGTCTAAGGCGTTGCGTTCAGGTCGCAGTCTCCCCAGGAGGCGTGGGTTCGAATCCCACCTCAGACATTGCCCATTGAAAGTACCAAGCAAGAACAAAGCAAACACATTCAAGAGAGCATTACCAGCTGCCAGGATGGCAGAGCGGTCTAAGGTGTTGCGTTCAGATCGCAGTCTCCCCAGGAGGCGTGGGTTCGAATCCCGCCTCAGACAGTGCCCATTGAAAGTACCAAGCAATAATAAAGCAAACACAGTCAAGAGAGCATTACCAGTTGCCAGGATGGCAGAGCGGTCTAAGGCGTTGCGTTCAGGTCGCAGTCTCCCCAGGAGGCGTGGGTTCGAATCCCGCCTCTGACAGAGCCCATTGAACGTACCGAGCAAGAAAAAAGCAAACACAGTCAAGAGAGCATTACCAGCTGCCAGGATGGCAGAGCGGTCTAAGGCGTTGCGTTCAGGTCGCAGTCTCCCCAGGAGGCGTGGGTTCGAATCCCGCCTCTGACAGAGCCCATTGAACGTACCGAGCAAGAAAAAAGCAAACACAGTCAAGAGAGCATTACCAGGTGCCAGGATGGCAGAGTGGTCAAAGACGCTGCGTTCAGGTCGCAGTCTCCCCAGGAGTCGTGGGTTCGAATCCCGCCTCCGACAGAGCCCATTGAAAGTACCAAGCAAGAACAAAGCTAACACAGTCAAGAGAGCATTACCAGCTGCCAGGATGGCAGAGCGGTCTAAGGCGTTGCGTTCAGGTCGCAGTCTCCCCAGGAGGCGTGGGTTCGAATCCCAAGAACAAAGCAAACACATTCAAGAGAGCATTACCAGATGCCAGGATGGCAGAGCGGTCTAAGGCGTTGCGTTCAGATCGCAGTCTCCCCAGGAGGCGTGGGTTCGAATCCCGCCTCAGACATTGCCCATTGAAAGTACCAAGCAAGAACAAAGCAAACACATTCAAGAGAGCATTACCAGCTGCCAGGATGGCAGAGCGGTCTAAGGCGTTGCGTTCAGATCGCAGTCTCCCCAGGAGGCGTGGGTTCGAATCCCGCCTCAGACAGTGCCCATTGAAAGTACCAAGCAATAATAAAGCAAACACAGTCAAGAGAGCATTACCAGTTGCCAGGATGGCAGAGCAGTCTAAGGCGTTGCGTTCAGATCGCAGTCCCCCCAGGAGGCGTGGGTTCGAATCCCGCCTCAGACAGTGCCCATTGAAAGTACCAAGCAATAACAAAGCAAACACAGTCAAGAGAGCTTTACCAGTTGCCAGGATGGCAGAGCGGTCTAAGGCGTTGCGTTCAGGTCGCAGTCTCCCCAGGAGGCGTGGGTTTGAATCCCACCTCAGACAGAGCCCATTGAAAGTACCAAGCAATAACAAAGCAAACAAAGTCAAGAGAGCATTACCAGTTGCCAGGATGGCAGAGCGGTCTAAGGCGTTGCGTTCAGGTCGCAGTCTCCCCAGGAGGCGTGGGTTCGAATCCCACCTCAGACAGAGCCCATTGAAAGTACCAAGCAATAACAAAGCAAACACAGTCAAGAGAGAATTACCAGTTGCCAGGATGGCAGAGCGGTCTAAGGCGTTGCGTTCAGGTCGCAGTCTCCCCAGGAGGCGTGGGTTCGAATCCCACCTCAGACAGAGCCCATTGAAAGTACCAAGCAATAACAAAGCAAACACAGTCAAGAGAGAATTACCAGTTGCCAGGATGGCAGAGCGGTCTAAGGCGTTGCGTTCAGGTCGCAGTAACCCCAGGAGGCGTGGGTTCGAATCCCACCTCAGACAGAGCCCATTGAAAGTACCAAGCAATAACAAAGCAAACACAGTCAAGAGATCATTACCAGCTGCCAGGATGGCAGTGTGTTCTAAGGCGTTGCGTTCAGGTCGCAGTTTCCCCAGGAGGCGTGGGTTCGAATCCCGCTTCAGACAGAGCCCATTGAAAGTACCAGCAAGAACAAAGCAAACACATTCAAGAGAGCATTACCAGGTGCCAGGATGGCAGAGTGGTCAAAGACGCTGCGTTCAGGTCGCAGTCTCCCCAGGAGGCGTGGGTTCAAATCCCGCCTCCGACAGAGCCCATTGAAAGTACCAAGCAAGAACAAAGCTAACACAGTCAAGAGAGCATTACCAGCTGCCAGGATGGCAGAGCGGTCTAAGGCGTTGCGTTCAGGTCGCAGTCTCCCCAGGAGGCGTGGGTTCGAATCCCAAGAACAAAGCAAACACATTCAAGAGAGCATTACCAGATGCCAGGATGGCAGAGCGGTCTAAGGCGTTGCGTTCAGATCGCAGTCTCCCCAGGAGGCGTGGGTTCGAATCCCGCCTCAGACATTGCCCATTGAAAGTACCAAGCAAGAACAAAGCAAACACATTCAAGAGAGCATTACCAGCTGCCAGGATGGCAGAGCGGTCTAAGGCGTTGCGTTCAGATCGCAGTCTCCCCAGGATGCGTGGGTTCGAATCCCGCCTCAGACAGTGCCCATTGAAAGTACCAAGCAATAATAAAGCAAACACAGTCAAGAGAGCATTACCAGTTGCCAGGATGGCAGAGCAGTCTAAGGCGTTGCGTTCAGATCGCAGTCCCCCCAGGAGGCGTGGGTTCGAATCCCGCCTCAGACAGTGCCCATTGAAAGTACCAAGCAATAACAAAGCAAACACAGTCAAGAGAGCTTTACCAGTTGCCAGGATGGCAGAGCGGTCTAAGGCGTTGCGTTCAGGTCGCAGTCTCCCCAGGAGGCGTGGGTTTGAATCCCACCTCAGACAGAGCCCATTGAAAGTACCAAGCAATAACAAAGCAAACAAAGTCAAGAGAGCATTACCAGTTGCCAGGATGGCAGAGCGGTCTAAGGCGTTGCGTTCAGGTCGCAGTCTCCCCAGGAGGCGTGGGTTCGAATCCCACCTCAGACAGAGCCCATTGAAAGTACCAAGCAATAACAAAGCAAACACAGTCAAGAGAGAATTACCAGTTGCCAGGATGGCAGAGCGGTCTAAGGCGTTGCGTTCAGGTCGCAGTCTCCCCAGGAGGCGTGGGTTCGAATCCCACCTCAGACAGAGCCCATTGAAAGTACCAAGCAATAACAAAGCAAACACAGTCAAGAGAGAATTACCAGTTGCCAGGATGGCAGAGCGGTCTAAGGCGTTGCGTTCAGGTCGCAGTAACCCCAGGAGGCGTGGGTTCGAATCCCACCTCAGACAGAGCCCATTGAAAGTACCAAGCAATAACAAAGCAAACACAGTCAAGAGAGCATTACCAGCTGCCAGGATGGCAGTGTGTTCTAAGGCGTTGCGTTCAGGTCGCAGTCTCCCCAGGAGGCGTGGGTTCGAATCCCGCTTCAGACAGAGCCCATTGAAAGTACCAGCAAGAACAAAGCAAACACATTCAAGAGAGCATTACCAGGTGCCAGGATGGCAGAGTGGTCAAAGACGCTGCGTTCAGGTCGCAGTCTCCCCAGGAGGCGTGGGTTCAAATCCCGCCTCCGACAGAGCCCATTGAAAGTACCAAGCAAGAACAAAGCTAACACAGTCAAGAGAGCATTACCAGCTGCCAGGATGGCAGAGCGGTCTAAGGCGTTGCGTTCAGGTCGCAGTCTCCCCAGGAGGCGTGGGTTCGAATCCCACCTCAGACATTGCCCATTGAAAGTACCAAGCAAGAACAAAGCAAACACATTCAAGAGAGCATTACCAGCTGCCAGGATGGCAGAGCGGTCTAAGGTGTTGCGTTCAGATCGCAGTCTCCCCAGGAGGCGTGGGTTCGAATCCCGCCTCAGACAGTGCCCATTGAAAGTACCAAGCAATAATAAAGCAAAAACAGTCAAGAGAGCATTACCAGTTGCCAGGATGGCAGAGCGGTCTAAGGCGTTGCGTTCAGGTCGCAGTCTCCCCAGGAGGCGTGGGTTTGAATCCCACCTCAGACAGAGCCCATTGAAAGTACCAAGCAATAACAAAGCAAACAAAGTCAAGAGAGCATTACCAGTTGCCAGGATGGCAGAGCGGTCTAAGGCGTTGCGTTCAGGTCGCAGTCTCCCCAGGAGGCGTGGGTTCGAATCCCACCTCAGACAGAGCCCATTGAAAGTACCAAGCAATAACAAAGCAAACACAGTCAAGAGAGAATTACCAGTTGCCAGGATGGCAGAGCGGTCTAAGGCGTTGCGTTCAGGTCGCAGTCTCCCCAGGAGGCGTGGGTTCGAATCCCACCTCAGACAGAGCCCATTGAAAGTACCAAGCAATAACAAAGCAAACACAGTCAAGAGAGAATTACCAGTTGCCAGGATGGCAGAGCGGTCTAAGGCGTTGCGTTCAGGTCGCAGTAACCCCAGGAGGCGTGGGTTCGAATCCCACCTCAGACAGAGCCCATTGAAAGTACCAAGCAATAACAAAGCAAACACAGTCAAGAGAGCATTACCAGCTGCCAGGATGGCAGTGTGTTCTAAGGCGTTGCGTTCAGGTCGCAGTCTCCCCAGGAGGCGTGGGTTCGAATCCCGCTTCAGACAGAGCCCATTGAAAGTACCAGCAAGAACAAAGCAAACACATTCAAGAGAGCATTACCAGGTGCCAGGATGGCAGAGTGGTCAAAGACGCTGCGTTCAGGTCGCAGTCTCCCCAGGAGGCGTGGGTTCAAATCCCGCCTCCGACAGAGCCCATTGAAAGTACCAAGCAAGAACAAAGCTAACACAGTCAAGAGAGCATTACCAGCTGCCAGGATGGCAGAGCGGTCTAAGGCGTTGCGTTCAGGTCGCAGTCTCCCCAGGAGGCGTGGGTTCGAATCCCACCTCAGACATTGCCCATTGAAAGTACCAAGCAAGAACAAAGCAAACACATTCAAGAGAGCATTACCAGCTGCCAGGATGGCAGAGCGGTCTAAGGTGTTGCGTTCAGATCGCAGTCTCCCCAGGAGGCGTGGGTTTGAATCCCGCCTCATACAGTGCCCATTGAAAGTACCAAGCAATAATAAAGCAAACACAGTCAAGAGAGCATTACCAGTTGCCAGGATGGCAGAGCGGTCTAAGGCGTTGCGTTCAGGTCGCAGACTCCCCAGGAGGCGTGGGTTCGAACCCCACCTCAGACAGTGCCCATTGAAAGTACCAAGCAAGAACAAAGCAAACACAGTCAAGAGAGCATTACCAGATGCCAGGATGGCAGAGCGGTCTAAGGCGTTGCGTTCAGGTCGCAGTCTCCCCAGGAGGCGTGGGTTCGAATCCCAAGAACAAAGCAAACACATTCAAGAGAGCATTACCAGATGCCAGGATGGCAGAGCGGTCTAAGGCGTTGCGTTCAGGTCGCAGACTCCCCAGGAGGCGTGGGTTCGAACCCCACCTCAGACAGTGCCCATTGAAAGTACCAAGCAAGAACAAAGCAAACACAGTCAAGAGAGCATTACCAGATGCCAGGATGGCAGAGCGGTCTAAGGCGTTGCGTTCAGGTCGCAGTCTCCCCAGGAGGCGTGGGTTCGAATCCCAAGAACAAAGCAAACACATTCAAGAGAGCATTACCAGATGCCAGGATGGCAGAGCGGTCTAAGGCGTTGCGTTCAGGTCGCAGTCTCCCCAGGAGGCGTGGGTTCGAATCCCACCTCAGACAGAGCCCATTGAAAGTACCAAGCAATAACAAAGCAAACACAGTCAAGAGAGCTTTACCAGTTGCCAGGATGGCAGAGCGGTCTAAGGCGTTGCGTTCAGGTCGCAGTCTCCCCAGGAGGCGTGGGTTTGAATCCCACCTCAGACAGAGCCCATTGAAAGTACCAAGCAATAACAAAGCAAACAAAGTCAAGAGAGCATTACCAGTTGCCAGGATGGCAGAGCGGTCTAAGGCGTTGCGTTCAGGTCGCAGTCTCCCCAGGAGGCGTGGGTTCGAATCCCACCTCAGACAGAGCCCATTGAAAGTACCAAGCAATAACAAAGCAAACACAGTCAAGAGAGAATTACCAGTTGCCAGGATGGCAGAGTGGTCTAAGGCGTTGCGTTCAGGTCGCAGTCTCCCCAGGAGGCGTGGGTTCGAATCCCACCTCAGACAGAGCCCATTGAAAGTACCAAGCAATAACAAAGCAAACATAGTCAAGAGAGAATTACCAGTTGCCAGGATGGCAGAGCGGTCTAAGGCGTTGCGTTCAGATCGCAGTCCCCCCAGGAGGCGTGGGTTCGAATCCCGCCTCAGACAGTGCCCATTGAAAGTACCAAGCAAGAAAAAAGCAAACACAGTCGAGAGAGCATTACCAGTTGCCAGGATGGCAGAGCGGTCTAAGGCGTTGCGTTCAGGTCGCAGTAACCCCAGGAGGCGTGGGTTCGAATCCCGCCTCTGACAGAGCCCATTGAAAGTACCAAGCAATAACAAAGCAAACACAGTCAAGAGAGCATTACCAGTTGCCAGGATGGCAGAGCGGTCTAAGGCGTTGCGTTCAGGTCGCAGTAACCCCAGGAGGCGTGGGTTCGAATCCCACCTCAGACAGAGCCCATTGAAAGTACCAAGCAATAACAAAGCAAACACAGTCAAGAGAGCATTACCAGCTGCCAGGATGGCAGTGTGTTCTAAGGCGTTGCGTTCAGGTCGCAGTCTCCCCAGGAGGCGTGGGTTCGAATCCCGCTTCAGACAGAGCCCATTGAAAGTACCAGCAAGAACAAAGCAAACACATTCAAGAGAGCATTACCAGGTGCCAGGATGGCAGAGTGGTCAAAGACGCTGCGTTCAGGTCGCAGTCTCCCCAGGAGGCGTGGCTTCAAATCCCGCCTCCGACAGAGCCCATTGAAAGTACCAAGCAAGAACAAAGCTAACACAGTCAAGAGAGCATTACCAGCTGCCAGGATGGCAGAGCGGTCTAAGGCGTTGCGTTCAGGTCGCAGTCTCCCCAGGAGGCGTGGGTTCGAATCCCACCTCAGACATTGCCCATTGAAAGTACCAAGCAAGAACAAAGCAAACACATTCAAGAGAGCATTACCAGCTGCCAGGATGGCAGAGCGGTCTAAGGTGTTGCGTTCAGATCGCAGTCTCCCCAGGAGGCGTGGGTTCGAATCCCGCCTCAGACAGTGCCCATTGAATGTACCAAGCAATAATAAAGCAAACACAGTCAAGAGAGCATTACCAGTTGCCAGGATGGCAGAGCGGTCTAAGGCGTTGCGTTCAGGTCGCAGTCTCCCCAGGAGGCGTGGGTTCGAATCCCGCCTCTGACAGAGCCCATTGAACGTACCGAGCAAGAAAAAAGCAAACACAGTCAAGAGAGCATTACCAGCTGCCAGGATGGCAGAGCGGTCTAAGGCGTTGCGTTCAGGTCGCAGTCTCCCCAGGAGGCGTGGGTTCGAATCCCGCCTCTGACAGAGCCCATTGAACGTACCGAGCAAGAAAAAAGCAAACACAGTCAAGAGAGCATTACCAGGTGCCAGGATGGCAGAGTGGTCAAAGACGCTGCGTTCAGGTCGCAGTCTCCCCAGGAGTCGTGTGTTCGAATCCCGCCTCCGACAGAGCCCATTGAAAGTACCAAGCAAGAACAAAGCTAACACAGTCAAGAGAGCATTACCAGCTGCCAGGATGGCAGAGCGGTCTAAGGCGTTGCGTTCAGGTCGCAGTCTCCCCAGGAGGCGTGGGTTCGAATCCCAAGAACAAAGCAAACACATTCAAGAGAGCATTACCAGATGCCAGGATGGCAGAGCGGTCTAAGGCGTTGCGTTCAGATCGCAGTCTCCCCAGGAGGCGTGGGTTCGAATCCCGCCTCAGACATTGCCCATTGAAAGTACCAAGCAAGAACAAAGCAAACACATTCAAGAGAGCATTACCAGCTGCCAGGATGGCAGAGCGGTCTAAGGCGTTGCGTTCAGATCGCAGTCTCCCCAGGAGGCGTGGGTTCGAATCCCGCCTCAGACAGTGCCCATTGAAAGTACCAAGCAATAATAAAGCAAACACAGTCAAGGGAGCATTACCAGTTGCCAGGATGGCAGAGCAGTCTAAGGCGTTGCGTTCAGATCGCAGTCCCCCCAGGAGGCGTGGGTTCGAATCCCGCCTCAGACAGTGCCCATTGAAAGTACCAAGCAATAACAAAGCAAACACAGTCAAGAGAGCTTTACCAGTTGCCAGGATGGCAGAGCGGTCTAAGGCGTTGCGTTCAGGTCGCAGTCTCCCCAGGAGGCGTGGGTTTGAATCCCACCTCAGACAGAGCCCATTGAAAGTACCAAGCAATAACAAAGCAAACAAAGTCAAGAGAGCATTACCAGTTGCCAGGATGGCAGAGCGGTCTAAGGCGTTGCGTTCAGGTCGCAGTCTCCCCAGGAGGCGTGGGTTCGAATCCCACCTCAGACAGAGCCCATTGAAAGTACCAAGCAATAACAAAGCAAACACAGTCAAGAGAGAATTACCAGTTGCCAGGATGGCAGAGCGGTCTAAGGCGTTGCGTTCAGGTCGCAGTCTCCCCAGGAGGCGTGGGTTCGAATCCCACCTCAGACAGAGCCCATTGAAAGTACCAAGCAATAACAAAGCAAACACAGTCAAGAGAGAATTACCAATTGCCAGGATGGCAGAGCGGTCTAAGGCGTTGCGTTCAGGTCGCAGTAACCCCAGGACGCGTGGGTTCGAATCCCACCTCAGACAGAGCCCATTGAAAGTACCAAGCAATAACAAAGCAAACACAGTCAAGAGAGCATTACCAGCTGCCAGGATGGCAGTGTGTTCTAAGGCGTTGCGTTCAGGTCGCAGTCTCCCCAGGAGGCGTGGGTTCGAATCCCGCTTCAGACAGAGCCCATTGAAAGTACCAGCAAGAACAAAGCAAACACATTCAAGAGAGCATTACCAGGTGCCAGGATGGCAGAGTGGTCAAAGACGCTGCGTTCAGGTCGCAGTCTCCCCAGGAGGCGTGGGTTCAAATCCCGCCTCCGACAGAGCCCATTGAAAGTACCAAGCAAGAACAAAGCTAACACAGTCAAGAGAGCATTACCAGCTGCCAGGATGGCAGAGCGGTCTAAGGCGTTGCGTTCAGGTCGCAGTCTCCCCAGGAGGCGTGGGTTCGAATCCCACCTCAGACAGAGCCCATTGAAAGTACCAAGCAATAACAAAGCAAACACAGTCAAGAGAGAATTACCAGTTGCCAGGATGGCAGAGCGGTCTAAGGCGTTGCGTTCAGGTCGCAGTCTCCCCAGGAGGCGTGGGTTCGAATCCCACCTCAGACAGAGCCCATTGAAAGTACCAAGCAACAACAAAGCAAACACAGTCAAGAGAGAATTACCAGTTGCCAGGATGGCAGAGCGGTCTAAGGCGTTGCGTTCAGGTCGCAGTAACCCCAGGAGGCGTGGGTTCGAATCCCACCTCAGACAGAGCCCATTGAAAGTACCAAGCAATAACAAAGCAAACACAGTCAAGAGAGCATTACCAGCTGCCAGGATGGCAGTGTGTTCTAAGGCGTTGCGTTCAGGTCGCAGTCTCCCCAGGAGGCGTGGGTTCGAATCCCGCTTCAGACAGAGCCCATTGAAAGTACCAGCAAGAACAAAGCAAACACATTCAAGAGAGCATTACCAGGTGCCAGGATGGCAGAGTGGTCAAAGACGCTGCGTTCAGGTCGCAGTCTCCCCAGGAGGCGTGGGTTCAAATCCCGCCTCCGACAGAGCCCATTGAAAGTACCAAGCAAGAACAAAGCAAACACATTCAAGAGAGCATTACCAGCTGCCAGGATGGCAGAGCGGTCTAAGGTGTTGCGTTCAGATCGCAGTCTCCCCAGGAGGCGTGGGTTCGAATCCCGCCTCAGACAGTGCCCATTGAAAGTACCAAGCAATAATAAAGCAAACACAGTCAAGAGAGCATTACCAGTTGCCAGGATGGCAGAGCGGTCTAAGGCGTTGCGTTCAGGTCGCAGTCTCCCCAGGAGGCGTGGGTTCGAATCCCGCCTCTGACAGAGCCCATTGAACGTACCGAGCAAGAAAAAAGCAAACACAGTCAAGAGAGCATTACCAGCTGCCAGGATGGCAGAGCGGTCTAAGGCGTTGCGTTCAGGTCGCAGTCTCCCCAGGAGGCGTGGGTTCGAATCCCGCCTCTGACAGAGCCCATTGAACGTACCGAGCAAGAAAAAAGCAAACACAGTCAAGAGAGCATTACCAGGTGCCAGGATGGCAGAGTGGTCAAAGACGCTGCGTTCAGGTCGCAGTCTCCCCAGGAGTCGTGGGTTCGAATCCCGCCTCCGACAGAGCCCATTGAAAGTACCAAGCAAGAACAAAGCTAACACAGTCAAGAGAGCATTACCAGCTGCCAGGATGGCAGAGCGGTCTAAGGCGTTGCGTTCAGGTCGCAGTCTCCCCAGGAGGCGTGGGTTCGAATCCCGCCTCAGACATTGCCCATTGAAAGTACCAAGCAAGAACAAAGCAAACACATTCAAGAGAGCATTACCAGCTGCCAGGATGGCAGAGCGGTCTAAGGCGTTGCGTTCAGATCGCAGTCTCCCCAGGAGGCGTGGGTTCGAATCCCGCCTCAGACAGTGCCCATTGAAAGTACCAAGCAATAATAAAGCAAACAAAGTCAAGAGAGCATTACCAGTTGCCAGGATGGCAGAGCAGTCTAAGGCGTTGCGTTCAGATCGCAGTCCCCCCAGGAGGCGTGGGTTCGAATCCCGCCTCAGACAGTGCCCATTGAAAGTACCAAGCAATAATAAAGCAAACACAGTCAAGAGAGCATTACCAGTTGCCAGGATGACAGAGCGGTCTAAGGCGTTGCGTTCAGGTCGCAGTCTCCCCAGGAGGCGTGGGTTCGAATCCCAAGAACAAAGCAAACACATTCAAGAGAGCATTACCAGATGCCAGGATGGCAGAGCGGTCTAAGGCGTTGCGTTCAGGTCGCAGTCTCCCCAGGAGGCGTGGGTTCGAATCCCACCTCAGACAGAGCCCATTGAAAGTACCAAGCAATAACAAAGCAAACACAGTCAAGAGAGCATTACCAGGTGCCAGGATGGCAGAGTGGTCAAAGACGCTGCGTTCAGGTCGCAGTCTCCCCAGGAGTCGTGGGTTCGAATCCCGCCTCCGACAGAGCCCATTGAAAGTACCAAGCAAGAACAAAGCTAACACAGTCAAGAGAGCATTACCAGCTGCCAGGATGGCAGAGCGGTCTAAGGCGTTGCGTTCAGGTCGCAGTCTCCCCAGGAGGCGTGGGTTCGAATCCCGCCTCAGACAGTGCCCATTGAAAGTACCAAGCAATAATAAAGCAAACACAGTCAAGAGAGCATTACCAGTTGCCAGGATGGCAGAGCGGTCTAAGGCGTTGCGTTCAGGTCGCAGTCTCCCCAGGAGGCGTGGGTTCGAATCCCGCCTCTGACAGAGCCCATTGAACGTACCGAGCAAGAAAAAAGCAAACACAGTCAAGAGAGCATTACCAGCTGCCAGGATGGCAGAGCGGTCTAAGGCGTTGCGTTCAGGTCGCAGTCTCCCCAGGAGGCGTGGGTTCGAATCCCGCCTCTGACAGAGCCCATTGAACGTACCGAGCAAGAAAAAAGCAAACACAGTCAAGAGAGCATTACCAGGTGCCAGGATGGCAGAGTGGTCAAAGACGCTGCGTTCAGGTCGCAGTCTCCCCAGGAGTCGTGGGTTCGAATCCCGCCTCCGACAGAGCCCATTGAAAGTACCAAGCAAGAACAAAGCTAACACAGTCAAGAGAGCATTACCAGCTGCCAGGATGGCAGAGCGGTCTAAGGCGTTGCGTTCAGGTCGCAGTCTCCCCAGGAGGCTTGGGTTCGAATCCCGCCTCAGACATTGCCCATTGAAAGTACCAAGCAAGAACAAAGCAAACACATTCAAGAGAGCATTACCAGCTGCCAGGATGGCAGAGCGGTCTAAGGCGTTGCGTTCAGATCGCAGTCTCCCCAGGAGGCGTGGGTTCGAATCCCGCCTCAGACAGTGCCCATTGAAAGTACCAAGCAATAATAAAGCAAACAAAGTCAAGAGAGCATTACCAGTTGCCAGGATGGCAGAGCAGTCTAAGGCGTTGCGTTCAGATCGCAGTCCCCCCAGGAGGCGTGGGTTCGAATCCCGCCTCAGACAGTGCCCATTGAAAGTACCAAGCAATAATAAAGCAAACACAGTCAAGAGAGCATTACCAGTTGCCAGGATGACAGAGCGGTCTAAGGCGTTGCGTTCAGGTCGCAGTCTCCCCAGGAGGCGTGGGTTCGAATCCCAAGAACAAAGCAAACACATTCAAGAGAGCATTACCAGATGCCAGGATGGCAGAGCGGTCTAAGGCGTTGCGTTCAGGTCGCAGTCTCCCCAGGAGGCGTGGGTTCGAATCCCACCTCAGACAGAGCCCATTGAAAGTACCAAGCAATAACAAAGCAAACACAGTCAAGAGAGCATTACCAGGTGCCAGGATGGCAGAGTGGTCAAAGACGCTGCGTTCAGGTCGCAGTCTCCCCAGGAGTCGTGGGTTCGAATCCCGCCTCCGACAGAGCCCATTGAAAGTACCAAGCAAGAACAAAGCTAACACAGTCAAGAGAGCATTACCAGCTGCCAGGATGGCAGAGCGGTCTAAGGCGTTGCGTTCAGGTCGCAGTCTCCCCAGGAGGCGTGGGTTCGAATCCCGCCTCAGACATTGCCCATTGAAAGTACCAAGCAAGAACAAAGCAAACACATTCAAGAGAGCATTACCAGCTGCCAGGATGGCAGAGCGGTCTAAGGCGTTGCGTTCAGATTGCAGTCTCCCCAGGAGGCGTGGGTTCGAATCCCGCCTCAGACAGTGCCCATTGAAAGTACCAAGCAATAATAAAGCAAACACAGTCAAGAGAGCATTACCAGTTGCCAGGATGGCAGAGCAGTCTAAGGCGTTGCGTTCAGATCGCAGTCCCCCCAGGAGGCGTGGGTTCGAATCCCGCCTCAGACAGTGCCCATTGAAAGTACCAAGCAATAATAAAGCAAACACAGTCAAGAGAACATTACCAGTTGCCAGGATGGCAGAGCGGTCTAAGGCGTTGCGTTCAGGTCGCAGTCTCCCCAGGAGGCGTGGGTTCGAATCCCAAGAACAAAGCAAACACATTCAAGAGAGCATTACCAGATGCCAGGATGGCAGAGCGGTCTAAAGCGTTGCGTTCAGGTCGCAGTCTCCCCAGGAGGCGTGGGTTAGAATCCCACCTCAGACAGAGCCCATTGAAAGTACCAAGCAATAACAAAGAAAACACAGTCAAGAGAGCTTTACCAGTTGCCAGGATGGCAGAGCGGTCTAAGGCGTTGCGTTCAGGTCGCAGTCTCCCCAGGAGGCGTGGGTTTGAATCCCACCTCAGACAGAGCCCATTGAAAGTACCAAGCAATAACAAAGCAAAAAAAGTCAAGAGAGCATTACCAGTTGCCAGGATGGCAGAGCGGTCTAAGGCGTTGCGTTCAGGTCGCAGTCTCCCCAGGAGGCGTGGGTTCGAATCCCACCTCAGACAGAGCCCATTGAAAGTACCAAGCAATAACAAAGCAAACACAGTCAAGAGAGAATTACCAGTTGCCAGGATGGCAGAGCGGTCTAACGCGTTGCGTTCAGGTCGCAGTCTCCCCAGGAGGCGTGGGTTCGAATCCCACCTCAGACAGAGCCCATTGAAAGTACCAAGCAATAACAAAGCAAACACAGTCAAGAGAGAATTACCAGTTGCCAGGATGGCAGAGCGGTCTAAGGCGTTGCGTTCAGGTCGCAGTAACCCCAGGAGGCGTGGGTTCGAATCCCACCTCAGACAGAGCCCATTGAAAGTACCAAGCAATAACAAAGCAAACACAGTCAAGAGAGCATTACCAGCTGCCAGGATGGCAGTGTGTTCTAAGGCGTTGCGTTCAGGTCGCAGTCTCCCCAGGAGGCGTGGTTTCGAATCCCGCTTCCGACAGAGCCCATTGAAAGTACCAGCAAGAACAAAGCAAACACATTCAAGAGAGCATTACCAGGTGCCAGGATGGCAGAGTGGTCAAAGACGCTGCGTTCAGGTCGCAGTCTCCCCAGGAGTCGTGGGTTCGAATTCCGCCTCCGACAGAGCCCATTGAAAGTACCAAGCAAGAACAAAGCTAACACAGTCAAGAGAGCATTACCAGCTGCCAGGATGGCAGAGCGGTCTAAGGCGTTGCGTTCAGGTCGCAGTCTCCCCAGGAGGCGTGGGTTCGAATCCCGCCTCAGACATTGCCCATTGAAAGTACCAAGCAAGAACAAAGCAAACACATTCAAGAGAGCATTACCAGCTGCCAGGATGGCAGAGCGGTCTAAGGCGTTGCGTTCAGATCGCAGTCTCCCCAGGAGTCGTGGGTTCGAATCCCGCCTCAGACAGTGCCCATTGAAAGTACCAAACAATAATAAAGCAAACACAGTCAAGAGAGCATTACCAGTTGCCAGGATGGCAGAGCAGTCTAAGGCGTTGCGTTCAGATCGCAGTCCCCCCAGGAGGCGTGGGTTCGAATCCCGCCTCAGACAGTGCCCATTGAAAGTACCAAGCAATAATAAAGCAAACACAGTCAAGAGATCATTACCAGTTGCCAGGATGGCAGAGCGGTCTAAGGCGTTGCGTTTAGGTCGCAGTCTCCCCAGGAGGCGTGGGTTCGAATCCCACCTCAGACAGAGCCCATTGAAAGTACCAAGCAATAACAAAGCAAACACAGTCAAGAGAGAATTACCAGTTGCCAGGATGGCAGAGCGGTCTAAGGCGTTGCGTTCAGGTCGCAGTCTCCCCAGGAGGCGTGGGTTCGAATCCCACCTCAGACAGAGCCCATTGAAAGTACCAAGCAATAACAAAGCAAACACAGTCAAGAGAGAATTACCAGTTGCCAGGATGGCAGAGCGGTCTAAGGCGTTGCGTTCAGGTCGCAGTAACCCCAGGAGGCGTGGGTTCGAATCGCACCTCAGACAGAGCCCATTGAAAGTACCAAGCAATAACAAAGCAAACACAGTCAAGAGAGCATTACCAGCTGCCAGGATGGCAGTGTGTTCTAAGGCGTTGCGTTCAGGTCACAGTCTCCCCAGGAGGCGTGGGTTCGAATCCCGCTTCAGACAGAGCCCATTGAAAGTACCAGCAAGAACAAAGCAAACACATTCAAGAGAGCATTACCAGGTGCCAGGATGGCAGAGTGGTCAAAGACGCTGCGTTCAGGTCGCAGTCTCCCCAGGAGGCGTGGGTTCGAATCCCGCCTCCGACAGAGCCCATTGAAAGTACCAAGCAAGAACAAAGCTAACACAGTCAAGAGAGCATTACCAGCTGCCAGGATGGCAGAGCGGTCTAAGGCGTTGCGTTCAGGTCGCAGTCTCCCCAGGAGGCGTGGGTTAGAATCCCGCCTCAGACATTGCCCATTGAAAGTACCAAGCAAGAACAAAGCAAACACATTCAAGAGAGCATTACCAGCTGCCAGGATGGCAGAGCGGTCTAAGCCTTAGACTCTAAGGCGTTGCGTTCAGATCGCAGTCTCCCCAGGAGGCGTGGGTTCGAATCCCGCCTCAGACAGTGCCCATTGAAAGTACCAAGCAATAATAAAGCAAACACAGTCAAGAGAGCATTACCAGGTGCCAGGATGGCAGAGCGGTCTAAGGCGTTGCGTTCAGGTCGCAGTCTCCCCAGGAGGCGTGGGTTCGAATCCCGCCTCTGACAGAGCCCATTGAACGTACCGAGCAAGAAAAAAGCAAACACAGTCAAGAGAGCATTACCAGGTGCCAGGATGGCAGAGTGGTCAAAGACGCTGCGTTCAGGTCGCAGTCTCCCCAGGAGTCGTGGGTTCGAATCCCGCCTCCGACAGCGCCCATTGAAAGTACCAAGCAAGAACAAAGCTAACACAGTCAAGAGAGCATTACCAGCTGCCAGGATGGCAGAGCGGTCTTAGGCGTTGCGTTCAGGTCGCAGTCTCCCCAGGAGGCGTGGGTTCGAATCCCGCCTCAGACATTGCCCATTGAAAGTACCAAGCAAGAACAAAGCAAACACATTCAAGAGAGCATTACCAGCTGCCAGGATGGCAGAGCGGTCTAAGGCGTTGCGTTCAGATCGCAGTCCCCCCAGGAGGCGTGGGTTCGAATCCCGCCTCAGACAGTGCCCATTGAAAGTACCAAGCAATAATAAAGCAAACACAGTCAAGAGAGCATTACCAGTTGCCAGGATGGCAGAGCAGTCTAAGGCGTTGCGTTCAGATCGCAGTCCCCCCAGGAGGCGTGGGTTCGAATCCCACCTCAGACAGAGCCCATTGAAAGTACCAAGCAATAACAAAGCAAACACAGTCAAGAGAGCTTTACCAGTTGCCAGGATGGCAGAGCGGTCTAAGGCGTTGCGTTCAGGTCGCAGTCTCCCCAGGAGGCGTGGGTTTGAATCCCACCTCAGACAGAGCCCATTGAAAGTACCAAGCAATAACAAAGCAAACAAAGTCAAGAGAGCATTACCAGTTGCCAGGATGGCAGAGCGGTATAAGGCGTTGCGTTCAGGTCGCAGTCTCCCCAGGAGGCGTGGGTTCGAATCCCACCTCAGACAGAGCCCATTGAAAGTACCAAGCAATAACAAAGCAAACACAGTCAAGAGAGAATTACCAGTTGCCAGGATGGCAGAGCGGTCTAAGGCGTTGCGTTCAGGTCGCAGTCTCCCCAGGAGGCGTGGGTTCGAATCCCACCTCAGACAGAGCCCATTGAAAGTACCAAGCAACAACAAAGCAAACACAGTCAAGAGAGAATTACCAGTTGCCAGGATGGCAGAGCGGTCTAAGGCGTTGCGTTCAGGTCGCAGTAACCCCAGGAGGCGTGGGTTCGAATCCCACCTCAGACAGAGCCCATTGAAAGTACCAAGCAATAACAAAGCAAACACAGTCAAGAGAGCATTACCAGCTGCCAGGATGGCAGTGTGTTCTAAGGCGTTGCGTTCAGGTCGCAGTCTCCCCAGGAGGCGTGGGTTCGAATCCCGCTTCAGACAGAGCCCATTGAAAGTACCAGCAAGAACAAAGCAAACACATTCAAGAGAGCATTACCAGGTGCCAGGATGGCAGAGTGGTCAAAGACGCTGCGTTCAGGTCGCAGTCTCCCCAGGAGGCGTGGGTTCAAATCCCGCCTCCGACAGAGCCCATTGAAAGTACCAAGCAAGAACAAAGCAAACACATTCAAGAGAGCATTACCAGCTGCCAGGATGGCAGAGCGGTCTAAGGCGTTGCGTTCAGGTCGCAGTCTCCCCAGGAGGCGTGGGTTCGAATCCCGCCTCTGACAGAGCCCATTGAACGTACCGAGCAAGAAAAAAGCAAACACAGTCAAGAGAGCATTACCAGGTGCCAGGATGGCAGAGTGGTCAAAGACGCTGCGTTCAGGTCGCAGTCTCCCCAGGAGTCGTGGGTTCGAATCCCGCCTCCGACAGAGCCCATTGAAAGTACCAAGCAAGAACAAAGCTAACACAGTCAAGAGAGCATTACCAGCTGCCAGGATGGCAGAGCGGTCTAAGGCGTTGCGTTCAGGTCGCAGTCTCCCCAGGAGGCGTGGGTTCGAATCCCGCCTCAGACATTGCCCATTGAAAGTACCAAGCAAGAACAAAGCAAACACATTCAAGAGAGCATTACCAGCTGCCAGGATGGCAGAGCGGTCTAAGGCGTTGCGTTCAGATCGCAGTCTCCCCAGGAGGCGTGGGTTCGAATCCCGCCTCAGACAGTGCCCATTGAAAGTACCAAGCAATAATAAAGCAAACAAAGTCAAGAGAGCATTACCAGTTGCCAGGATGGCAGAGCAGTCTAAGGCGTTGCGTTCAGATCGCAGTCCCCCCAGGAGGCGTGGGTTCGAATCCCGCCTCAGACAGTGCCCATTGAAAGTACCAAGCAATAATAAAGCAAACACAGTCAAGAGAGCATTACCAGTTGCCAGGATGACAGAGCGGTCTAAGGCGTTGCGTTCAGGTCGCAGTCTCCCCAGGAGGCGTGGGTTCGAATCCCAAGAACAAAGCAAACACATTCAAGAGAGCATTACCAGATGCCAGGATGGCAGAGCGGTCTAAGGCGTTGCGTTCAGGTCGCAGTCTCCCCAGGAGGCGTGGGTTCGAATCCCACCTCAGACAGAGCCCATTGAAAGTACCAAGCAATAACAAAGCAAACACAGTCAAGAGAGCATTACCAGGTGCCAGGATGGCAGAGTGGTCAAAGACGCTGCGTTCAGGTCGCAGTCTCCCCAGGAGTCGTGGGTTCGAATCCCGCCTCCGACAGAGCCCATTGAAAGTACCAAGCAAGAACAAAGCTAACACAGTCAAGAGAGCATTACCAGCTGCCAGGATGGCAGAGCGGTCTAAGGCGTTGCGTTCAGGTCGCAGTCTCCCCAGGAGGCGTGGGTTCGAATCCCGCCTCAGACATTGCCCATTGAAAGTACCAAGCAAGAACAAAGCAAACACATTCAAGAGAGCATTACCAGCTGCCAGGATGGCAGAGCGGTCTAAGGCGTTGCGTTCAGATTGCAGTCTCCCCAGGAGGCGTGGGTTCGAATCCCGCCTCAGACAGTGCCCATTGAAAGTACCAAGCAATAATAAAGCAAACACAGTCAAGAGAGCATTACCAGTTGCCAGGATGGCAGAGCAGTCTAAGGCGTTGCGTTCAGATCGCAGTCCCCCCAGGAGGCGTGGGTTCGAATCCCGCCTCAGACAGTGCCCATTGAAAGTACCAAGCAATAATAAAGCAAACACAGTCAAGAGAGCATTACCAGTTGCCAGGATGGCAGAGCGGTCTAAGGCGTTGCGTTCAGGTCGCAGTCTCCCCAGGAGGCGTGGGTTTGAATCCCACCTCAGACAGAGCCCATTGAAAGTACCAAGCAATAACAAAGCAAACAAAGTCAAGAGAGCATTACCAGTTGCCAGGATGGCAGAGCGGTCTAAGGCGTTGCGTTCAGGTCGCAGTCTCCCCAGGAGGCGTGGGTTCGAATCCCAAGAACAAAGCAAACACATTCAAGAGAGCATTACCAGTTGCCAGGATGGCAGAGCGGTCTAAAGCGTTGCGTTCAGGTCGCAGTCTCCCCAGGAGGCGTGGGTTCGAATCCCACCTCAGACAGAGCCCATTGAAAGTACCAAGCAATAACAAAGCAAACAAAGTCAAGAGAGCATTACCAGTTGCCAGGATGGCAGAGCGGTCTAAGGCGTTGCGTTCAGGTCGCAGTCTCCCCAGGAGGCGTGGGTTCGAATCCCACCTCAGACAGAGCCCATTGAAAGTACCAAGCAATAACAAAGCAAACACAGTCAAGAGAGAATTACCAGTTGCCAGGATGGCAGAGCGGTCTAAGGCGTTGCGTTCAGGTCGCAGTCTCCCCAGGAGGCGTGGGTTCGAATCCCACCTCAGACAGAGCCCATTGAAAGTACCAAGCAATAACAAAGCAAACACAGTCAAGAGAGAATTACCAGTTGCCAGGATGGCAGAGCGGTCTAAGGCGTTGCGTTCAGGTCGCAGTAACCCCAGGAGGCGTGGGTTCGAATCCCACCTCAGACAGAGCCCATTGAAAGTACCAAGCAATAACAAAGCAAACACAGTCAAGAGAGCATTACCAGCTGCCAGGATGGCAGTGTGTTCTAAGGCGTTGCGTTCAGGTCGCAGTCTCCCCAGGAGGCGTGGGTTCGAATCCCGCTTCCGACAGAGCCCATTGAAAGTACCAGCAAGAACAAAGCAAACACATTCAAGAGAGCATTACCAGGTGCCAGGATGGCAGAGTGGTCAAAGACGCTGCGTTCAGGTCGCAGTCTCCCCAGGAGTCGTGGGTTCGAATTCCGCCTCCGACAGAGCCCATTGAAAGTACCAAGCAAGAACAAAGCTAACACAGTCAAGAGAGCATTACCAGCTGCCAGGATGGCAGAGCGGTCTAAGGCGTTGCGTTCAGGTCGCAGTCTCCCCAGGAGGCGTGGGTTCGAATCCCGCCTCAGACATTGCCCATTGAAAGTACCAAGCAAGAACAAAGCAAACACATTCAAGAGAGCATTACCAGCTGCCAGGATGGCAGAGCGGTCTAAGGCGTTGCGTTCAGATCGCAGTCTCCCCAGGAGTCGTGGGTTCGAATCCCGCCTCAGACAGTGCCCATTGAAAGTACCAAACAATAATAAAGCAAACACAGTCAAGAGAGCATTACCAGTTGCCAGGATGGCAGAGCAGTCTAAGGCGTTGCGTTCAGATCGCAGTCCCCCCAGGAGGCGTGGGTTCGAATCCCGCCTCAGACAGTGCCCATTGAAAGTACCAAGCAATATTAAAGCAAACACAGTCAAGAGAGCATTACCAGTTGCCAGGATGGCAGAGCGGTCTAAGGCGTTGCGTTCAGGTCGCAGTCTCCCCAGGAGGCCTGGGTTCGAATCCCACCTCAGACAGAGCCCATTGAAAGTACCAAGCAATAACAAAGCAAACACAGTCAAGAGAGAATTACCAGTTGCCAGGATGGCAGAGCGGTCTAAGGCGTTGCGTTCAGGTCGCAGTCTCCCCAGGAGGCGTGGGTTCGAATCCCACCTCAGACAGAGCCCATTGAAAGTACCAAGCAATAACAAAGCAAACACAGTCAAGAGAGAATTACCAGTTGCCCGGATGGCAGAGCGGTCTAAGGCGTTGCGTTCAGGTCGCAGTAACCCCAGGAGGCGTGGGTTCGAATCGCACCTCAGACAGAGCCCATTGAAAGTACCAAGCAATAACAAAGCAAACACAGTCAAGAGAGCATTACCAGCTGCCAGGATGGCAGTGTGTTCTAAGGCGTTGCGTTCAGGTCACAGTCTCCCCAGGAGGCGTGGGTTCGAATCCCGCTTCAGACAGAGCCCATTGAAAGTACCAGCAAGAACAAAGCAAACACATTCAAGAGAGCATTACCAGGTGCCAGGATGGCAGAGTGGTCAAAGACGCTGCGTTCAGGTCGCAGTCTCCCCAGGAGGCGTGGGTTCGAATCCCGCCTCCGACAGAGCCCATTGAAAGTACCAAGCAAGAACAAAGCTAACACAGTCAAGAGAGCATTACCAGCTGCCAGGATGGCAGAGCGGTCTAAGGCGTTGCGTTCAGGTCGCAGTCTCCCCAGGAGGCGTGGGTTAGAATCCCGCCTCAGACATTGCCCATTGAAAGTACCAAGCAAGAACAAAGCAAACACATTCAAGAGAGCATTACCAGCTGCCAGGATGGCAGAGCGGTCTAAGGCGTTGCGTTCAGATCGCAGTCTCCCCAGGAGTCGTGGGTTTGAATCCCGCCTCAGACAGTGCCCATTGAAAGTACCAAACAATAATAAAGCAAACACAGTCAAGAGAGCATTACCAGTTGCCAGGATGGCAGATCAGTCTAAGGCGTTGCGTTCAGATCGCAGTCCCCCCAGGAGGCGTGGGTTCGAATCCCGCCTCAGACAGTGCCCATTGAAAGTACCAAGCAATAATAAAGCAAACACAGTCAAGAGAGCATTACCAGTTGCCAGGATGGCAGAGCGGTCTAAGGCGTTGCGTTCAGGTCGCAGTCTCCCCAGGAGGCGTGGGTTCGAATCCCACCTCAGACAGAGCCCATTGAAAGTACCAAGCAATAACAAAGCAAACACAGTCAAGAGAGAATTACCAGTTGCCAGGATGGCAGAGCGGTCTAAGGCGTTGCGTTCAGGTCGCAGTCTCCCCAGGAGGCGTGGGTTCGAATCCCACCTCAGACAGAGCCCATTGAAAGTACCAAGCAATAACAAAGCAAACACAGTCAAGAGAGCATTACCAGTTGCCAGGATGGCAGAGCAGTCTAAGGCGTTGCGTTCAGATCGCAGTCCCCCCAGGAGGCGTGGGTTCGAATCCCGCCTCAGACAGTGCCCATTGAAAGTACCAAGCAATAATAAAAGCAAACACAGTCAAGAGAGCATTACCAGTTGCCAGGATGGCAGAGCGGTCTAAGGCGTTGCGTTCAGGTCGCAGTCTCCCCAGGAGGCGTGGGTTCGAATCCCGCCTCAGACATTGCCCATTGAAAGTACCAAGCAAGAACAAAGCAAACACATTCAAGAGAGCATTACCAGCTGCCAGGATGGCAGAGCGGTCTAAGGCGTTGCGTTCAGATTGCAGTCTCCCCAGGAGGCGTGGGTTCGAATCCCGCCTCAGACAGTGCCCATTGAAAGTACCAAGCAATAATAAAGCAAACACAGTCAAGAGAGCATTACCAGTTGCCAGGATGGCAGAGCAGTCTAAGGCGTTGCGTTCAGATCGCAGTCCCCCCAGGAGGCGTGGGTTCGAATCCCGCCTCAGACAGTGCCCATTGAAAGTACCAAGCAATAATAAAGCAAACACAGTCAAGAGAGCATTACCAGTTGCCAGGATGGCAGAGCGGTCTAAGGCGTTGCGTTCAGGTCGCAGTCTCCCCAGGAGGCGTGGGTTTGAATCCCACCTCAGACAGAGCCCATTGAAAGTACCAAGCAATAACAAAGCAAACAAAGTCAAGAGAGCATTACCAGTTGCCAGGATGGCAGAGCGGTCTAAGGCGTTGCGTTCAGGTCGCAGTCTCCCCAGGAGGCGTGGGTTCGAATCCCAAGAACAAAGCAAACACATTCAAGAGAGCATTACCAGTTGCCAGGATGGCAGAGCGGTCTAAAGCGTTGCGTTCAGGTCGCAGTCTCCCCAGGAGGCGTGGGTTCGAATCCCACCTCAGACAGAGCCCATTGAAAGTACCAAGCAATAACAAAGCAAACAAAGTCAAGAGAGCATTACCAGTTGCCAGGATGGCAGAGCGGTCTAAGGCGTTGCGTTCAGGTCGCAGTCTCCCCAGGAGGCGTGGGTTCGAATCCCACCTCAGACAGAGCCCATTGAAAGTACCAAGCAATAACAAAGCAAACACAGTCAAGAGAGAATTACCAGTTGCCAGGATGGCAGAGCGGTCTAAGGCGTTGCGTTCAGGTCGCAGTCTCCCCAGGAGGCGTGGGTTCGAATCCCACCTCAGACAGAGCCCATTGAAAGTACCAAGCAATAACAAAGCAAACACAGTCAAGAGAGAATTACCAGTTGCCAGGATGGCAGAGCGGTCTAAGGCGTTGCGTTCAGGTCGCAGTAACCCCAGGAGGCGTGGGTTCGAATCCCACCTCAGACAGAGCCCATTGAAAGTACCAAGCAATAACAAAGCAAACACAGTCAAGAGAGCATTACCAGCTGCCAGGATGGCAGTGTGTTCTAAGGCGTTGCGTTCAGGTCGCAGTCTCCCCAGGAGGCGTGGGTTCGAATCCCGCTTCCGACAGAGCCCATTGAAAGTACCAGCAAGAACAAAGCAAACACATTCAAGAGAGCATTACCAGGTGCCAGGATGGCAGAGTGGTCAAAGACGCTGCGTTCAGGTCGCAGTCTCCCCAGGAGTCGTGGGTTCGAATTCCGCCTCCGACAGAGCCCATTGAAAGTACCAAGCAAGAACAAAGCTAACACAGTCAAGAGAGCATTACCAGCTGCCAGGATGGCAGAGCGGTCTAAGGCGTTGCGTTCAGGTCGCAGTCTCCCCAGGAGGCGTGGGTTCGAATCCCGCCTCAGACATTGCCCATTGAAAGTACCAAGCAAGAACAAAGCAAACACATTCAAGAGAGCATTACCAGCTGCCAGGATGGCAGAGCGGTCTAAGGCGTTGCGTTCAGATCGCAGTCTCCCCAGGAGTCGTGGGTTCGAATCCCGCCTCAGACAGTGCCCATTGAAAGTACCAAACAATAATAAAGCAAACACAGTCAAGAGAGCATTACCAGTTGCCAGGATGGCAGAGCAGTCTAAGGCGTTGCGTTCAGATCGCAGTCCCCCCAGGAGGCGTGGGTTCGAATCCCGCCTCAGACAGTGCCCATTGAAAGTACCAAGCAATATTAAAGCAAACACAGTCAAGAGAGCATTACCAGTTGCCAGGATGGCAGAGCGGTCTAAGGCGTTGCGTTCAGGTCGCAGTCTCCCCAGGAGGCCTGGGTTCGAATCCCACCTCAGACAGAGCCCATTGAAAGTACCAAGCAATAACAAAGCAAACACAGTCAAGAGAGAATTACCAGTTGCCAGGATGGCAGAGCGGTCTAAGGCGTTGCGTTCAGGTCGCAGTCTCCCCAGGAGGCGTGGGTTCGAATCCCACCTCAGACAGAGCCCATTGAAAGTACCAAGCAATAACAAAGCAAACACAGTCAAGAGAGAATTACCAGTTGCCCGGATGGCAGAGCGGTCTAAGGCGTTGCGTTCAGGTCGCAGTAACCCCAGGAGGCGTGGGTTCGAATCGCACCTCAGACAGAGCCCATTGAAAGTACCAAGCAATAACAAAGCAAACACAGTCAAGAGAGCATTACCAGCTGCCAGGATGGCAGTGTGTTCTAAGGCGTTGCGTTCAGGTCACAGTCTCCCCAGGAGGCGTGGGTTCGAATCCCGCTTCAGACAGAGCCCATTGAAAGTACCAGCAAGAACAAAGCAAACACATTCAAGAGAGCATTACCAGGTGCCAGGATGGCAGAGTGGTCAAAGACGCTGCGTTCAGGTCGCAGTCTCCCCAGGAGGCGTGGGTTCGAATCCCGCCTCCGACAGAGCCCATTGAAAGTACCAAGCAAGAACAAAGCTAACACAGTCAAGAGAGCATTACCAGCTGCCAGGATGGCAGAGCGGTCTAAGGCGTTGCGTTCAGGTCGCAGTCTCCCCAGGAGGCGTGGGTTAGAATCCCGCCTCAGACATTGCCCATTGAAAGTACCAAGCAAGAACAAAGCAAACACATTCAAGAGAGCATTACCAGCTGCCAGGATGGCAGAGCGGTCTAAGGCGTTGCGTTCAGATCGCAGTCTCCCCAGGAGTCGTGGGTTTGAATCCCGCCTCAGACAGTGCCCATTGAAAGTACCAAACAATAATAAAGCAAACACAGTCAAGAGAGCATTACCAGTTGCCAGGATGGCAGAGCAGTCTAAGGCGTTGCGTTCAGATCGCAGTCCCCCCAGGAGGCGTGGGTTCGAATCCCGCCTCAGACAGTGCCCATTGAAAGTACCAAGCAATAATAAAGCAAACACAGTCAAGAGAGCATTACCAGTTGCCAGGATGGCAGAGCGGTCTAAGGCGTTGCGTTCAGGTCGCAGTCTCCCCAGGAGGCGTGGGTTCGAATCCCACCTCAGACAGAGCCCATTGAAAGTACCAAGCAATAACAAAGCAAACACAGTCAAGAGAGAATTACCAGTTGCCAGGATGGCAGAGCGGTCTAAGGCGTTGCGTTCAGGTCGCAGTCTCCCCAGGAGGCGTGGGTTCGAATCCCACCTCAGACAGAGCCCATTGAAAGTACCAAGCAATAACAAAGCAAACACAGTCAAGAGAGAATTACCAGTTGCCAGGATGGCAGAGCGTTCTAAGGCGTTGCGTTCAGGTCGCAGTAACCCCAGGAGGCGTGGGTTCGAATCGCACCTAAGACAGAGCCCATTGAAAGTACCAAGCAATAACAAAGCAAACACAGTCAAGAGAGCATTACCAGCTGCCAGGATGGCAGTGTGTTCTAAGGCGTTGTGTTCAGGTCGCAGTCTCCCCAGGAGGCGTGGGTTCGAATCCCGCTTCAGACAGAGCCCATTGAAAGTACCAGCAAGAACAAAGCAAACACATTCAAGAGAGCATTACCAGGTGCCAGGATGGCAGAGTGGTCAAAGACGCTGCGTTCAGGTCGCAGTCTCCCCAGGAGGCGTGGGTTCGAATCCCGCCTCAGACAGTGCCCATTGAAAGTACCAAGCAATAATAAAGCAAACACAGTCAAGAGAGCATTACCAGTTGCCAGGATGGCAGAGCAGTCTAAGGCGTTGCGTTCAGATCGCAGTCCCCCCAGGAGGCGTGGGTTCGAATCCCGCCTCAGACAGTGCCCATTGAAAGTACCAAGCAATAATAAAGCAAACACAGTCAAGAGAGCATTACCAGTTGCCAGGATGGCAGAGCGGTCTAAGGCGTTGCGTTCAGGTCGCAGTCTCCCCAGGAGGCGTGGGTTTGAATCCCACCTCAGACAGAGCCCATTGAAAGTACCAAGCAATAACAAAGCAAACAAAGTCAAGAGAGCATTACCAGTTGCCAGGATGGCAGAGCGGTCTAAGGCGTTGCGTTCAGGTCGCAGTCTCCCCAGGAGGCGTGGGTTCGAATCCCAAGAACAAAGCAAACACATTCAAGAGAGCATTACCAGTTGCCAGGATGGCAGAGCGGTCTAAAGCGTTGCGTTCAGGTCGCAGTCTCCCCAGGAGGCGTGGGTTCGAATCCCACCTCAGACAGAGCCCATTGAAAGTACCAAGCAATAACAAAGCAAACAAAGTCAAGAGAGCATTACCAGTTGCCAGGATGGCAGAGCGGTCTAAGGCGTTGCGTTCAGGTCGCAGTCTCCCCAGGAGGCGTGGGTTCGAATCCCACCTCAGACAGAGCCCATTGAAAGTACCAAGCAATAACAAAGCAAACACAGTCAAGAGAGAATTACCAGTTGCCAGGATGGCAGAGCGGTCTAAGGCGTTGCGTTCAGGTCGCAGTCTCCCCAGGAGGCGTGGGTTCGAATCCCACCTCAGACAGAGCCCATTGAAAGTACCAAGCAATAACAAAGCAAACACAGTCAAGAGAGAATTACCAGTTGCCAGGATGGCAGAGCGGTCTAAGGCGTTGCGTTCAGGTCGCAGTAACCCCAGGAGGCGTGGGTTCGAATCCCACCTCAGACAGAGCCCATTGAAAGTACCAAGCAATAACAAAGCAAACACAGTCAAGAGAGCATTACCAGCTGCCAGGATGGCAGTGTGTTCTAAGGCGTTGCGTTCAGGTCGCAGTCTCCCCAGGAGGCGTGGGTTCGAATCCCGCTTCCGACAGAGCCCATTGAAAGTACCAGCAAGAACAAAGCAAACACATTCAAGAGAGCATTACCAGGTGCCAGGATGGCAGAGTGGTCAAAGACGCTGCGTTCAGGTCGCAGTCTCCCCAGGAGTCGTGGGTTCGAATTCCGCCTCCGACAGAGCCCATTGAAAGTACCAAGCAAGAACAAAGCTAACACAGTCAAGAGAGCATTACCAGCTGCCAGGATGGCAGAGCGGTCTAAGGCGTTGCGTTCAGGTCGCAGTCTCCCCAGGAGGCGTGGGTTCGAATCCCGCCTCAGACATTGCCCATTGAAAGTACCAAGCAAGAACAAAGCAAACACATTCAAGAGAGCATTACCAGCTGCCAGGATGGCAGAGCGGTCTAAGGCGTTGCGTTCAGATCGCAGTCTCCCCAGGAGTCGTGGGTTCGAATCCCGCCTCAGACAGTGCCCATTGAAAGTACCAAACAATAATAAAGCAAACACAGTCAAGAGAGCATTACCAGTTGCCAGGATGGCAGAGCAGTCTAAGGCGTTGCGTTCAGATCGCAGTCCCCCCAGGAGGCGTGGGTTCGAATCCCGCCTCAGACAGTGCCCATTGAAAGTACCAAGCAATATTAAAGCAAACACAGTCAAGAGAGCATTACCAGTTGCCAGGATGGCAGAGCGGTCTAAGGCGTTGCGTTCAGGTCGCAGTCTCCCCAGGAGGCCTGGGTTCGAATCCCACCTCAGACAGAGCCCATTGAAAGTACCAAGCAATAACAAAGCAAACACAGTCAAGAGAGAATTACCAGTTGCCAGGATGGCAGAGCGGTCTAAGGCGTTGCGTTCAGGTCGCAGTCTCCCCAGGAGGCGTGGGTTCGAATCCCACCTCAGACAGAGCCCATTGAAAGTACCAAGCAATAACAAAGCAAACACAGTCAAGAGAGAATTACCAGTTGCCCGGATGGCAGAGCGGTCTAAGGCGTTGCGTTCAGGTCGCAGTAACCCCAGGAGGCGTGGGTTCGAATCGCACCTCAGACAGAGCCCATTGAAAGTACCAAGCAATAACAAAGCAAACACAGTCAAGAGAGCATTACCAGCTGCCAGGATGGCAGTGTGTTCTAAGGCGTTGCGTTCAGGTCACAGTCTCCCCAGGAGGCGTGGGTTCGAATCCCGCTTCAGACAGAGCCCATTGAAAGTACCAGCAAGAACAAAGCAAACACATTCAAGAGAGCATTACCAGGTGCCAGGATGGCAGAGTGGTCAAAGACGCTGCGTTCAGGTCGCAGTCTCCCCAGGAGGCGTGGGTTCGAATCCCGCCTCCGACAGAGCCCATTGAAAGTACCAAGCAAGAACAAAGCTAACACAGTCAAGAGAGCATTACCAGCTGCCAGGATGGCAGAGCGGTCTAAGGCGTTGCGTTCAGGTCGCAGTCTCCCCAGGAGGCGTGGGTTAGAATCCCGCCTCAGACATTGCCCATTGAAAGTACCAAGCAAGAACAAAGCAAACACATTCAAGAGAGCATTACCAGCTGCCAGGATGGCAGAGCGGTCTAAGGCGTTGCGTTCAGATCGCAGTCTCCCCAGGAGTCGTGGGTTTGAATCCCGCCTCAGACAGTGCCCATTGAAAGTACCAAACAATAATAAAGCAAACACAGTCAAGAGAGCATTACCAGTTGCCAGGATGGCAGAGCAGTCTAAGGCGTTGCGTTCAGATCGCAGTCCCCCCAGGAGGCGTGGGTTCGAATCCCGCCTCAGACAGTGCCCATTGAAAGTACCAAGCAATAATAAAGCAAACACAGTCAAGAGAGCATTACCAGTTGCCAGGATGGCAGAGCGGTCTAAGGCGTTGCGTTCAGGTCGCAGTCTCCCCAGGAGGCGTGGGTTCGAATCCCACCTCAGACAGAGCCCATTGAAAGTACCAAGCAATAACAAAGCAAACACAGTCAAGAGAGAATTACCAGTTGCCAGGATGGCAGAGCGGTCTAAGGCGTTGCGTTCAGGTCGCAGTCTCCCCAGGAGGCGTGGGTTCGAATCCCACCTCAGACAGAGCCCATTGAAAGTACCAAGCAATAACAAAGCAAACACAGTCAAGAGAGAATTACCAGTTGCCAGGATGGCAGAGCGTTCTAAGGCGTTGCGTTCAGGTCGCAGTAACCCCAGGAGGCGTGGGTTCGAATCGCACCTAAGACAGAGCCCATTGAAAGTACCAAGCAATAACAAAGCAAACACAGTCAAGAGAGCATTACCAGCTGCCAGGATGGCAGTGTGTTCTAAGGCGTTGTGTTCAGGTCGCAGTCTCCCCAGGAGGCGTGGGTTCGAATCCCGCTTCAGACAGAGCCCATTGAAAGTACCAGCAAGAACAAAGCAAACACATTCAAGAGAGCATTACCAGGTGCCAGGATGGCAGAGTGGTCAAAGACGCTGCGTTCAGGTCGCAGTCTCCCCAGGAGGCGTGGGTTCGAATCCCGCCTCCGACAGAGCCCATTGAAAGTACCAAGCAAGAACAAAGCTAACACAGTCAAGAGAGCATTACCAGCAGCCAGGATGGCAGAGCGGTCTAAGGCGTTGCGTTCAGGTCGCAGTAACCCCAGGAGGCGTGGGTTGGAATCCCACCTCAGACAGAGCCCATTGAAAGTACCAAGCAATAACAAAGCAAACACAGTCAAGAGAGCATTACCAGCTGCCAGGATGGCAGTGTGTTCTAAGGCGTTGCGTTCAGGTCGCAGTCTCCCCAGGAGGCGTGGGTTCGAATCCCACTTCCGACAGAGCCCATTGAAAGTACCAGCAAGAACAAAGCAAACACATTCAAGAGAGCATTACCAGGTGCCAGGATGGCAGAGTGGTCAAAGACGCTGCGTTCAGGTCGCAGTCTCCCCAGGAGTCGTGGGTTCGAATCCCGCCTCCGACAGAGCCCATTGAAAGTACCAAGCAAGAACAAAGCTAACACAGTCAAGAGAGCATTACCAGCTGCCAGGATGGCAGAGCGGTCTAAGGCGTTGCGTTCAGGTCGCAGTCTCCCCAGGAGGCGTGGGTTCGAATCCCGCCTCAGACATTGCCCATTGAAAGTACCAAGCAAGAACAAAGCAAACACATTCAAGAGAGCATTACCAGCTGCCAGGATGGCAGAGCGGTCTAAGGCGTTGCGTTCAGATCGCAGTCTCCCCAGGAGTCGTGGGTTCGAATCCCGCCTCAGACAGTGCCCATTGAAAGTACCAAACAATAATAAAGCAAACACAGTCAAGAGAGCATTACCAGTTGCCAGGATGGCAGAGCAGTCTAAGGCGTTGCGTTCAGATCGCAGTCCCCCCAGGAGGCGTGGGTTCGAATCCCGCCTCAGACAGTGCCCATTGAAAGTACCAAGCAATAATAAAGCAAACACAGTCAAGAGAGCATTACCAGTTGCCAGGATGGCAGAGCGGTCTAAGGCGTTGCATTCAGGTCGCAGTCTCCCCAGGAGGCGTGGGTTCGAATCCCACCTCAGACAGAGCCCATTGAAAGTACCAAGCAATAACAAAGCAAACACAGTCAAGAGAGAATTACCAGTTGCCAGGATGGCAGAGCGGTCTAAGGCGTTGCGTTCAGGTCGCAGTCTCCCCAGGAGGCGTGGGTTCGAATCCCACCTCAGACAGAGCCCATTGAAAGTACCAAGCAATAACAAGGCAAACACAGTCAAGAGAGAATTACCAGTTGCCAGGATGGCAGAGCGGTCTAAGGCGTTGCGTTCAGGTCGCAGTCTCCCCAGGAGGCGTGGGTTCGAATCCCACCTCAGACAGAGCCCATTGAAAGTACCAAGCAATAACAAAGCAAACAAAGTCAAGAGAGCATTACCAGTTGCCAGGATGGCAGAGCGGTCTAAGGCGTTGCGTTCAGGTCGCAGTCTCCCCAGGAGGCGTGGGTTCGAATCCCACCTCAGACAGAGCCCATTGAAAGTACCAAGCAATAACAAAGCAAACACAGTCAAGAGAGCATTACCAGTTGCCAGGATGGCAGAGCAGTCTAAGGCGTTGCGTTCAGATCGCAGTCCCCCCAGGAGGCGTGGGTTCGAATCCCGCCTCAGACAGTGCCCATTGAAAGTACCAAGCAATAATAAAAGCAAACACAGTCAAGAGAGCATTACCAGTTGCCAGGATGGCAGAGCGGTCTAAGGCGTTGCGTTCAGGTCGCAGTCTCCCCAGGAGGCGTGGGTTCGAATCCCGCCTCAGACATTGCCCATTGAAAGTACCAAGCAAGAACAAAGCAAACACATTCAAGAGAGCATTACCAGCTGCCAGGATGGCAGAGCGGTCTAAGGCGTTGCGTTCAGATCGCAGTCTCCCCAGGAGGCGTGGGTTCGAATCCCGCCTCAGACAGTGCCCATTGAAAGTACCAAGCAATAATAAAGCAAACACAGTCAAGAGAGCATTACCAGTTGCCAGGATGGCAGAGCAGTCTAAGGCGTTGCGTTCAGATCGCAGTCCCCCCAGGAGGCGTGGGTTCGAATCCCGCCTCAGACAGTGCCCATTGAAAGTACCAAGCAATAATAAAGCAAACACAGTCAAGAGAGCATTACCAGTTGCCAGGATGGCAGAGCGGTCTAAGGCGTTGCGTTCAGGTCGCAGTCTCCCCAGGAGGCGTGGGTTCGAATCCCAAGAACAAAGCAAACACATTCAAGAGAGCATTACCAGATGCCAGGATGGCAGAGCGGTCTAAGGCGTTGCGTTCAGGTCGCAGTCTCCCCAGGAGGCGTGGGTTCGAATCCCTCCTCAGACAGAGCCCATTGAAAGTACCAAGCAATAACAAAGCAAACACAGTCAAGAGAGCATTACCAGGTGCCAGGATGGCAGAGTGGTCAAAGACGCTGCGTTCAGGTCGCAGTCTCCCCAGGAGTCGTGGGTTCGAATCCCGCCTCCGACAGAGCCCATTGAAAGTACCAAGCAAGAACAAAGCTAACACAGTCAAGAGAGCATTACCAGCTGCCAGGATGGCAGAGCGGTCTAAGGCGTTGCGTTCAGGTCGCAGTCTCCCCAGGAGGCGTGGGTTTGAATCCCGCCTCAGACATTGCCCATTGAAAGTACCAAGCAAGAACAAAGCAAACACATTCAAGAGAGCATTACCAGCTGCCAGGATGGCAGAGCGGTCTAAGGCGTTGCGTTCAGATCGCAGTCTCCCCAGGAGGCGTGGGTTCGAATCCCGCCTCAGACAGTGCCCATTGAAAGTACCAAGCAATAATAAAGCAAACACAGTCAAGAGAGCATTACCAGTTGCCAGGATGGCAGAGCAGTCTAAGGCGTTGCGTTCAGATCGCAGTCCCCCCAGGAGGCGTGGGTTCGAATCCCGCCTCAGACAGTGCCCATTGAAAGTACCAAGCAATAATAAAGCAAACACAGTCAAGAGAGCATTACCAGTTGCCAGGATGGCAGAGCGGTCTAAGGCGTTGCGTTCAGGTCGCAGTCTCCCCAGGAGGCGTGGGTTCGAATCCCAAGAACAAAGCAAACACATTCAAGAGAGCATTACCAGATGCCAGGATGGCAGAGCGGTCTAAGGCGTTGCGTTCAGGTCGCAGTCTCCCCAGGAGGCGTGGGTTCGAATCCCACCTCAGACAGAGCCCATTGAAAGTACCAAGCAATAACAAAGCAAACACAGTCAAGAGAGCTTTACCAGTTGCCAGGATGGCAGAGCGGTCTAAGGCGTTGCATTCAGGTCGCAGTCTCCCCAGGAGGCGTGGGTTTGAATCCCACCTCAGACAGAGCCCATTGAAAGTACCAAGCAAGAACAAAGCAAACAAAGTCAAGAGAGCATTACCAGTTGCCAGGATGGCAGAGCGGTCTAAGGCGTTGCGTTCAGGTCGCAGTCTCCCCAGGAGGCGTGGGTTCGAATCCCACCTCAGACAGAGCCCATTGAAAGTACCAAGCAATAACAAAGCAAACACAGTCAAGAGAGAATTACCAGTTGCCAGGATGGCAGAGCGGTCTAAGGCGTTGCGTTCAGGTCGCAGTCTCCCCAGGAGGCGTGGGTTCGAATCCCACCTCAGACAGAGCCCATTGAAAGTACCAAGCAATAACAAAGCAAACACAGTCAAGAGAGAATTACCAGTTGCCAGGATGGCAGAGCGGTCTAAGGCGTTGCGTTCAGGTCGCAGTAACCCCAGGAGGCGTGGGTTCGAATCCCACCTCAGACAGAGCCCATTGAAAGTACCAAGCAATAACAAAGCAAACACAGTCAAGAGAGCATTACCAGCTGCCAGGATGGCAGTGTGTTCTAAGGCGTTGCGTTCAGGTCGCAGTCTCCCCAGGAGGCGTGGGTTCGAATCCCGCTTCCGACAGAGCCCATTGAAAGTACCAGCAAGAACAAAGCAAACACATTCAAGAGAGCATTACCAGGTGCCAGGATGGCAGAGTGGTCAAAGACGCTGCGTTCAGGTCGCAGTCTCCCCAGGAGTCGTGGGTTCGAATTCCGCCTCCGACAGAGCCCATTGAAAGTACCAAGCAAGAACAAAGCTAACACAGTCAAGAGAGCATTACCAGTTGCCAGGATGGCAGAGCGGTCTAAGGCGTTGCGTTCAGATCGCAGTCCCCCCAGGAGGCGTGGGTTCGAATCCCGCCTCAGACAGTGCCCATTGAAAGTACCAAGCAATAATAAAGCAAACACAGTCAAGAGAGCATTACCAGTTGCCAGGATGGCAGAGCGGTCTAAGGCGTTGCGTTCAGGTCGCAGTCTCCCCAGGAGGCGTGGGTTCGAATCCCACCTCAGACAGAGCCCATTGAAAGTACCAAGCAATAACAAGGCAAACACAGTCAAGAGAGAATTACCAGTTGCCAGGATGGCAGAGCGGTCTAAGGCGTTGCGTTCAGGTCGCAGTCTCCCCAGGAGGCGTGGGTTCGAATCCCACCTCAGACAGAGCCCATTGAAAGTACCAAGCAATAACAAAGCAAACAAAGTCAAGAGAGCATTACCAGTTGCCAGGATGGCAGAGCGGTCTAAGGCGTTGCGTTCAGGTCGCAGTCTCCCCAGGAGGCGTGGGTTCGAATCCCACCTCAGACAGAGCCCATTGAAAGTACCAAGCAATAACAAAGCAAACACAGTCAAGAGAGCATTACCAGTTGCCAGGATGGCAGAGCAGTCTAAGGCGTTGCGTTCAGATCGCAGTCCCCCCAGGAGGCGTGGGTTCGAATCCCGCCTCAGACAGTGCCCATTGAAAGTACCAAGCAATAATAAAAGCAAACACAGTCAAGAGAGCATTACCAGTTGCCAGGATGGCAGAGCGGTCTAAGGCGTTGCGTTCAGGTCGCAGTCTCCCCAGGAGGCGTGGGTTCGAATCCCGCCTCAGACATTGCCCATTGAAAGTACCAAGCAAGAACAAAGCAAACACATTCAAGAGAGCATTACCAGCTGCCAGGATGGCAGAGCGGTCTAAGGCGTTGCGTTCAGATCGCAGTCTCCCCAGGAGGCGTGGGTTCGAATCCCGCCTCAGACAGTGCCCATTGAAAGTACCAAGCAATAATAAAGCAAACACAGTCAAGAGAGCATTACCAGTTGCCAGGATGGCAGAGCAGTCTAAGGCGTTGCGTTCAGATCGCAGTCCCCCCAGGAGGCGTGGGTTCGAATCCCGCCTCAGACAGTGCCCATTGAAAGTACCAAGCAATAATAAAGCAAACACAGTCAAGAGAGCATTACCAGTTGCCAGGATGGCAGAGCGGTCTAAGGCGTTGCGTTCAGGTCGCAGTCTCCCCAGGAGGCGTGGGTTCGAATCCCAAGAACAAAGCAAACACATTCAAGAGAGCATTACCAGATGCCAGGATGGCAGAGCGGTCTAAGGCGTTGCGTTCAGGTCGCAGTCTCCCCAGGAGGCGTGGGTTCGAATCCCTCCTCAGACAGAGCCCATTGAAAGTACCAAGCAATAACAAAGCAAACACAGTCAAGAGAGCATTACCAGGTGCCAGGATGGCAGAGTGGTCAAAGACGCTGCGTTCAGGTCGCAGTCTCCCCAGGAGTCGTGGGTTCGAATCCCGCCTCCGACAGAGCCCATTGAAAGTACCAAGCAAGAACAAAGCTAACACAGTCAAGAGAGCATTACCAGCTGCCAGGATGGCAGAGCGGTCTAAGGCGTTGCGTTCAGGTCGCAGTCTCCCCAGGAGGCGTGGGTTTGAATCCCGCCTCAGACATTGCCCATTGAAAGTACCAAGCAAGAACAAAGCAAACACATTCAAGAGAGCATTACCAGCTGCCAGGATGGCAGAGCGGTCTAAGGCGTTGCGTTCAGATCGCAGTCTCCCCAGGAGGCGTGGGTTCGAATCCCGCCTCAGACAGTGCCCATTGAAAGTACCAAGCAATAATAAAGCAAACACAGTCAAGAGAGCATTACCAGTTGCCAGGATGGCAGAGCAGTCTAAGGCGTTGCGTTCAGATCGCAGTCCCCCCAGGAGGCGTGGGTTCGAATCCCGCCTCAGACAGTGCCCATTGAAAGTACCAAGCAATAATAAAGCAAACACAGTCAAGAGAGCATTACCAGTTGCCAGGATGGCAGAGCGGTCTAAGGCGTTGCGTTCAGGTCGCAGTCTCCCCAGGAGGCGTGGGTTCGAATCCCAAGAACAAAGCAAACACATTCAAGAGAGCATTACCAGATGCCAGGATGGCAGAGCGGTCTAAGGCGTTGCGTTCAGGTCGCAGTCTCCCCAGGAGGCGTGGGTTCGAATCCCACCTCAGACAGAGCCCATTGAAAGTACCAAGCAATAACAAAGCAAACACAGTCAAGAGAGCTTTACCAGTTGCCAGGATGGCAGAGCGGTCTAAGGCGTTGCATTCAGGTCGCAGTCTCCCCAGGAGGCGTGGGTTTGAATCCCACCTCAGACAGAGCCCATTGAAAGTACCAAGCAAGAACAAAGCAAACAAAGTCAAGAGAGCATTACCAGTTGCCAGGATGGCAGAGCGGTCTAAGGCGTTGCGTTCAGGTCGCAGTCTCCCCAGGAGGCGTGGGTTCGAATCCCACCTCAGACAGAGCCCATTGAAAGTACCAAGCAATAACAAAGCAAACACAGTCAAGAGAGAATTACCAGTTGCCAGGATGGCAGAGCGGTCTAAGGCGTTGCGTTCAGGTCGCAGTAACCCCAGGAGGCGTGGGTTCGAATCCCACCTCAGACAGAGCCCATTGAAAGTACCAAGCAATAACAAAGCAAACACAGTCAAGAGAGCATTACCAGCTGCCAGGATGGCAGTGTGTTCTAAGGCGTTGCGTTCAGGTCGCAGTCTCCCCAGGAGGCGTGGGTTCGAATCCCGCTTCCGACAGAGCCCATTGAAAGTACCAGCAAGAACAAAGCAAACACATTCAAGAGAGCATTACCAGGTGCCAGGATGGCAGAGTGGTCAAAGACGCTGCGTTCAGGTCGCAGTCTCCCCAGGAGTCGTGGGTTCGAATTCCGCCTCCGACAGAGCCCATTGAAAGTACCAAGCAAGAACAAAGCTAACACAGTCAAGAGAGCATTACCAGCTGCCAGGATGGCAGAGCGGTCTAAGGCGTTGCATTCAGGTCGCAGTCTCCCCAGGAGGCGTGGGTTCGAATCCCACCTCAGACAGAGCCCATTGAAAGTACCAAGCAATAACAAAGCAAACACAGTCAAGAGAGAATTACCAGTTGCCAGGATGGCAGAGCGGTCTAAGGCGTTGCGTTCAGGTCGCAGTCTCCCCAGGAGGCGTGGGTTCGAATCCCACCTCAGACAGAGCCCATTGAAAGTACCAAGCAATAACAAAGCAAACACAGTCAAGAGAGAATTACCAGTTGCCAGGATGGCAGAGCGGTCTAAGGCGTTGCGTTCAGGTCGCAGTCTCCCCAGGAGTCGTGGGTTCGAATCCCACCTCAGACAGTGCCCATTGAAAGTACCAAGCAATAATAAAGCAAACACAGTCAAGAGAGCATTACCAGTTGCCAGGATGGCAGAGCAGTCTAAGGCGTTGCGTTCAGATCGCAGTCCCCCCAGGAGGCGTGGGTTCGAATCCCACCTCAGACAGTGCCCATTGAAAGTACCAAGCAATAATAAAGCAAACACAGTCAAGAGAGCATTACCAGTTGCCAGGATGGCAGAGCGGTCTAAGGCGTTGCGTTCAGGTCGCAGTCTCCCCAGGAGGCGTGGGTTCGAATCCCGCCTCAGACATTGCCCATTGAAAGTACCAAGCAAGAACAAAGCAAACACATTCAAGAGAGCATTACCAGCTACCAGGATGGCAGAGCGGTCTAAGGCGTTGCGTTCAGATCGCAGTCTCCCCAGGAGGCGTGGGTTCGAATCCCGCCTCAGACAGTGCCCATTGAAAGTACCAAGCAATAATAAAGCAAACACAGTCAAGAGAGCATTACCAGTTGCCAGGATGGCAGAGCAGTCTAAGGCGTTGCGTTCAGATCGCAGTCCCCCCAGGAGGCGTGGGTTCGAATCCCGCCTCAGACAGTGCCCATTGAAAGTACCAAGCAATAATAAAGCAAACACAGTCAAGAGAGCATTACCAGTTGCCAGGATGGCAGAGCGGTCTAAGGCGTTGCGTTCAGGTCGCAGTCTCCCCAGGAGGCGTGGGTTCGAATCCCACCTCAGACAGAGCCCATTGAAAGTACCAAGCAATAACAAGGCAAACACAGTCAAGAGAGAATTACCAGTTGCCAGGATGGCAGAGCGGTCTAAGGCGTTGCGTTCAGGTCGCAGTCTCCCCAGGAGGCGTGGGTTCGAATCCCACCTCAGACAGAGCCCATTGAAAGTACCAAGCAATAACAAAGCAAACAAAGTCAAGAGAGCATTACCAGTTGCCAGGATGGCAGAGCGGTCTAAGGCGTTGCGTTCAGGTCGCAGTCTCCCCAGGAGGCGTGGGTTCGAATCCCACCTCAGACAGAGCCCATTGAAAGTACCAAGCAATAACAAAGCAAACACAGTCAAGAGAGCATTACCAGTTGCCAGGATGGCAGAGCAGTCTAAGGCGTTGCGTTCAGATCGCAGTCCCCCCAGGAGGCGTGGGTTCGAATCCCGCCTCAGACAGTGCCCATTGAAAGTACCAAGCAATAATAAAAGCAAACACAGTCAAGAGAGCATTACCAGTTGCCAGGATGGCAGAGCGGTCTAAGGCGTTGCGTTCAGGTCGCAGTCTCCCCAGGAGGCGTGGGTTCGAATCCCGCCTCAGACATTGCCCATTGAAAGTACCAAGCAAGAACAAAGCAAACACATTCAAGAGAGCATTACCAGCTGCCAGGATGGCAGAGCGGTCTAAGGCGTTGCGTTCAGATCGCAGTCTCCCCAGGAGGCGTGGGTTCGAATCCCGCCTCAGACAGTGCCCATTGAAAGTACCAAGCAATAATAAAGCAAACACAGTCAAGAGAGCATTACCAGTTGCCAGGATGGCAGAGCAGTCTAAGGCGTTGCGTTCAGATCGCAGTCCCCCCAGGAGGCGTGGGTTCGAATCCCGCCTCAGACAGTGCCCATTGAAAGTACCAAGCAATAATAAAGCAAACACAGTCAAGAGAGCATTACCAGTTGCCAGGATGGCAGAGCGGTCTAAGGCGTTGCGTTCAGGTCGCAGTCTCCCCAGGAGGCGTGGGTTCGAATCCCAAGAACAAAGCAAACACATTCAAGAGAGCATTACCAGATGCCAGGATGGCAGAGCGGTCTAAGGCGTTGCGTTCAGGTCGCAGTCTCCCCAGGAGGCGTGGGTTCGAATCCCTCCTCAGACAGAGCCCATTGAAAGTACCAAGCAATAACAAAGCAAACACAGTCAAGAGAGCATTACCAGGTGCCAGGATGGCAGAGTGGTCAAAGACGCTGCGTTCAGGTCGCAGTCTCCCCAGGAGTCGTGGGTTCGAATCCCGCCTCCGACAGAGCCCATTGAAAGTACCAAGCAAGAACAAAGCTAACACAGTCAAGAGAGCATTACCAGCTGCCAGGATGGCAGAGCGGTCTAAGGCGTTGCGTTCAGGTCGCAGTCTCCCCAGGAGGCGTGGGTTTGAATCCCGCCTCAGACATTGCCCATTGAAAGTACCAAGCAAGAACAAAGCAAACACATTCAAGAGAGCATTACCAGCTGCCAGGATGGCAGAGCGGTCTAAGGCGTTGCGTTCAGATCGCAGTCTCCCCAGGAGGCGTGGGTTCGAATCCCGCCTCAGACAGTGCCCATTGAAAGTACCAAGCAATAATAAAGCAAACACAGTCAAGAGAGCATTACCAGTTGCCAGGATGGCAGAGCAGTCTAAGGCGTTGCGTTCAGATCGCAGTCCCCCCAGGAGGCGTGGGTTCGAATCCCGCCTCAGACAGTGCCCATTGAAAGTACCAAGCAATAATAAAGCAAACACAGTCAAGAGAGCATTACCAGTTGCCAGGATGGCAGAGCGGTCTAAGGCGTTGCGTTCAGGTCGCAGTCTCCCCAGGAGGCGTGGGTTCGAATCCCAAGAACAAAGCAAACACATTCAAGAGAGCATTACCAGATGCCAGGATGGCAGAGCGGTCTAAGGCGTTGCGTTCAGGTCGCAGTCTCCCCAGGAGGCGTGGGTTCGAATCCCACCTCAGACAGAGCCCATTGAAAGTACCAAGCAATAACAAAGCAAACACAGTCAAGAGAGCTTTACCAGTTGCCAGGATGGCAGAGCGGTCTAAGGCGTTGCATTCAGGTCGCAGTCTCCCCAGGAGGCGTGGGTTTGAATCCCACCTCAGACAGAGCCCATTGAAAGTACCAAGCAAGAACAAAGCAAACAAAGTCAAGAGAGCATTACCAGTTGCCAGGATGGCAGAGCGGTCTAAGGCGTTGCGTTCAGGTCGCAGTCTCCCCAGGAGGCGTGGGTTCGAATCCCACCTCAGACAGAGCCCATTGAAAGTACCAAGCAATAACAAAGCAAACACAGTCAAGAGAGAATTACCAGTTGCCAGGATGGCAGAGCGGTCTAAGGCGTTGCGTTCAGGTCGCAGTCTCTCCAGGAGGCGTGGGTTCGAATCCCACCTCAGACAGAGCCCATTGAAAGTACCAAGCAATAACAAAGCAAACACAGTCAAGAGAGAATTACCAGTTGCCAGGATGGCAGAGCGGTCTAAGGCGTTGCGTTCAGGTCGCAGTAACCCCAGGAGGCGGGGGTTCGAATCCCACCTCAGACAGAGCCCATTGAAAGTACCAAGCAATAACAAAGCAAACACAGTCAAGAGAGCATTACCAGCTGCCAGGATGGCAGTGTGTTCTAAGGCGTTGCGTTCAGGTCGCAGTCTCCCCAGGAGGCGTGGGTTCGAATCCCGCTTCCGACAGAGCCCATTGAAAGTACCAGCAAGAACAAAGCAAACACATTCAAGAGAGCATTACCAGGTGCCAGGATGGCAGAGTGGTCAAAGACGCTGCGTTCAGGTCGCAGTCTCCCCAGGAGTCGTGGGTTCGAATTCCGCCTCCGACAGAGCCCATTGAAAGTACCAAGCAAGAACAAAGCTAACACAGTCAAGAGAGCATTACCAGCTGCCAGGATGGCAGAGCGGTCTAAGGCGTTGCATTCAGGTCGCAGTCTCCCCAGGAGGCGTGGGTTCGAATCCCACCTCAGACAGAGCCCATTGAAAGTACCAAGCAATAACAAAGCAAACACAGTCAAGAGAGAATTACCAGTTGCCAGGATGGCAGAGCGGTCTAAGGCGTTGCGTTCAGGTCGCAGTCTCCCCAGGAAGCGTGGGTTCGAATCCCACCTCAGACAGAGCCCATTGAAAGTACCAAGCAATAACAAAGCAAACACAGTCAAGAGAGAATTACCAGTTGCCAGGATGGCAGAGCGGTCTAAGGCGTTGCGTTCAGGTCGCAGTCTCCCCAGGAGTCGTGGGTTCGAATCCCACCTCAGACAGTGCCCATTGAAAGTACCAAGCAATAATAAAGCAAACACAGTCAAGAGAGCATTACCAGTTGCCAGGATGGCAGAGCAGTCTAAGGCGTTGCGTTCAGATCGCAGTCCCCCCAGGAGGCGTGGGTTCGAATCCCGCCTCAGACAGTGCCCATTGAAAGTACCAAGCAATAATAAAGCAAACACAGTCAAGAGAGCATTACCAGTTGCCAGGATGGCAGAGCGGTCTAAGGCGTTGCGTTCAGGTCGCAGTCTCCCCAGGAGGCGTGGGTTCGAATCCCGCCTCAGACATTGCCCATTGAAAGTACCAAGCAAGAACAAAGCAAACACATTCAAGAGAGCATTACCAGCTACCAGGATGGCAGAGCGGTCTAAGGCGTTGCGTTCAGATCGCAGTCTCCCCAGGAGGCGTGGGTTCGAATCCCGCCTCAGACAGTGCCCATTGAAAGTACCAAGCAATAATAAAGCAAACACAGTCAAGAGAGCATTACCAGTTGCCAGGATGGCAGAGCAGTCTAAGGCGTTGCGTTCAGATCGCAGTCCCCCCAGGAGGCGTGGGTTCGAATCCCGCCTCAGACAGTGCCCATTGAAAGTACCAAGCAATAATAAAGCAAACACAGTCAAGAGAGCATTACCAGTTGCCAGGATGGCAGAGCGGTCTAAGGCGTTGCGTTCAGGTCGCAGTCTCCCCAGGAGGCGTGGGTTCGAATCCCAAGAACAAAGCAAACACATTCAAGAGAGCATTACCAGTTGCCAGGATGGCAGAGCGGTCTAAGGCGTTGCGTTCAGGTCGCAGTCTCCCCAGGAGGCGTGGGTTCGAATCCCACCTCAGACAGAGCCCATTGAAAGTACCAAGCAATAACAAAGCAAACACAGTCAAGAGAGCTTTACCAGTTGCCAGGATGGCAGAGCGGTCTAAGGCGTTGCATTCAGGTCGCAGTCTCCCCAGGAGGCGTGGGTTTGAATCCCACCTCAGACAGAGCCCATTGAAAGTACCAAGCAATAACAAAGCAAACAAAGTCAAGAGAGCATTACCAG
This sequence comes from Idiotropiscis lumnitzeri, assembly GCF_059441095.1. Classification (NCBI taxonomy): domain Eukaryota; kingdom Metazoa; phylum Chordata; class Actinopteri; order Syngnathiformes; family Syngnathidae; genus Idiotropiscis; species Idiotropiscis lumnitzeri. Next base: position 1,348,996 of record NW_028283562.1, on the reverse strand, counting down.
TTGCCAGGATGGCAGAGCGGTCTAAGGCGTTGCGTTCAGGTCGCAGTCTCCCCAGGAGGCGTGGGTTCGAATCCCACCTCAGACAGAGCCCATTGAAAGTACCAAGCAATAACAAAGCAAACACAGTCAAGAGAGAATTACCAGTTGCCAGGATGGCAGAGCGGTCTAAGGCGTTGCGTTCAGGTCGCAGTCTCCCCAGGAGTCGTGGGTTCGAATCCCACCTCAGACAGTGCCCATTGAAAGTACCAAGCAATAATAAAGCAAACACAGTCAAGAGAGCATTACCAGTTGCCAGGATGGCAGAGCAGTCTAAGGCGTTGCGTTCAGATCGCAGTCCCCCCAGGAGGCGTGGGTTCGAATCCCGCCTCAGACAGTGCCCATTGAAAGTACCAAGCAATAATAAAGCAAACACAGTCAAGAGAGCATTACCAGTTGCCAGGATGGCAGAGCGGTCTAAGGCGTTGCGTTCAGGTCGCAGTCTCCCCAGGAGGCGTGGGTTCGAATCCCGCCTCAGACATTGCCCATTGAAAGTACCAAGCAAGAACAAAGCAAACACATTCAAGAGAGCATTACCAGCTACCAGGATGGCAGAGCGGTCTAAGGCGTTGCGTTCAGATCGCAGTCTCCCCAGGAGGCGTGGGTTCGAATCCCGCCTCAGACAGTGCCCATTGAAAGTACCAAGCAATAATAAAGCAAACACAGTCAAGAGAGCATTACCAGTTGCCAGGATGGCAGAGCAGTCTAAGGCGTTGCGTTCAGATCGCAGTCCCCCCAGGAGGCGTGGGTTCGAATCCCGCCTCAGACAGTGCCCATTGAAAGTACCAAGCAATAATAAAGCAAACACAGTCAAGAGAGCATTACCAGTTGCCAGGATGGCAGAGCGGTCTAAGGCGTTGCGTTCAGGTCGCAGTCTCCCCAGGAGGCGTGGGTTCGAATCCCAAGAACAAAGCAAACACATTCAAGAGAGCATTACCAGATGCCAGGATGGCAGAGCGGTCTAAGGCGTTGCGTTCAGGTCGCAGTCTCCCCAGGAGGCGTGGGTTCGAATCCCACCTCAGACAGAGCCCATTGAAAGTACCAAGCAATAACAAAGCAAACACAGTCAAGAGAGCATTACCAGGTGCCAGGATGGCAGAGTGGTCAAAGACGCTGCGTTCAGGTCGCAGTCTCCCCAGGAGTCGTGGGTTCGAATCCCGCCTCCGACAGAGCCCATTGAAAGTACCAAGCAAGAACAAAGCTAACACAGTCAAGAGAGCATTACCAGCTGCCAGGATGGCAGAGCGGTCTAAGGCGTTGCGTTCAGGTCGCAGTCTCCCCAGGAGGCGTGGGTTTGAATCCCGCCTCAGACATTGCCCATTGAAAGTACCAAGCAAGAACAAAGCAAACACATTCAAGAGAGCATTACCAGCTGCCAGGATGGCAGAGCGGTCTAAGGCGTTGCGTTCAGATCGCAGTCTCCCCAGGAGGCGTGGGTTCGAATCCCGCCTCAGACAGTGCCCATTTAAAGTACCAAGCAATAATAAAGCAAACACAGTCAAGAGAGCATTACCAGTTGCCAGGATGGCAGAGCAGTCTAAGGCGTTGCGTTCAGATCGCAGTCCCCCCAGGAGGCGTGGGTTCGAATCCCGCCTCAGACAGTGCCCATTGAAAGTACCAAGCAATAATAAAGCAAACACAGTCAAGAGAGCATTACCAGTTGCCAGGATGGCAGAGCGGTCTAAGGCGTTGCGTTCAGGTCGCAGTCTCCCCAGGAGGCGTGGGTTCGAATCCCACCTCAGACAGAGCCCATTGAAAGTACCAAGCAATAACAAAGCAAACACAGTCAAGAGAGCTTTACCAGTTGCCAGGATGGCAGAGCGGTCTAAGGCGTTGCATTCAGGTCGCAGTCTCCCCAGGAGGCGTGGGTTTGAATCCCACCTCAGACAGAGCCCATTGAAAGTACCAAGCAATAACAAAGCAAACAAAGTCAAGAGAGCATTACCAGTTGCCAGGATGGCAGAGCGGTCTAAGGCGTTGCGTTCAGGTCGCAGTCTCCCCAGGAGGCGTGGGTTCGAATCCCACCTCAGACAGAGCCCATTGAAAGTACCAAGCAATAACAAAGCAAACACAGTCAAGAGAGAATTACCAGTTGCCAGGATGGCAGAGCGGTCTAAGGCGTTGCGTTCAGGTCGCAGTCTCCCCAGGAGGCGTGGGTTCGAATCCCACCTCAGACAGAGCCCATTGAAAGTACAAAGCAATAACAAAGCAAACACAGTCAAGAGAGAATTACCAGTTGCCAGGATGGCAGAGCGGTCTAAGGCGTTGCGTTCAGGTCGCAGTAACCCCAGGAGGCGTGGGTTCGAATCCCACCTCAGACAGAGCCCATTGAAAGTACCAAGCAATAACAAAGCAAACACAGTCAAGAGAGCATTACCAGCTGCCAGGATGGCAGTGTGTTCTAAGGCGTTGCGTTCAGGTCGCAGTCTCCCCAGGAGGCGTGGGTTCGAATCCCGCTTCCGACAGAGCCCATTGAAAGTACCAGCAAGAACAAAGCAAACACATTCAAGAGAGCATTACCAGGTGCCAGGATGGCAGAGTGGTCAAAGACGCTGCGTTCAGGTCGCAGTCTCCCCAGGAGTCGTGGGTTCGAATTCCGCCTCCGACAGAGCCCATTGAAAGTACCAAGCAAGAACAAAGCTAACACAGTCAAGAGAGCATTACCAGCTGCCAGGATGGCAGAGCGGTCTAAGGCGTTGCGTTCAGATCGCAGTCTCCCCAGGAGTCGTGGGTTCGAATCCCGCCTCAGACAGTGCCCATTGAAAGTACCAAACAATAATAAAGCAAACACAGTCAAGAGAGCATTACCAGTTGCCAGGATGGCAGAGCAGTCTAAGGCGTTGCGTTCAGATCGCAGTCCCCCCAGGAGGCGTGGGTTCGAATCCCGCCTCAGACAGTGCCCATTGAAAGTACCAAGCAATAATAAAGCAAACACAGTCAAGAGAGCATTACCAGTTGCCAGGATGGCAGAGCGGTCTAAGGCGTTGCGTTCAGGTCGCAGTCTCCCCAGGAGGCGTGGGTTCGAATCCCACCTCAGACAGAGCCCATTGAAAGTACCAAGCAATAATAAAGCAAACACAGTCAAGAGAGAATTACCAGTTGCCAGGATGGCAGAGCGGTCTAAGGCGTTGCGTTCAGGTCGCAGTCTCCCCAGGAGGCGTGGGTTCGAATCCCACCTCAGACAGAGCCCATTGAAAGTACCAAGCAATAACAAAGCAAACACAGTCAAGAGAGAATTACCAGTTGCCAGGATGGCAGAGCGGTCTAAGGCGTTGCGTTCAGGTCGCAGTCTCCCCAGGAGGCGTGGGTTCGAATCCCACCTCAGACAGAGCCCATTGAAAGTACCAAGCAATAACAAAGCAAACACAGTCAAGAGAGAATTACCAGTTGCCAGGATGGCAGAGCGGTCTAAGGCGTTGCGTTCAGGTCGCAGTCTCCCCAGGAGGCGTGGGTTCGAATCCCACCTCAGACAGAGCCCATTGAAAGTACCAAGCAATAACAAAGCAAACACAGTCAAGAGAGCATTACCAGCTGCCAGGATGGCAGTGTGTTCTAAGGCGTTGCGTTCAGGTCACAGTCTCCCCAGGAGGCGTGGGTTCGAATCCAGCTTCAGACAGAGCCCATTGAAAGTACCAGCAAGAACAAAGCAAACACATTCAAGAGAGCATTACCAGGTGCCAGGATGGCAGAGTGGTCAAAGACACTGCGTTCAGGTCGCAGTCTCCCCAGGAGGCGTGGGTTCGAATCCCGCCTCCGACAGAGCCCATTGAAAGTACCAAGCAAGAACAAAGCTAACACAGTCAAGAGAGCATTACCAGCTGCCAGGATGGCAGAGCGGTCTAAGGCGTTGCGTTCAGGTCGCAGTCTCCCCAGGAGGCGTGGGTTAGAATCCCGCCTCAGACATTGCCCATTGAAAGTACCAAGCAAGAACAAAGCAAACACATTCAAGAGAGCATTACCAGCTGCCAGGATGGCAGAGCGGTCTAAGCCTTAGACTCTAAGGCGTTGCGTTCAGATCGCAGTCTCCCCAGGAGGCGTGGGTTCGAATCCCGCCTCAGACAGTGCCCATTGAAAGTACCAAGCAATAATAAAGCAAACACAGTCAAGAGAGCATTACCAGTTGCCAGGATGGCAGAGCGGTCCAAGGCGTTGCGTTCAGGTCGCAGTCTCCCCAGGAGTCGTGGGTTCGAATCCCACCTCAGACAGAGCCCATTGAAAGTACCAAGCAAGAACAAAGCAAACACAGTCAAGAGAGATGTACCAGTTGCCAGGATGGCAGAGCGGTCTAAGGCGTTGCGTTCAGATCGCAGTCTCCCCAGGAGGCGTGGGTTCGAATCCCGCCTCCGACAGAGCCCATTGAAAGTACCAAGCAAGAACAAAGCTAACACAGTCAAGAGAGCATTACCAGTTGCCAGGATGGCAGAGCGGTTTAAGGCGTTGCGTTCAGGTCGCAGTCTCCCCAGGAGGCGTGGGTTCGAATCCCACCTCAGACAGAGCCCATTGAAAGTACTAAGCAATAACAAAGCAAACACAGTAAAGAGAGCATTACCAGTTGCCAGGATGGCAGAGCGGTCTAAGGCGTTGCGTTCAGGTCGCAGTCTCCCCAGGAGGCGTGAGTTCGAATCCCGCCTCAGACAGTGCCCATTGAAAGTACCAAGCAATAATAAAGCAAACACAGTAAAGAGAGCATTACCAGTTGCCAGGATGGCAGAGCGGTCTAAGGCGTTGCGTTCAGGTCGCAGTCTCCCCAGGAGACGTGGGTTCGAATCCCGCCTCAGACAGAGCCCATTGAAAGTACCAAGCAATAACAAAGCAAACACAGTCAAGAGAGCATTACCAGTTGCCAGGATGGCAGAGCAGTCTAAGGCGTTGCGTTCAGATCGCAGTCCCCCCAGGAGGCGTGGGTTCGAATCCCGCCTCAGACAGTGCCCATTGAAAGTACCAAGCAATAATAAAGCAAACACAGTCAAGAGAGCATTACCAGTTGCCAGGATGGCAGAGCGGTCTAAGGCGTTGCATTCAGGTCGCAGTCTCCCCAGGAGGCGTGGGTTCGAATCCCACCTCAGACAGAGCCCATTGAAAGTACCAAGCAATAACAAAGCAAACACAGTCAAGAGAGAATTACCAGTTGCCAGGATGGCAGAGCGGTCTAAGGCGTTGCGTTCAGGTCGCAGTCTCCCCAGGAGGCGTGAGTTCGAATCCCGCCTCAGACAGTGCCCATTGAAAGTACCAAGCAATAATAAAGCAAACACAGTAAAGAGAACATTACCAGTTGCCAGGATGGCAGAGCGGTCTAAGGCGTTGCGTTCAGGTTACAGTCTCCCCAGGAGACGTGGGTTCGAATCCCATTTCAGACAGAGCCCATTGAAAGTACCAGCAAGAACAAAGCAAACACATTCAAGAGAGCATTACCAGGTGCCAGGATGGCAGAGCGGTCAAAGACGCTGCGTTCAGGTCGCAGTCTCCCCAGGAGACGTGGGTTCGAATCCCGCCTCAGACAGAGCCCATTGAAAGTACCAAGCAATAACAAAGCAAACACAGTCAAGAGAGCATTACCAGCTGCCAGGATGGCAGTGTGTTCTAAGGCGTTGCGTTCAGGTCGCAGTCACCCCAGGAGGCGTGGGTTCGAATCCCACCTCAGACAGAGCCCATTGAAAGTACCAAGCAATAACAAAGCAAACACAGTCAAGAGAGAATTACCAGATGCCAGGATGGCAGAGCAGTCTAAGGCGTTGCGTTCAGGTCGCAGTAACCCCAGGAGGCGTGGGTTGGAATCCCACCTCAGACAGAGCCCATTGAAAGTACCAAGCAATAACAAAGCAAACACAGTCAAGAGAGCATTACCAGCTGCCAGGATGGCAGTGTGTTCTAAGGCGTTGCGTTCAGGTCGCAGTCTCCCCAGGAGGCGTGGGTTCGAATCCCGCTTCCGACAGAGCCCATTGAAAGTACCAGCAAGAACAAAGCAAACACATTCAAGAGAGCATTACCAGGTGCCAGGATGGCAGAGTGGTCAAAGACGCTGCGTTCAGGTCGCAGTCTCCCCAGGAGTCGTGGGTTCGAATCCCGCCTCCGACAGAGCCCATTGAAAGTACCAAGCAAGAACAAAGCTAACACAGTCAAGAGAGCATTACCAGCTGCCAGGATGGCAGAGCGGTCTAAGGCGTTGCGTTCAGGTCGCAGTCTCCCCAGGAGGCGTGGGTTCGAATCCCGCCTCAGACATTGCCCATTGAAAGTACCAAGCAAGAACAAAGCAAACACATTCAAGAGAGCATTACCAGCTGCCAGGATGGCAGAGCGGTCTAAGGCGTTGCGTTCAGATCGCAGTCTCCCCAGGAGTCGTGGGTTCGAATCCCACCTCAGACAGTGCCCATTGAAAGTACCAAGCAATAATAAAGCAAACACAGTCAAGAGAGCATTACCAGTTGCCAGGATGGCAGAGCAGTCTAAGGCGTTGCGTTCAGATCGCAGTCCCCCCAGGAGGCGTGGGTTCGAATCCCGCCTCAGACAGTGACCATTGAAAGTACCAAGCAATAATAAAGCAAACACAGTCAAGAGAGCATTACCAGTTGCCAGGATGGCAGAGCGGTCTAAGGCGTTGCGTTCAGGTCGCAGTCTCCCCAGGAGGCGTGGGTTCGAATCCCACCTCAGACAGAGCCCATTGAAAGTACCAAGCAATAATAAAGCAAACACAGTCAAGAGAGAATTACCAGTTGCCAGGATGGCAGAGCGGTCTAAGGCGTTGCGTTCAGGTCGCAGTCTCCCCAGGAGGCGTGGGTTCGAATCCCACCTCAGACAGTGCCCATTGAAAGTACTAAGCAATAACAAAGCAAACACAGTCAAGAGAGAATTACCAGTTGCCAGGATGGCAGAGCGGTCTAAGGCGTTGCGTTCAGGTCGCAGTAACCCCAGGAGGCGTGGGTTCGAATCCCACCTCAGACAGAGCCCATTGAAAGTACCAAGCAATAACAAAGCAAACACAGTCAAGAGAGCATTACCAGCTGCAAGGATGGCAGTGTGTTCTAAGGCGTTGCGTTCAGGTCGCAGTCTCCCCAGGAGGCGTGGGTTCGAATCCCGCTTCAGAAAGAGCCCATTGAAAGTACCAGCAAGAACAAAGCAAACACATTCAAGAGAGCATTACCAGGTGCCAGGATGGCAGAGTGGTCAAAGACGCTGCGTTCAGGTCGCAGTCTCCCCAGGAGGCGTGGGTTCGAATCCCGCCTCCGACACAGCCCATTGAAAGTACCAAGCAAGAACAAAGCTAACACAGTCAAGAGAGCATTCCCAGCTGCCAGGATGGCAGAGCGGTCTAAGGCGTTGCGTTCAGGTCGCAGTAACCCCAGGAGGCGTGGGTTGGAATCGCACCTCAGACAGAGCCCATTGAAAGTACCAAGCAATAACAAAGCAAACACAGTCAAGAGAGCATTACCAGCTGCCAGGATGGCAGTGTGTTCTAAGGCGTTGCGTTCAGGTCGCAGTCTCCCCAGGAGGCGTGGGTTCGAATCCCGCTTCCGACAGAGCCCATTGAAAGTACCAGCAAGAACAAAGCAAACACATTCAAGAGAGCATTACCAGGTGCCAGGATGGCAGAGTGGTCAAAGACGCTGCGTTCAGGTCGCAGTCTCCCCAGGAGTCGTGGGTTCGAATCCCGCCTCCGACAGAGCCCATTGAAAGTACCAAGCAAGAACAAAGCTAACACAGTCAAGAGAGCATTACCAGCTGCCAGGATGGCAGAGCGGTCTAAGGCGTTGCGTTCAGGTCGCAGTCTCCCCAGGAGGCGTGGGTTCGAATCCCGCCTCAGACATTGCCCATTGAAAGTACCAAGCAAGAACAAAGCAAACACATTCAAGAGAGCATTACCAGCTGCCAGGATGGCAGAGCGGTCTAAGGCGTTGCGTTCAGATCGCAGTCTCCCCAGGAGTCGTGGGTTTGAATCCCGCCTCAGACAGTGCCCATTGAAAGTACCAAACAATAATAAAGCAAACACAGTCAAGAGAGCATTACCAGTTGCCAGGATGGCAGAGCAGTCTAAGGCGTTGCGTTCAGATCGCAGTCCCCCCAGGAGGCGTGGGTTCGAATCCCGCCTCAGACAGTGCCCATTGAAAGTACCAAGCAATAATAAAGCAAACACAGTCAAGAGAGCATTACCAGTTGCCAGGATGGCAGAGCGGTCTAAGGCGTTGCGTTCAGGTCGCAGTCTCCCCAGGAGGCGTGGGTTCGAATCCCACCTCAGACAGAGCCCATTGAAAGTACCAAGCAATAACAAAGCAAACACAGTCAAGAGAGAATTACCAGTTGCCAGGATGGCAGAGCGGTCTAAGGCGTTGCATTCAGGTCGCAGTCTCTCCAGGAGGCGTGGGTTCGAATCCCACCTCAGACAGAGCCCATTGAAAGTACCAAGCAATAACAAAGCAAACACAGTCAAGAGAGAATTACCAGTTGCCAGGATGGCAGAGCGGTCTAAGGCGTTGCGTTCAGGTCGCAGTAACCCCAGGAGGCGTGGGTTCGAATCCCGCCTCAGACAGTGCCCATTGAAAGTACCAAACAATAATAAAGCAAACACAGTCAAGAGAGCATTACCAGTTGCCAGGATGGCAGAGCAGTCTAAGGCGTTGCGTTCAGATCGCAGTCCCCCCAGGAGGCGTGGGTTCGAATCCCGCCTCAGACAGTGCCCATTGAAAGTACCAAGCAATAATAAAGCAAACACAGTCAAGAGAGCATTACCAGTTGCCAGGATGGCAGAGCGGTCTAAGGCGTTGCGTTCAGGTCGCAGTCTCCCCAGGAGGCGTGGGTTCGAATCCCACCTCAGACAGAGCCCATTGAAAGTACCAAGCAATAATAAAGCAAACACAGTCAAGAGAGAATTACCAGTTGCCAGGATGGCAGAGCGGTCTAAGGCGTTGCGTTCAGGTCGCAGTCTCCCCAGGAGGCGTGGGTTCGAATCCCACCTCAGACAGAGCCCATTGAAAGTACCAAGCAATAACAAAGCAAACACAGTCAAGAGAGAATTACCAGTTGCCAGGATGGCAGAGCGGTCTAAGGCGTTGCGTTCAGGTCGCAGTCTCCCCAGGAGGCGTGGGTTCGAATCCCACCTCAGACAGAGCCCATTCAAAGTACCAAGCAATAACAAAGCAAACACAGTCAAGAGAGAATTACCAGTTGCCAGGATGGCAGAGCGGTCTAAGGCGTTGCGTTCAGGTCGCAGTCTCCCCAGGAGGCGTGGGTTCGAATCCCACCTCAGACAGAGCCCATTGAAAGTACCAAGCAATAACAAAGCAAACACAGTCAAGAGAGCATTACCAGCTGCCAGGATGGCAGTGTGTTCTAAGGCGTTGCGTTCAGGTCGCAGTCTCCCCAGGAGGCATGGGTTCGAATCCCGCTTCAGACAGAGCCCATTGAAAGTACCAGCAAGAACAAAGCAAACACATTCAAGAGAGCATTACCAGGTGCCAGGATGGCAGAGTGGTCAAAGACACTGCGTTCAGGTCGCAGTCTCCCCAGGAGGCGTGGGTTCGAATCCCGCCTCCGACAGAGCCCATTGAAAGTACCAAGCAAGAACAAAGCTAACACAGTCAAGAGAGCATTACCAGCTGCCAGGATGGCAGAGCGGTCTAAGGCGTTGCGTTCAGGTCGCAGTCTCCCCAGGAGGCGTGGGTTAGAATCCCGCCTCAGACATTGCCCATTGAAAGTACCAAGCAAGAACAAAGCAAACACATTCAAGAGAGCATTACCAGCTGACAGGATGGCAGAGCGGTCTAAGCCTTAGACTCTAAGGCGTTGCGTTCAGATCGCAGTCTCCCCAGGAGGCGTGGGTTCGAATCCCGCCTCAGACAGTGCCCATTGAAAGTACCAAGCAATAATAAAGCAAACACAGTCAAGAGAGCATTACCAGTTGCCAGGATGGCAGAGCGGTCCAAGGCGTTGCGTTCAGGTCGCAGTCTCCCCAGGAGTCGTGGGTTCGAATCCCACCTCAGACAGAGCCCATTGAAAGTACCAAGCAAGAACAAAGCAAACACAGTCAAGAGAGATGTACCAGTTGCCAGGATGGCAGAGCGGTCTAAGGCGTTGCGTTCAGATCGCAGTCTCCCCAGGAGGCGTGGGTTCGAATCCCGCCTCCGACAGAGCCCATTGAAAGTACCAAGCAAGAACAAAGCAAACACAGTCAAGAGAGCATTACCAGCTGCCAGGATGGCAGTGTGTTCTAAGGCGTTGCGTTCAGGTCGCAGTCTCCCCAGGAGGCGTGGGTTCGAATCCCACCTCAGACAGTGCCCATTGAAAGTACTAAGCAATAACAAAGCAAACACAGTCAAGAGAGAATTACCAGTTGCCAGGATGGCAGAGCGGTCTAAGGCGTTGCGTTCAGGTCGCAGTAACCCCAGGAGGCGTGGGTTCGAATCCCACCTCAGACAGAGCCCATTGAAAGTACCAAGCAATAACAAAGCAAACACAGTCAAGAGAGCATTACCAGCTGCAAGGATGGCAGTGTGTTCTAAGGCGTTGCGTTCAGGTCGCAGTCTCCCCAGGAGGCGTGGGTTCGAATCCCGCTTCAGAAAGAGCCCATTGAAAGTACCAGCAAGAACAAAGCAAACACATTCAAGAGAGCATTACCAGGTGCCAGGATGGCAGAGTGGTCAAAGACGCTGCGTTCAGGTCGCAGTCTCCCCAGGAGGCGTGGGTTCGAATCCCGCCTCCGACACAGCCCATTGAAAGTACCAAGCAAGAACAAAGCTAACACAGTCAAGAGAGCATTCCCAGCTGCCAGGATGGCAGAGCGGTCTAAGGCGTTGCGTTCAGGTCGCAGTAACCCCAGGAGGCGTGGGTTGGAATCGCACCTCAGACAGAGCCCATTGAAAGTACCAAGCAATAACAAAGCAAACACAGTCAAGAGAGCATTACCAGCTGCCAGGATGGCAGTGTGTTCTAAGGCGTTGCGTTCAGGTCGCAGTCTCCCCAGGAGGCGTGGGTTCGAATCCCGCTTCCGACAGAGCCCATTGAAAGTACCAGCAAGAACAAAGCAAACACATTCAAGAGAGCATTACCAGGTGCCAGGATGGCAGAGTGGTCAAAGACGCTGCGTTCAGGTCGCAGTCTCCCCAGGAGTCGTGGGTTCGAATCCCGCCTCCGACAGAGCCCATTGAAAGTACCAAGCAAGAACAAAGCTAACACAGTCAAGAGAGCATTACCAGCTGCCAGGATGGCAGAGCGGTCTAAGGCGTTGCGTTCAGGTCGCAGTCTCCCCAGGAGGCGTGGGTTCGAATCCCGCCTCAGACATTGCCCATTGAAAGTACCAAGCAAGAACAAAGCAAACACATTCAAGAGAGCATTACCAGCTGCCAGGATGGCAGAGCGGTCTAAGGCGTTGCGTTCAGATCGCAGTCTCCCCAGGAGTCGTGGGTTTGAATCCCGCCTCAGACAGTGCCCATTGAAAGTACCAAACAATAATAAAGCAAACACAGTCAAGAGAGCATTACCAGTTGCCAGGATGGCAGAGCGGTCTAAGGCGTTGCGTTCAGGTCGCAGTCTCCCCAGGAGGCGTGGGTTTGAATCCCACCTCAGACAGAGCCCATTGAAAGTACCAAGCAATAACAAAGCAAACAAAGTCAAGAGAGCATTACCAGTTGCCAGGATGGCAGAGCGGTCTAAGGCGTTGCGTTCAGGTCGCAGTCTCCCCAGGAGGCGTGGGTTCGAATCCCAAGAACAAAGCAAACACATTCAAGAGAGCATTACCAGTTGCCAGGATGGCAGAGCGGTCTAAAGCGTTGCGTTCAGGTCGCAGTCTCCCCAGGAGGCGTGGGTTCGAATCCCACCTCAGACAGAGCCCATTGAAAGTACCAAGCAATAACAAAGCAAACAAAGTCAAGAGAGCATTACCAGTTGCCAGGATGGCAGAGCGGTCTAAGGCGTTGCGTTCAGGTCGCAGTCTCCCCAGGAGGCGTGGGTTCGAATCCCACCTCAGACAGAGCCCATTGAAAGTACCAAGCAATAACAAAGCAAACACAGTCAAGAGAGAATTACCAGTTGCCAGGATGGCAGAGCGGTCTAAGGCGTTGCGTTCAGGTCGCAGTCTCCCCAGGAGGCGTGGGTTCGAATCCCACCTCAGACAGAGCCCATTGAAAGTACCAAGCAATAACAAAGCAAACACAGTCAAGAGAGAATTACCAGTTGCCAGGATGGCAGAGCGGTCTAAGGCGTTGCGTTCAGGTCGCAGTAACCCCAGGAGGCGTGGGTTCGAATCCCACCTCAGACAGAGCCCATTGAAAGTACCAAGCAATAACAAAGCAAACACAGTCAAGAGAGCATTACCAGTTGCCAGGATGGCAGAGCGGTCTAAGGCGTTGCGTTCAGGTCGCAGTCTCCCCAGGAGGCGTGGGTTCGAATCCCGCCTCAGACATTGCCCATTGAAAGTACCAAGCAAGAACAAAGCAAACACATTCAAGAGAGCATTACCAGCTGCCAGGATGGCAGAGCGGTCTAAGGCGTTGCGTTCAGATCGCAGTCTCCCCAGGAGTCGTGGGTTCGAATCCCGCCTCAGACAGTGCCCATTGAAAGTACCAAACAATAATAAAGCAAACACAGTCAAGAGAGCATTACCAGTTGCCAGGATGGCAGAGCAGTCTAAGGCGTTGCGTTCAGATCGCAGTCCCCCCAGGAGGCGTGGGTTCGAATCCCGCCTCAGACAGTGCCCATTGAAAGTACCAAGCAATATTAAAGCAAACACAGTCAAGAGAGCATTACCAGTTGCCAGGATGGCAGAGCGGTCTAAGGCGTTGCGTTCAGGTCGCAGTCTCCCCAGGAGGCCTGGGTTCGAATCCCACCTCAGACAGAGCCCATTGAAAGTACCAAGCAATAACAAAGCAAACACAGTCAAGAGAGAATTACCAGTTGCCAGGATGGCAGAGCGGTCTAAGGCGTTGCGTTCAGGTCGCAGTCTCCCCAGGAGGCGTGGGTTCGAATCCCACCTCAGACAGAGCCCATTGAAAGTACCAAGCAATAACAAAGCAAACACAGTCAAGAGAGAATTACCAGTTGCCCGGATGGCAGAGCGGTCTAAGGCGTTGCGTTCAGGTCGCAGTAACCCCAGGAGGCGTGGGTTCGAATCGCACCTCAGACAGAGCCCATTGAAAGTACCAAGCAATAACAAAGCAAACACAGTCAAGAGAGCATTACCAGCTGCCAGGATGGCAGTGTGTTCTAAGGCGTTGCGTTCAGGTCACAGTCTCCCCAGGAGGCGTGGGTTCGAATCCCGCTTCAGACAGAGCCCATTGAAAGTACCAGCAAGAACAAAGCAAACACATTCAAGAGAGCATTACCAGGTGCCAGGATGGCAGAGTGGTCAAAGACGCTGCGTTCAGGTCGCAGTCTCCCCAGGAGGCGTGGGTTCGAATCCCGCCTCCGACAGAGCCCATTGAAAGTACCAAGCAAGAACAAAGCTAACACAGTCAAGAGAGCATTACCAGCTGCCAGGATGGCAGAGCGGTCTAAGGCGTTGCGTTCAGGTCGCAGTCTCCCCAGGAGGCGTGGGTTAGAATCCCGCCTCAGACATTGCCCATTGAAAGTACCAAGCAAGAACAAAGCAAACACATTCAAGAGAGCATTACCAGCTGCCAGGATGGCAGAGCGGTCTAAGGCGTTGCGTTCAGATCGCAGTCTCCCCAGGAGTCGTGGGTTTGAATCCCGCCTCAGACAGTGCCCATTGAAAGTACCAAACAATAATAAAGCAAACACAGTCAAGAGAGCATTACCAGTTGCCAGGATGGCAGAGCAGTCTAAGGCGTTGCGTTCAGATCGCAGTCCCCCCAGGAGGCGTGGGTTCGAATCCCGCCTCAGACAGTGCCCATTGAAAGTACCAAGCAATAATAAAGCAAACACAGTCAAGAGAGCATTACCAGTTGCCAGGATGGCAGAGCGGTCTAAGGCGTTGCGTTCAGGTCGCAGTCTCCCCAGGAGGCGTGGGTTCGAATCCCACCTCAGACAGAGCCCATTGAAAGTACCAAGCAATAACAAAGCAAACACAGTCAAGAGAGAATTACCAGTTGCCAGGATGGCAGAGCGGTCTAAGGCGTTGCGTTCAGGTCGCAGTCTCCCCAGGAGGCGTGGGTTCGAATCCCACCTCAGACAGAGCCCATTGAAAGTACCAAGCAATAACAAAGCAAACACAGTCAAGAGAGCATTACCAGTTGCCAGGATGGCAGAGCAGTCTAAGGCGTTGCGTTCAGATCGCAGTCCCCCCAGGAGGCGTGGGTTCGAATCCCGCCTCAGACAGTGCCCATTGAAAGTACCAAGCAATAATAAAAGCAAACACAGTCAAGAGAGCATTACCAGTTGCCAGGATGGCAGAGCGGTCTAAGGCGTTGCGTTCAGGTCGCAGTCTCCCCAGGAGGCGTGGGTTCGAATCCCGCCTCAGACATTGCCCATTGAAAGTACCAAGCAAGAACAAAGCAAACACATTCAAGAGAGCATTACCAGCTGCCAGGATGGCAGAGCGGTCTAAGGCGTTGCGTTCAGATTGCAGTCTCCCCAGGAGGCGTGGGTTCGAATCCCGCCTCAGACAGTGCCCATTGAAAGTACCAAGCAATAATAAAGCAAACACAGTCAAGAGAGCATTACCAGTTGCCAGGATGGCAGAGCAGTCTAAGGCGTTGCGTTCAGATCGCAGTCCCCCCAGGAGGCGTGGGTTCGAATCCCGCCTCAGACAGTGCCCATTGAAAGTACCAAGCAATAATAAAGCAAACACAGTCAAGAGAGCATTACCAGTTGCCAGGATGGCAGAGCGGTCTAAGGCGTTGCGTTCAGGTCGCAGTCTCCCCAGGAGGCGTGGGTTTGAATCCCACCTCAGACAGAGCCCATTGAAAGTACCAAGCAATAACAAAGCAAACAAAGTCAAGAGAGCATTACCAGTTGCCAGGATGGCAGAGCGGTCTAAGGCGTTGCGTTCAGGTCGCAGTCTCCCCAGGAGGCGTGGGTTCGAATCCCAAGAACAAAGCAAACACATTCAAGAGAGCATTACCAGTTGCCAGGATGGCAGAGCGGTCTAAAGCGTTGCGTTCAGGTCGCAGTCTCCCCAGGAGGCGTGGGTTCGAATCCCACCTCAGACAGAGCCCATTGAAAGTACCAAGCAATAACAAAGCAAACAAAGTCAAGAGAGCATTACCAGTTGCCAGGATGGCAGAGCGGTCTAAGGCGTTGCGTTCAGGTCGCAGTCTCCCCAGGAGGCGTGGGTTCGAATCCCACCTCAGACAGAGCCCATTGAAAGTACCAAGCAATAACAAAGCAAACACAGTCAAGAGAGAATTACCAGTTGCCAGGATGGCAGAGCGGTCTAAGGCGTTGCGTTCAGGTCGCAGTCTCCCCAGGAGGCGTGGGTTCGAATCCCACCTCAGACAGAGCCCATTGAAAGTACCAAGCAATAACAAAGCAAACACAGTCAAGAGAGAATTACCAGTTGCCAGGATGGCAGAGCGGTCTAAGGCGTTGCGTTCAGGTCGCAGTAACCCCAGGAGGCGTGGGTTCGAATCCCACCTCAGACAGAGCCCATTGAAAGTACCAAGCAATAACAAAGCAAACACAGTCAAGAGAGCATTACCAGCTGCCAGGATGGCAGTGTGTTCTAAGGCGTTGCGTTCAGGTCGCAGTCTCCCCAGGAGGCGTGGGTTCGAATCCCGCTTCCGACAGAGCCCATTGAAAGTACCAGCAAGAACAAAGCAAACACATTCAAGAGAGCATTACCAGGTGCCAGGATGGCAGAGTGGTCAAAGACGCTGCGTTCAGGTCGCAGTCTCCCCAGGAGTCGTGGGTTCGAATTCCGCCTCCGACAGAGCCCATTGAAAGTACCAAGCAAGAACAAAGCTAACACAGTCAAGAGAGCATTACCAGCTGCCAGGATGGCAGAGCGGTCTAAGGCGTTGCGTTCAGGTCGCAGTCTCCCCAGGAGGCGTGGGTTCGAATCCCGCCTCAGACATTGCCCATTGAAAGTACCAAGCAAGAACAAAGCAAACACATTCAAGAGAGCATTACCAGCTGCCAGGATGGCAGAGCGGTCTAAGGCGTTGCGTTCAGATCGCAGTCTCCCCAGGAGTCGTGGGTTCGAATCCCGCCTCAGACAGTGCCCATTGAAAGTACCAAACAATAATAAAGCAAACACAGTCAAGAGAGCATTACCAGTTGCCAGGATGGCAGAGCAGTCTAAGGCGTTGCGTTCAGATCGCAGTCCCCCCAGGAGGCGTGGGTTCGAATCCCGCCTCAGACAGTGCCCATTGAAAGTACCAAGCAATATTAAAGCAAACACAGTCAAGAGAGCATTACCAGTTGCCAGGATGGCAGAGCGGTCTAAGGCGTTGCGTTCAGGTCGCAGTCTCCCCAGGAGGCCTGGGTTCGAATCCCACCTCAGACAGAGCCCATTGAAAGTACCAAGCAATAACAAAGCAAACACAGTCAAGAGAGAATTACCAGTTGCCAGGATGGCAGAGCGGTCTAAGGCGTTGCGTTCAGGTCGCAGTCTCCCCAGGAGGCGTGGGTTCGAATCCCACCTCAGACAGAGCCCATTGAAAGTACCAAGCAATAACAAAGCAAACACAGTCAAGAGAGAATTACCAGTTGCCCGGATGGCAGAGCGGTCTAAGGCGTTGCGTTCAGGTCGCAGTAACCCCAGGAGGCGTGGGTTCGAATCGCACCTCAGACAGAGCCCATTGAAAGTACCAAGCAATAACAAAGCAAACACAGTCAAGAGAGCATTACCAGCTGCCAGGATGGCAGTGTGTTCTAAGGCGTTGCGTTCAGGTCACAGTCTCCCCAGGAGGCGTGGGTTCGAATCCCGCTTCAGACAGAGCCCATTGAAAGTACCAGCAAGAACAAAGCAAACACATTCAAGAGAGCATTACCAGGTGCCAGGATGGCAGAGTGGTCAAAGACGCTGCGTTCAGGTCGCAGTCTCCCCAGGAGGCGTGGGTTCGAATCCCGCCTCCGACAGAGCCCATTGAAAGTACCAAGCAAGAACAAAGCTAACACAGTCAAGAGAGCATTACCAGCTGCCAGGATGGCAGAGCGGTCTAAGGCGTTGCGTTCAGGTCGCAGTCTCCCCAGGAGGCGTGGGTTAGAATCCCGCCTCAGACATTGCCCATTGAAAGTACCAAGCAAGAACAAAGCAAACACATTCAAGAGAGCATTACCAGCTGCCAGGATGGCAGAGCGGTCTAAGGCGTTGCGTTCAGATCGCAGTCTCCCCAGGAGTCGTGGGTTTGAATCCCGCCTCAGACAGTGCCCATTGAAAGTACCAAACAATAATAAAGCAAACACAGTCAAGAGAGCATTACCAGTTGCCAGGATGGCAGAGCAGTCTAAGGCGTTGCGTTCAGATCGCAGTCCCCCCAGGAGGCGTGGGTTCGAATCCCGCCTCAGACAGTGCCCATTGAAAGTACCAAGCAATAATAAAGCAAACACAGTCAAGAGAGCATTACCAGTTGCCAGGATGGCAGAGCGGTCTAAGGCGTTGCGTTCAGGTCGCAGTCTCCCCAGGAGGCGTGGGTTCGAATCCCACCTCAGACAGAGCCCATTGAAAGTACCAAGCAATAACAAAGCAAACACAGTCAAGAGAGAATTACCAGTTGCCAGGATGGCAGAGCGGTCTAAGGCGTTGCGTTCAGGTCGCAGTCTCCCCAGGAGGCGTGGGTTCGAATCCCACCTCAGACAGAGCCCATTGAAAGTACCAAGCAATAACAAAGCAAACACAGTCAAGAGAGAATTACCAGTTGCCAGGATGGCAGAGCGTTCTAAGGCGTTGCGTTCAGGTCGCAGTAACCCCAGGAGGCGTGGGTTCGAATCGCACCTAAGACAGAGCCCATTGAAAGTACCAAGCAATAACAAAGCAAACACAGTCAAGAGAGCATTACCAGCTGCCAGGATGGCAGTGTGTTCTAAGGCGTTGTGTTCAGGTCGCAGTCTCCCCAGGAGGCGTGGGTTCGAATCCCGCTTCAGACAGAGCCCATTGAAAGTACCAGCAAGAACAAAGCAAACACATTCAAGAGAGCATTACCAGGTGCCAGGATGGCAGAGTGGTCAAAGACGCTGCGTTCAGGTCGCAGTCTCCCCAGGAGGCGTGGGTTCGAATCCCGCCTCCGACAGAGCCCATTGAAAGTACCAAGCAAGAACAAAGCTAACACAGTCAAGAGAGCATTACCAGCAGCCAGGATGGCAGAGCGGTCTAAGGCGTTGCGTTCAGGTCGCAGTAACCCCAGGAGGCGTGGGTTGGAATCCCACCTCAGACAGAGCCCATTGAAAGTACCAAGCAATAACAAAGCAAACACAGTCAAGAGAGCATTACCAGCTGCCAGGATGGCAGTGTGTTCTAAGGCGTTGCGTTCAGGTCGCAGTCTCCCCAGGAGGCGTGGGTTCGAATCCCACTTCCGACAGAGCCCATTGAAAGTACCAGCAAGAACAAAGCAAACACATTCAAGAGAGCATTACCAGGTGCCAGGATGGCAGAGTGGTCAAAGACGCTGCGTTCAGGTCGCAGTCTCCCCAGGAGTCGTGGGTTCGAATCCCGCCTCCGACAGAGCCCATTGAAAGTACCAAGCAAGAACAAAGCTAACACAGTCAAGAGAGCATTACCAGCTGCCAGGATGGCAGAGCGGTCTAAGGCGTTGCGTTCAGGTCGCAGTCTCCCCAGGAGGCGTGGGTTCGAATCCCGCCTCAGACATTGCCCATTGAAAGTACCAAGCAAGAACAAAGCAAACACATTCAAGAGAGCATTACCAGCTGCCAGGATGGCAGAGCGGTCTAAGGCGTTGCGTTCAGATCGCAGTCTCCCCAGGAGTCGTGGGTTCGAATCCCGCCTCAGACAGTGCCCATTGAAAGTACCAAACAATAATAAAGCAAACACAGTCAAGAGAGCATTACCAGTTGCCAGGATGGCAGAGCAGTCTAAGGCGTTGCGTTCAGATCGCAGTCCCCCCAGGAGGCGTGGGTTCGAATCCCGCCTCAGACAGTGCCCATTGAAAGTACCAAGCAATAATAAAGCAAACACAGTCAAGAGAGCATTACCAGTTGCCAGGATGGCAGAGCGGTCTAAGGCGTTGCATTCAGGTCGCAGTCTCCCCAGGAGGCGTGGGTTCGAATCCCACCTCAGACAGAGCCCATTGAAAGTACCAAGCAATAACAAAGCAAACACAGTCAAGAGAGAATTACCAGTTGCCAGGATGGCAGAGCGGTCTAAGGCGTTGCGTTCAGGTCGCAGTAACCCCAGGAGGCGTGGGTTCGAATCCCACCTCAGACAGAGCCCATTGAAAGTACCAAGCAATAACAAAGCAAACACAGTCAAGAGAGCATTACCAGCTGCCAGGATGGCAGTGTGTTCTAAGGCGTTGCGTTCAGGTCGCAGTCTCCCCAGGAGGCGTGGGTTCGAATCCCGCTTCCGACAGAGCCCATTGAAAGTACCAGCAAGAACAAAGCAAACACATTCAAGAGAGCATTACCAGGTGCCAGGATGGCAGAGTGGTCAAAGACGCTGCGTTCAGGTCGCAGTCTCCCCAGGAGTCGTGGGTTCGAATTCCGCCTCCGACAGAGCCCATTGAAAGTACCAAGCAAGAAAAAAGCTAACACAGTCAAGAGAGCATTACCAGCTGCCAGGATGGCAGAGCGGTCTAAGGCGTTGCGTTCAGGTCGCAGTCTCCCCAGGAGGCGTGGGTTCGAATCCCGCCTCAGACATTGCCCATTGAAAGTACCAAGCAAGAACAAAGCAAACACATTCAAGAGAGCATTACCAGCTGCCAGGATGGCAGAGCGGTCTAAGGCGTTGCGTTCAGATCGCAGTCTCCCCAGGAGTCGTGGGTTCGAATCCCGCCTCAGACAGTGCCCATTGAAAGTACCAAACAATAATAAAGCAAACACAGTCAAGAGAGCATTACCAGTTGCCAGGATGGCAGAGCAGTCTAAGGCGTTGCGTTCAGATCGCAGTCCCCCCAGGAGGCGTGGGTTCGAATCCCGCCTCAGACAGTGCCCATTGAAAGTACCAAGCAATATTAAAGCAAACACAGTCAAGAGAGCATTACCAGTTGCCAGGATGGCAGAGCGGTCTAAGGCGTTGCGTTCAGGTCGCAGTCTCCCCAGGAGGCCTGGGTTCGAATCCCACCTCAGACAGAGCCCATTGAAAGTACCAAGCAATAACAAAGCAAACACAGTCAAGAGAGAATTACCAGTTGCCAGGATGGCAGAGCGGTCTAAGGCGTTGCGTTCAGGTCGCAGTCTCCCCAGGAGGCGTGGGTTCGAATCCCACCTCAGACAGAGCCCATTGAAAGTACCAAGCAATAACAAAGCAAACACAGTCAAGAGAGAATTACCAGTTGCCCGGATGGCAGAGCGGTCTAAGGCGTTGCGTTCAGGTCGCAGTAACCCCAGGAGGCGTGGGTTCGAATCGCACCTCAGACAGAGCCCATTGAAAGTACCAAGCAATAACAAAGCAAACACAGTCAAGAGAGCATTACCAGCTGCCAGGATGGCAGTGTGTTCTAAGGCGTTGCGTTCAGGTCACAGTCTCCCCAGGAGGCGTGGGTTCGAATCCCGCTTCAGACAGAGCCCATTGAAAGTACCAGCAAGAACAAAGCAAACACATTCAAGAGAGCATTACCAGGTGCCAGGATGGCAGAGTGGTCAAAGACGCTGCGTTCAGGTCGCAGTCTCCCCAGGAGGCGTGGGTTCGAATCCCGCCTCCGACAGAGCCCATTGAAAGTACCAAGCAAGAACAAAGCTAACACAGTCAAGAGAGCATTACCAGCTGCCAGGATGGCAGAGCGGTCTAAGGCGTTGCGTTCAGGTCGCAGTCTCCCCAGGAGGCGTGGGTTAGAATCCCGCCTCAGACATTGCCCATTGAAAGTACCAAGCAAGAACAAAGCAAACACATTCAAGAGAGCATTACCAGCTGCCAGGATGGCAGAGCGGTCTAAGGCGTTGCGTTCAGATCGCAGTCTCCCCAGGAGTCGTGGGTTTGAATCCCGCCTCAGACAGTGCCCATTGAAAGTACCAAACAATAATAAAGCAAACACAGTCAAGAGAGCATTACCAGTTGCCAGGATGGCAGAGCAGTCTAAGGCGTTGCGTTCAGATCGCAGTCCCCCCAGGAGGCGTGGGTTCGAATCCCGCCTCAGACAGTGCCCATTGAAAGTACCAAGCAATAATAAAGCAAACACAGTCAAGAGAGCATTACCAGTTGCCAGGATGGCAGAGCGGTCTAAGGCGTTGCGTTCAGGTCGCAGTCTCCCCAGGAGGCGTGGGTTCGAATCCCACCTCAGACAGAGCCCATTGAAAGTACCAAGCAATAACAAAGCAAACACAGTCAAGAGAGAATTACCAGTTGCCAGGATGGCAGAGCGGTCTAAGGCGTTGCGTTCAGGTCGCAGTCTCCCCAGGAGGCGTGGGTTCGAATCCCACCTCAGACAGAGCCCATTGAAAGTACCAAGCAATAACAAAGCAAACACAGTCAAGAGAGCATTACCAGTTGCCAGGATGGCAGAGCAGTCTAAGGCGTTGCGTTCAGATCGCAGTCCCCCCAGGAGGCGTGGGTTCGAATCCCGCCTCAGACAGTGCCCATTGAAAGTACCAAGCAATAATAAAAGCAAACACAGTCAAGAGAGCATTACCAGTTGCCAGGATGGCAGAGCGGTCTAAGGCGTTGCGTTCAGGTCGCAGTCTCCCCAGGAGGCGTGGGTTCGAATCCCGCCTCAGACATTGCCCATTGAAAGTACCAAGCAAGAACAAAGCAAACACATTCAAGAGAGCATTACCAGCTGCCAGGATGGCAGAGCGGTCTAAGGCGTTGCGTTCAGATTGCAGTCTCCCCAGGAGGCGTGGGTTCGAATCCCGCCTCAGACAGTGCCCATTGAAAGTACCAAGCAATAATAAAGCAAACACAGTCAAGAGAGCATTACCAGTTGCCAGGATGGCAGAGCAGTCTAAGGCGTTGCGTTCAGATCGCAGTCCCCCCAGGAGGCGTGGGTTCGAATCCCGCCTCAGACAGTGCCCATTGAAAGTACCAAGCAATAATAAAGCAAACACAGTCAAGAGAGCATTACCAGTTGCCAGGATGGCAGAGCGGTCTAAGGCGTTGCGTTCAGGTCGCAGTCTCCCCAGGAGGCGTGGGTTTGAATCCCACCTCAGACAGAGCCCATTGAAAGTACCAAGCAATAACAAAGCAAACAAAGTCAAGAGAGCATTACCAGTTGCCAGGATGGCAGAGCGGTCTAAGGCGTTGCGTTCAGGTCGCAGTCTCCCCAGGAGGCGTGGGTTCGAATCCCAAGAACAAAGCAAACACATTCAAGAGAGCATTACCAGTTGCCAGGATGGCAGAGCGGTCTAAAGCGTTGCGTTCAGGTCGCAGTCTCCCCAGGAGGCGTGGGTTCGAATCCCACCTCAGACAGAGCCCATTGAAAGTACCAAGCAATAACAAAGCAAACAAAGTCAAGAGAGCATTACCAGTTGCCAGGATGGCAGAGCGGTCTAAGGCGTTGCGTTCAGGTCGCAGTCTCCCCAGGAGGCGTGGGTTCGAATCCCACCTCAGACAGAGCCCATTGAAAGTACCAAGCAATAACAAAGCAAACACAGTCAAGAGAGAATTACCAGTTGCCAGGATGGCAGAGCGGTCTAAGGCGTTGCGTTCAGGTCGCAGTCTCCCCAGGAGGCGTGGGTTCGAATCCCACCTCAGACAGAGCCCATTGAAAGTACCAAGCAATAACAAAGCAAACACAGTCAAGAGAGAATTACCAGTTGCCAGGATGGCAGAGCGGTCTAAGGCGTTGCGTTCAGGTCGCAGTAACCCCAGGAGGCGTGGGTTCGAATCCCACCTCAGACAGAGCCCATTGAAAGTACCAAGCAATAACAAAGCAAACACAGTCAAGAGAGCATTACCAGCTGCCAGGATGGCAGTGTGTTCTAAGGCGTTGCGTTCAGGTCGCAGTCTCCCCAGGAGGCGTGGGTTCGAATCCCGCTTCCGACAGAGCCCATTGAAAGTACCAGCAAGAACAAAGCAAACACATTCAAGAGAGCATTACCAGGTGCCAGGATGGCAGAGTGGTCAAAGACGCTGCGTTCAGGTCGCAGTCTCCCCAGGAGTCGTGGGTTCGAATTCCGCCTCCGACAGAGCCCATTGAAAGTACCAAGCAAGAACAAAGCTAACACAGTCAAGAGAGCATTACCAGCTGCCAGGATGGCAGAGCGGTCTAAGGCGTTGCGTTCAGGTCGCAGTCTCCCCAGGAGGCGTGGGTTCGAATCCCGCCTCAGACATTGCCCATTGAAAGTACCAAGCAAGAACAAAGCAAACACATTCAAGAGAGCATTACCAGCTGCCAGGATGGCAGAGCGGTCTAAGGCGTTGCGTTCAGATCGCAGTCTCCCCAGGAGTCGTGGGTTCGAATCCCGCCTCAGACAGTGCCCATTGAAAGTACCAAACAATAATAAAGCAAACACAGTCAAGAGAGCATTACCAGTTGCCAGGATGGCAGAGCAGTCTAAGGCGTTGCGTTCAGATCGCAGTCCCCCCAGGAGGCGTGGGTTCGAATCCCGCCTCAGACAGTGCCCATTGAAAGTACCAAGCAATATTAAAGCAAACACAGTCAAGAGAGCATTACCAGTTGCCAGGATGGCAGAGCGGTCTAAGGCGTTGCGTTCAGGTCGCAGTCTCCCCAGGAGGCCTGGGTTCGAATCCCACCTCAGACAGAGCCCATTGAAAGTACCAAGCAATAACAAAGCAAACACAGTCAAGAGAGAATTACCAGTTGCCCGGATGGCAGAGCGGTCTAAGGCGTTGCGTTCAGGTCGCAGTAACCCCAGGAGGCGTGGGTTCGAATCGCACCTCAGACAGAGCCCATTGAAAGTACCAAGCAATAACAAAGCAAACACAGTCAAGAGAGCATTACCAGCTGCCAGGATGGCAGTGTGTTCTAAGGCGTTGCGTTCAGGTCACAGTCTCCCCAGGAGGCGTGGGTTCGAATCCCGCTTCAGACAGAGCCCATTGAAAGTACCAGCAAGAACAAAGCAAACACATTCAAGAGAGCATTACCAGGTGCCAGGATGGCAGAGTGGTCAAAGACGCTGCGTTCAGGTCGCAGTCTCCCCAGGAGGCGTGGGTTCGAATCCCGCCTCCGACAGAGCCCATTGAAAGTACCAAGCAAGAACAAAGCTAACACAGTCAAGAGAGCATTACCAGCTGCCAGGATGGCAGAGCGGTCTAAGGCGTTGCGTTCAGGTCGCAGTCTCCCCAGGAGGCGTGGGTTAGAATCCCGCCTCAGACATTGCCCATTGAAAGTACCAAGCAAGAACAAAGCAAACACATTCAAGAGAGCATTACCAGCTGCCAGGATGGCAGAGCGGTCTAAGGCGTTGCGTTCAGATCGCAGTCTCCCCAGGAGTCGTGGGTTTGAATCCCGCCTCAGACAGTGCCCATTGAAAGTACCAAACAATAATAAAGCAAACACAGTCAAGAGAGCATTACCAGTTGCCAGGATGGCAGAGCAGTCTAAGGCGTTGCGTTCAGATCGCAGTCCCCCCAGGAGGCGTGGGTTCGAATCCCGCCTCAGACAGTGCCCATTGAAAGTACCAAGCAATAATAAAGCAAACACAGTCAAGAGAGCATTACCAGTTGCCAGGATGGCAGAGCGGTCTAAGGCGTTGCGTTCAGGTCGCAGTCTCCCCAGGAGGCGTGGGTTCGAATCCCACCTCAGACAGAGCCCATTGAAAGTACCAAGCAATAACAAAGCAAACACAGTCAAGAGAGAATTACCAGTTGCCAGGATGGCAGAGCGGTCTAAGGCGTTGCGTTCAGGTCGCAGTCTCCCCAGGAGGCGTGGGTTCGAATCCCACCTCAGACAGAGCCCATTGAAAGTACCAAGCAATAACAAAGCAAACACAGTCAAGAGAGAATTACCAGTTGCCAGGATGGCAGAGCGGTCTAAGGCGTTGCGTTCAGGTCGCAGTAACCCCAGGAGGCGTGGGTTCGAATCCCACCTCAGACAGAGCCCATTGAAAGTACCAAGCAATAACAAAGCAAACACAGTCAAGAGAGCATTACCAGCTGCCAGGATGGCAGTGTGTTCTAAGGCGTTGCGTTCAGGTCGCAGTCTCCCCAGGAGGCGTGGGTTCGAATCCCGCTTCCGACAGAGCCCATTGAAAGTACCAGCAAGAACAAAGCAAACACATTCAAGAGAGCATTACCAGGTGCCAGGATGGCAGAGTGGTCAAAGACGCTGCGTTCAGGTCGCAGTCTCCCCAGGAGTCGTGGGTTCGAATTCCGCCTCCGACAGAGCCCATTGAAAGTACCAAGCAAGAACAAAGCTAACACAGTCAAGAGAGCATTACCAGCTGCCAGGATGGCAGAGCGGTCTAAGGCGTTGCGTTCAGGTCGCAGTCTCCCCAGGAGGCGTGGGTTCGAATCCCGCCTCAGACATTGCCCATTGAAAGTACCAAGCAAGAACAAAGCAAACACATTCAAGAGAGCATTACCAGCTGCCAGGATGGCAGAGCGGTCTAAGGCGTTGCGTTCAGATCGCAGTCTCCCCAGGAGTCGTGGATTCGAATCCCGCCTCAGACAGTGCCCATTGAAAGTACCAAACAATAATAAAGCAAACACAGTCAAGAGAGCATTACCAGTTGCCAGGATGGCAGAGCAGTCTAAGGCGTTGCGTTCAGATCGCAGTCCCCCCAGGAGGCGTGGGTTCGAATCCCGCCTCAGACAGTGCCCATTGAAAGTACCAAGCAATATTAAAGCAAACACAGTCAAGAGAGCATTACCAGTTGCCAGGATGGCAGAGCGGTCTAAGGCGTTGCGTTCAGGTCGCAGTCTCCCCAGGAGGCCTGGGTTCGAATCCCACCTCAGACAGAGCCCATTGAAAGTACCAAGCAATAACAAAGCAAACACAGTCAAGAGAGAATTACCAGTTGCCAGGATGGCAGAGCGGTCTAAGGCGTTGCGTTCAGGTCGCAGTCTCCCCAGGAGGCGTGGGTTCGAATCCCACCTCAGACAGAGCCCATTGAAAGTACCAAGCAATAACAAAGCAAACACAGTCAAGAGAGAATTACCAGTTGCCCGGATGGCAGAGCGGTCTAAGGCGTTGCGTTCAGGTCGCAGTAACCCCAGGAGGCGTGGGTTCGAATCGCACCTCAGACAGAGCCCATTGAAAGTACCAAGCAATAACAAAGCAAACACAGTCAAGAGAGCATTACCAGCTGCCAGGATGGCAGTGTGTTCTAAGGCGTTGCGTTCAGGTCACAGTCTCCCCAGGAGGCGTGGGTTCGAATCCCGCTTCAGACAGAGCCCATTGAAAGTACCAGCAAGAACAAAGCAAACACATTCAAGAGAGCATTACCAGGTGCCAGGATGGCAGAGTGGTCAAAGACGCTGCGTTCAGGTCGCAGTCTCCCCAGGAGGCGTGGGTTCGAATCCCGCCTCCGACAGAGCCCATTGAAAGTACCAAGCAAGAACAAAGCTAACACAGTCAAGAGAGCATTACCAGCTGCCAGGATGGCAGAGCGGTCTAAGGCGTTGCGTTCAGGTCGCAGTCTCCCCAGGAGGCGTGGGTTAGAATCCCGCCTCAGACATTGCCCATTGAAAGTACCAAGCAAGAACAAAGCAAACACATTCAAGAGAGCATTACCAGCTGCCAGGATGGCAGAGCGGTCTAAGGCGTTGCGTTCAGATCGCAGTCTCCCCAGGAGTCGTGGGTTTGAATCCCGCCTCAGACAGTGCCCATTGAAAGTACCAAACAATAATAAAGCAAACACAGTCAAGAGAGCATTACCAGTTGCCAGGATGGCAGAGCAGTCTAAGGCGTTGCGTTCAGATCGCAGTCCCCCCAGGAGGCGTGGGTTCGAATCCCGCCTCAGACAGTGCCCATTGAAAGTACCAAGCAATAATAAAGCAAACACAGTCAAGAGAGCATTACCAGTTGCCAGGATGGCAGAGCGGTCTAAGGCGTTGCGTTCAGGTCGCAGTCTCCCCAGGAGGCGTGGGTTCGAATCCCACCTCAGACAGAGCCCATTGAAAGTACCAAGCAATAACAAAGCAAACACAGTCAAGAGAGAATTACCAGTTGCCAGGATGGCAGAGCGGTCTAAGGCGTTGCGTTCAGGTCGCAGTCTCCCCAGGAGGCGTGGGTTCGAATCCCACCTCAGACAGAGCCCATTGAAAGTACCAAGCAATAACAAAGCAAACACAGTCAAGAGAGAATTACCAGTTGCCAGGATGGCAGAGCGTTCTAAGGCGTTGCGTTCAGGTCGCAGTAACCCCAGGAGGCGTGGGTTCGAATCGCACCTAAGACAGAG